>NC_092728.1:111255062-111571361 GCF_047496885.1 Scyliorhinus torazame | reverse complement strand
CTTGGTTTGAAAGGTTGGGAGCCAGGGGTGCAATTAAATCGTCATAAAGAACTTGGGCTAATGGAATTTTGTTTTGATTTAAGGGAAATCTCTGGAGTTCATTAGATCTCAGCTTGGTAAGATGATGCTGTTCCTGGGTGGAGCTAAGGCATCAGGCAATTTGTAGGAAAAACAGGTCAGTGCAGTTCTGGATGAAGCAGTGACCACAAGTCAGGCAGTTTGCCATCTGCTATTCAGTCAGACATTAACGGTCTTTAAAGCAGCGCAGATTTGTCTGGGAACAAGGGGGAGCTGAAACAAGGTGAGAAATGGCTTCTGAAGACATGCAGCTCCCTGAGCTTCTGCATGGAGTCATCGTATTTTTAAAGCGGTATCAAGAGATCTCTCTCAAAGAACGAGCGGCTCAGTAGTTAGCACTGCTGCCTCACAGTATCCGGGACCCAGGTTCAATTCTGGCCTTGGGTGACTGTCAGTGTGGAGTTTGCACTTTCTCCCTGTGTCTGCGTGGGTTTCCTTTGGGTGCTCCGGTGAAGATGTGCAGGTTAGTCTACAATTGGTCATGATAAATTGCCCCTTAGATGTCCAGAGATGTACAGGTTAGGTTACTGGGATAGGGTGGGGAAGTGGGCCTGGGTAAGTGCTCTTTCAGAGGGTTGGTGCAGACACGATGGACTGAATGGCCGCCTCCTGTACTGTGGGAATTCTATGAACATCTCTGTAAACCAAGTATTCCCACAGTGGATTGAGAGCTGAGATAGGGTTTTTTCTTGTTGTTTAAATGGGAATAAAGATAGCAGTTAAGGGTATTGTATTCACTGTATTGAGTAGCATTGTTCAGGAGTAATTGTCAGCTATTTCCTGTTGTGATGTTAAAGATATTTTAATACTGTGTTAGTAATATAGTTTGTTTTAATAAACCATATCCATGTGAAATCACTGCTGGAGCGAGGAATCCTTTCCTCACAGTCTGACAAAATTAAAATTAAATGCCAGGGTTTCTGTCCAGTATGCCAGTCACTGTTGGGGTCTGGTCTGCGATCGTAATAATGTGTAAAAGAGGGTCAAGAAGTTCAGTCCTCTTTGGGCTTTGGAGAAATGCGGAGAATCAAGGGGTTATTGGTATGCAGCTCTTTTATTCAAGTTGGGTGGCGTTCTGGATTAGCTGGCAATTGCTTTAAAAAACATTGACCTGCAAAATCTTATTCCATTGTGAAGGTGCAACTTGGTGCTCTCTGTAAAAGGAATTTTTTGAAATGCGTGGCTGCTGTGTAGCAAACGTGGCAGATATTTTATATACGGCAAGATCCCACACTAAGAATGAGAGGGGTGATGAGTTTCAGACAGTTGGAACAGCGTTTGTCAGAGTGGGATGGTACAAGATATTATGCTTGAAAGAAAGCTGGTGGGGTCTTTAGCATCCACATGAAGTACTGGTTGTGGCAGATGGGATCACTGGGTAACAACTCATCCAAAGGACGGCATCTGTGACAATGTAGCTCTCCCTCAGCGATGCACAGGAGTCTCGCCAGATTACCTGTAGCTTCCTGGAGTGAGGTGGCTGAAGTTAGCTGAGAAGTGGAAAATCCTGGTGAGAAATGAGAGTGGCTGTTCCAGGCATTGCAGAGTGTGCCAGCGAGGGAGCAACAGAAAGACAAGAGTTCTGGAGACGGAGTATTCTGTATAACTGACTGGATTCACACATGCAAATTTAGCTCAACCAGCTGCTGAGGCTGTGAATCATTGGCTCCAAGCTGGAGTGAAGCAGTCACTGTGTAGGTTTGTTAATATCCACAGTAGGCAGTGTCCTGAGGACAATGAATGATTTTAAAAATGAATTTACAGTACCCGATTCATTTTTTCCAATTAAGGGGCAATTTAGCGCGGCCAATCCACCTACCCTGCACAGCTTTGGGTTGTGGGAGCGAAACCCACGCAAACACGGGGAGAATGTGCAAACTCCACACGGACAATGGCCCAGAGCCGGAATCAAAACTGGGACCTCGGCGCCATGAGGCAGCAGTGTTCATGGAGTGTGCAGGCACAGGGGGCATTGGGGGTTCATGTGTATTAATCTTTGAAGGTGGCAGGACACATTGTGAGTAGATAGCAAAGGATATATAATCATGGCCTTCATAAATTGAGGTTTTGAGTACAAAATCACGCAAACTATGGGGAACCTTGATGAAACTACCTAGGCCACAAGCAGAGCCTTGAATATTGCCGAAAATAGAGACATGTTGCTGAAGCTTTTCATCTTGCGCTCATCAGGAAAAACACAAGAATGCCAAATTTCAAACAATCTCAACAATTTATACTATAGGAGAAAATGATGCTGATTGATTGGCAAGTCAATTCTGATGGGCCAAGGCGTTATAATTGTGAAAGCAATGAGGAACTATAGATTCCCCAAGTGTCCAGGTAATTCAGAGAAGGGCACAAGGTTTGAACATATTTCTTTTGTTTTTAAAACATGGGTCCCTGTGGATCAATGTGCATTGCTTCTAGCAGATGTAAATGACCCATGTTACTAGCTTGACTGATTATCTTAAATTGGTTATTAGTATCGCTGTTAGTGCACACAGAATTGTTCAGCAAGTGCTGTCTAATCTCAGAATCACACCTAATGGAAGACGTTTTGTTTCGGGTATTGCAATCGAGCACTGGTTGAGTGTGGCCTGTACTCTGTATTTTGGCAGAAGGCGTAGAGAGAGGAAATATAAACCAAATGACTTGACTTGCGAGGGCAATGTGCATATCAGGTGCAGACTTCAGCCAGTTCCATTGTGCTGTCTTCATCTTTGTTAAAACGGAAATCCAACCTTCCACATTTAGATGGCCGTAAAGGGCAATAGCAACAAAATGCTTGTTTTACTCCGGCACTGGATTCTCCTGGGAGATGCTACTTTAGAATGCTGACAGCCTCATGGGTGTTCGCCATGTTTTTAATGTGGTATTATAGGTCAGGCACGACAGCACCGTAGTCTTTTAATTTGGAGTGAGCTCTAAATTTTTTCTTTTTTTTTTAAATTTAGAGTACCCAATTCATTTTTTCCAATCAAGGGCAATTTAGCGTGGCCAATCCACCTAGCCTGCACATCTTTGGGTTGTGGGGGCAAAACCCACGCAAACACGGGGAGAATGTGCAAACTCCACACGGACAGTGACCCAGAACCGGGATCGAACCTGGGACCTCGGCGCTGTGAGGCTGCAAGTCTAACCCACTGTGCCACCGTGCTGCCCCGTGAGGCAGCAGTGCTAACCACTGTGCCACCGTGCTGCCCCGTGAGGCAGCCGTGCTAACCACTGTGCCACCGTGCTGCCCCGTGAGGCTGCAGTGCTGACCACTGTGCCGCCGTGCTGCCCCGAGTCAGCTTTAAATTAATAACTGACTCTGGTGTCTCAACCTCAAGGAACTTTTCACCGGCCACCTCTCTTTCAAAATCTAAAACTTCTCTCATTTGCCAGTACTTCCCTGTATATAACATACATGGACTTTACATCCTTATTTGCATTGGCACAATTGACAAAAGCATGCCTCAAGCAACCATCTTTATGCTGCTTTGATCCCAAGTTAAGTTTCTTCTTTGTAGACTGTTAACCAGAGGCTCTGGAGTTCTGTCCAGAGCTAACACTGGCCCTGCTCTGGACTCTAATTGAGTAGCTCTCTCCAGCAGATTCTGTCGTGAGATCTAGTGCAATAGGTAAATTGTTTATTTCAGTCTCTGGCCATTGCTTACTGAAGCCTTTCATCTTCACAGTTTATTTGCCTTGCTTGCCAGAAGCTGGAAAACACTGCTCCGTGATTTGGTGCCAGACGTATGTACCTTAAGGGCGCTTGATGTCGTGTGTGTGCAACGCGTGTGATGTGCTGTATGCTGCCGTTTCTGGCCGGAAGACTCCACACAACCTCATTTATTTCTATTTATTTCCGCAGTGGCTGCCGTTCTCGATGTAAACGGCGGAAGCCGCTGTTGGGCGCTTCTCTGGCGATCGAGACCACTGCGGGAACAGCGTGACCGATCGCTCCGCGACCCACCTGTGGGTCACAACCGGCACTTCGAAAAACTGTGTCAGATTTCTCCTTTTCAAAAGTGAATTTGAGCGATGAATGGAGTGTGTTAAGATGTGTGCAGAAAGGCATATGTATGAATCGTTTGTTTCATGATAATTTGAAGCTGTTTCCGAGCTTCGTGAAGTGATTGCAACCTCCAACTGCACGAGCTTGCAAATTTCCATTGTGTTGTCCACGTGAATTTGAGTCGTGTTTCTGACTGCCACTTTTTTATTCTTTTCCATTTTTTACAGTGACTCTGCCCACACCGTCTGTACCTGAGAACAGTGCTCTTATTTGGCTTAAGTTCACCACGAGCCGTGCCCTTGTCCATCGAAGCACCAGAACCGTCCGGATTTGTATGGTCGACACGATGGCGACTGAAGATAAAAAATCTGAGTCCGAATGCACAAAAACACAATCAGCACCTTCCTCTTCCAATCAAAACAAGGTGAATAATAGAAGATATTCGCTGGGGAAGTTTGCACACAAAAGTATTGGCCCGTTGTCATTAGTTCAGTGGGTAGAATTCGGCTCAGTCAGAAGATTGAGAATTCAACTTCAACTTGCACTCCAAAGCCCAGAATTGCCCATTGGTCCACTGCCCACAGGCCAGGGTTAACCAGGGTGCACGCTGCTATCGAAGGGAAAGTTTAAGCACGAGGCTGTGTTGTTTATTTGTTCATGGGATGCGGCCGTCACTGGCTAGGCCAGCATTTATTACACACCCCTAATTACCCTTGAGACGGTGGTAGTGAGCTGAACCGCTGCAGTCTGTGTGATGTAGGTGCACCCACAATGCTGTTAGGGAGGGAGTCCCGGGCTTTTGACCCAGCGACAGTGAAGGAACAGCAATATATTTCCAAGCTGGGATGGTGAGTGGCTTGGAGAGCATCTTGCAGGTGGTGGGGTTCCCAGGTATCTGCTGTGTTTTTCCTCTTTGGTGGTGGAGGTCCCGGGTTTTGAAGGTGCTGCCAAAGAAGCTTTCTGTTGCTGCAGTGCCTCTTGTAGATGGTGCACCTTATTGCAACTGTGCATTAGTGGTGGATGGGACGTCAGTCAAGCTTTGTGTAAAATCTCTCCTGTGTGTTTGAATAACAGCCTTCTGCAGTGAAACCGAATTACACGTTGAAGTTCACGCTGGCCGGACACACCAAGGCTGTGTCATCGGTGAAGTTCAGTCCAAATGGAGAATGGTTGGCAAGTTCCTGTAAGTAAATCTCATTCATTTGGTAACTGCAGTCAGTGATTGTATACGGTGAAAACATTCAATGCAGGGTTTCCAGAACCGAGACGGCAGTGACGAAATGCCGTGCTCTCTGTGGATGCGCTGCAAACTGGGCAGCGCCTTAACGGTTTAATCATGTGGAGATGAGTCAGCCGATTCCTTTTGGATGGAGTTGATGTTAGTCTGCACTGCCCCTGGGGTAGAATGGGGTTCAACCAGTCAGGGTATCAGCTCTCTGAATGCAGTATCTGTGGCTGGAGGAGATCTTCAGCTCAAATTAGAGCCATATCACCAGGACCTGCGCTTTTCACCATCAAGCATTGAATTTTAACAGGCTGTTCAGCTGCAGTAGGAATCTAATCAGTGCTTTCCTGCCTCTCTTCACATCATCAACTGTTGGAGCGAGGTCAGGCTGATTGTTTTTCCGTGTCCCGCTTTCTGTTTCTCCTCTCACTCTGGGTCCCCTGCCATCTTCTCTCGATCTCCCGCACCCTCTCTCTCTGTCTCTCCACCCGGTGCACTTTCTTGGTCCCCCACTTGCGCGCCCTCTTGGCCCCTCCTGGCTCTCTTCTCAGAACCCCGCTCCCAGTGCCCCCGCACTCTCTCCTCCCCTCTCTGTTCCCCCCGCTCCAGGTCTCCCGGCTCCTCGCTCTCACTGGCAATTGGGGTGGCACAGAGGGTATTACGGGCAGAAGCACCGTCTCACTCAGTGCTCTCCTACACCAGTGGGCTTAATGGACAGGGCAGCTCTCTTGGGTGTGCAAAACAGAGAGTTTCTCTATCTCAAACCTGAAACCTATTTTGTGTTTTACTCCACAGCGGCTGATAAATTGATTAAAATATGGGGTGCTTACGATGGCAAGTTTGAGAAGACCATATTGGGACATAAACTGGTGAGTGTGGGAAGTACTCTATGACCTCCTTTCAAATCACACCTTTCAGTTTTTCCTTTCACAATGAACCACTTTACATTTCCCCGCATCAAATATCTGCCAGGTGCCTGTCCATTCCCTCACTCTGCCTTCATTCTCCTGAAGTCTGTTCCTAACCTCCTCACTATTTCCTACGTTTTCCGGTTTTGTGTCACGTGCAAGCTTTTGTGTGTGATATGCCCTGTGTTCCCAGGTCATTACTATATATCAAAAAGAGCAGTGATCTGAATCCCTGTCCTTGGGGAACCACCCTCCCATCTGAAAAACAACCGTTCACCGCCGCACTCTGCTTTTTGCCGTTTAGTCAGTTTTCTCTCCATGCTCTTTTACCAAACATCTTTTGCCCAAATTGTTATTTTTATCCTGTTCAATTTCTCCACACCTTCATCCCCACGTGATATTGGAGCATGATCGCCCCTACTGAAGACAGGTGTGAAGCCCTCATTCAGTAGCCGGGTCATACCTCTGACCTCCTTTGGTTCCTAATCAGCCCCACCCTTTTGTGTTTATAAAAGATTTTTGTGCTCCGCATTTCTTTTTCAATTTTCCTTTGCTCGTCTTATATTCATTTGGCTCCTCTGCTACATTGTGAACCAGGCATTTATCACAACTCTCCTTTTTCTCGCTGTAAGGAACCACATCTTTCGATCAGGCATTTTAAACCCTTCCAGACACAACACACCAATTTCCGATCGTGGAACTCTGACCCTGTTTTTGGGGTGTCGATGATGCTTCGGTTATTACCATTGTTACTTTCATCTTCTGTTTCTCAACATGCCTTGCACCACCATCCCTTTTGTCAGTTAATCGCTCCTGTCATCCACCCGATTAAAGACCGTCTCTTTTGATCTTCCCTCCCCGTCTCTCTGCACTACTTCACAAACTGTTACATTTCTTCCTTTCTCCTGTTTTGATGAAGGGTCATTGATCTGAAACGTTAATTCTGATGCTATTCACCTCTCCTGGTCCTGTGCACCTTGGTTCTCCTCTGCTTCATCCCACCCCCAGCCAAATTATTTCAATCCCCTGCCCCTCACCTGATGATCTCATTGTATTTCTCATATGTTACCTGGCCAGTATTACTGTGCACAATTTGCCTGTCCTCCTAACAGCAGGCGTTTCTCATTGGTTGAGGTGATTGGCAGAGTTCTGTTGGTGTGACTGCTGGATGTTTCTTCATATGCGTTGCTGTTGCCAATGGAGTCCTTTTACATTTGCACAGATAAACGGCAGAGATTTTTAAATACTTGTCGTTTGGTTTGAAATAGGGAATTTCAGACGTTGCCTGGTCCACAGATTCGAACCTGCTGGTGTCTGCTTCAGATGACAAAACCCTCAAGATATGGGACGTGAACTCGGTAAGCGAGTCAGCTTGTGTTCAGCAGCTTCAGGAATGTCGGGAAATGGTAGTTGGAAGTCAGGCTTTGTCCTCGGGGGCCCATCAGGCAAGCTGTGGTGGAGGGGTCCGCATTAAATTTGTGACTGAATAACGGAGGGACAATGTCTGCTTCTCTTTTCTCTTATTCTACCTGCTATCCTTTGAAAAATGTTTTTTTTTCAGTGAGGCCACTCCTGAATCTGTTCCCTGGAGGTGATCAGCGAGCAGTGAGATGTTTATGCCAGTCTGTAGATTTCCTCTCTCTCAGCTCTGGCAATGACTCTGCTTTCAGTGTGGTCCACTGGACAGTCCAGCAACCTAAAGATTATGATACAAATCTAGAAGCTCACTCAAAAGACTGCAACTTCCCGGTATGCAGTGAATACCTGTGAGCTGGCAGAAGAACAATGACCAGGAAGATGAGCAGATTGTTGTAAAACTGGGGTCCTGCCTTTTCCGGCTGACATGTGACCCCAGTTTTGCGCAGTGTCTGGTTGACTCTTGGTGTCCTCCAGCCGCACACTGAGACCAGATCAATAATACATGGTGCTGGCGGACACACAGGGCCCATCGTCACACGGTCACTCGCTGAGTTCAGCGCCAATGCTTTGCTACTCCTCCCCGCTCAACATGATTATTTCATTACCAGCTACAGATTCCCCAGGCCACGTAGCGCACCCCTCCCAGTGGAGAGGGAACCTCTTGTTCTGATGCAACCAACGGGATCTGCACAGACTGGTGAAACTCCTACCATCGGGCGAATGACTGCTTTGCTTGCTTGGGCGGCACAGTGGTTAGCACTGCTGCCTCACAGCGCCAGGGACCTGGGCGACACAGTGGCTAGAACATAGAAAATACAGCACAGAACAGGCCCTTCGGCCCACGATGTTGTGCCGAACCTTTGTCCTAGATTAATCATAGATTATCATTGAATTTACAGTGCAGAAGGAGGCCATTCAGCCCTTTGAGTCTGCACCGGCTCCTGGAAAGAGCACCCTACCCAAACTCAACACCTCCACCCAACACCAAGGGCAATTTTGGACATTAAGGGCAATTTATCATTGGCCAATTCACCTAACCTGCACATCTTTGGACTGTGGGAGGAAACCGGAGCACCCGGAGGAAACCCACGCAGACACGGGCAGGACGTGCAGACTCCACACAGACAGTGACCCAAGCCGGAATCGAACCTGGGACCCTGGAGCTGTGAAGCAATTGTGCTATCCACAATGCTACCGTGCTGCCCTTAAGAACAAATAAATCGACACTATATCATTTTACCGTAATCCATGTACCTATCCAATAGCTGCTTGAAGGTCCCTAATGTTTCCGACTCAACTACTTCCACAGGCAGTGCATTCCATGCCCCCACTACTCTCTGGGTAAAGAACCTACCTCTGATATCCCTCCTATATCTTCCACCTTTCACCTTAAATTTATATCCCCTTGTAATGGTCTGTTCCACCCGGGGAAAAAGTCTCTGACTGTCTACTCTTATCTATTCCCCTGATCATCTTATAAATCTCTAGCAAGTCGCCCCTCATCCTTCTCCATTCTAATGAGAAAAGGCCCAGCACCCTCAACCTTTCCTCGTAAGACCTACTCTCCATTCCAGGCAACATCCTGGTAAATCTTCTTTGCACCTTTTCCAAAGCTTCCACATCCTTCCTAAAATGAGGCGACCAGAACTGTACACAGTAATCCAAATGTGGCCTTACCAAAGTTTTGTACAGCTGCATCATCTCCTCACGGCTCTTAAATTCAATCCCTCTGTTAATGAACGCGAGCACACCAAAGGCCTTCTTCACAGCTCTATCCACTTGAGTGGCAACTTTCAAAGATGTATGAACATAGACCCCAAGATCTCTCTGCTCCTCCACATTGCCAAGAACCGTTAACCCTGTATTCCGCATTCATCTTTGTCCTTCCAAAATGGACAACCTCACACTTAGAACATAGAACAATACAGCGCAGTACAGGCCCTTCGGCCCACGATGTTGCACCGAAACAAAAGCCATCTAACCTACACTATGCCATTATCATCCATATGTTTATCCAATAAACTTTTAAATGCCCTCAATGTTGGCGAGTTCACTACTGTAGCAGGTAGGGCATTCCACGGCCTCACTACTCTTTGCGTAAAGAACCTACCTCTGACCTCTGTCCTATATCTATTACCCCTCAGTTTAAAGTTATGTCCCCTCGTGCCAGCCATATCCATCCGCGGGAGAAGGCTCTCACTGTCCACCCTATCCAACCCCCTGATCATTTTGTATGCCTCTATTAAGTCTCCTCTTAACCTTCTTCTCTCCAACGAAAACAACCTCAACTTTTCAGGGTTAAACTCCATCTGCCACTTCTCAGCCCAGCTCTGCATCCTATCTATGTCTCTTTGCAGCCGACAACAGCCCTCCTCACTATCCACAACTCCACCAATCTTCGTATCGTCTGCAAATCTACTGACCCACCCTTCAACTCCCTCATCCAAGTCATTAATGAAAATCACAAACAGCAGAGGACCCAGAACTGATCCCTGCGGTACGCCACTGGTAACTGGGATCCAGGCTGAATATTTACCATCCACCACCACTCTCTGACTTCTATCGGTTAGCCAGTTCGTTATCCAACTGGCCAAATTTCCCACTATCCCATGCCTCCTTACTTTCTGCATAAGCCTACCATGGGGAACCTTATCAAATGCCTTACTAAAATCCATGTACACTACATCCACTGCTTTACCTTCATCCACATGCTTGGTCACCTCCTCAAAGAATTCAATAAGACTTGTAAGGCAAGACCTACCCCTCACAAATCCGTGCTGACTATCCCTAATCAAGCAGTGTCTTTCCAGATGCTCAGAAATCCTATCCTTCAGTACCCTTTCCATTACTTTGCCTACCACCGAAGTAAGACTAACTGGCCTGTAATTCCCAGGGTTATCCCTCGTCCCTTTTTTGAACAGGGGCACGACATTCGCCACTCTCCAATCCCCTGGTACCACCCCTGTTGACAGTGAGGACGAAAAGATCATTGCCAACGGCTCTGCAATTTCATCTCTTG
Source organism: Scyliorhinus torazame (assembly GCF_047496885.1). Lineage (NCBI taxonomy): Eukaryota > Metazoa > Chordata > Chondrichthyes > Carcharhiniformes > Scyliorhinidae > Scyliorhinus > Scyliorhinus torazame. Next base: position 111,560,712 of record NC_092728.1, on the reverse strand, counting down.
CTTCCCATAGAATCCTTGGATATATCCCGTCAGGCCCGGGGGACTTGTCTATCCTCAAGTTTTTCAAAATGCCCAACACATCTTCCTTCCTAATAAGTATTTCCTCGAGCTTACCAATCTGTTTCACACTGTCCTCTCCAACAATATCGCCCCTCTCATTTGTAAATACAGAAGAAAAGTACTGGTTCAAGACCTCTCCTATCTCTTCAGACTCAATACACAATCTCCCGCTACTGTCCTTGATCGGACCGACCCTCGCTCTAGTCATTCTCATATTTCTCACATATGTGTAAAAGGCCTTGGGGTTTTCCTTGATCCTACCCGCCAAAGATTGTTCATGCCCTCTCTTAGCTCTCCTTTCTTCAGTTCCCTCCTGGCTATCTTGTATCCCTCCAATGCCCTGTCTGAACCTTGTTTCCTCAACCTTACATAAGTCTCCTTTTTCCTCTTAACAAGACATTCAACCTCTCTTGTCAACCATGGTTCCCTCACTCGACCATCTCTTCCCTGCCTGACAGGGACATACATATCAAGGACACGTAGCACCTGTTCCTTGAACAAGTTCCACATTTCACTTGTGTCCTGCCCTGCCAGCCTATGTTCCCAACTTATGCACTTCAATTCTTGTCTGACAACATCGTATTTACCCTTCCCCCAATTGTAAACCTTGCCCTGTTGCACGTACCTATCCCTCTCCATTACTAAAGTGAAAGTCACAGAATTGTGGTCACTATCTCCAAAATGCTCCCCCACTAACAAATCTATCACTTGCGCTGGTTCATTACCCAGTACTAAATCCAATATTGCCCCTCCTCTGGTCAGACAATCTACATACTGTGTTAGAAAAGCTTCCTGGACACACTGCACAAACACCACCCCTTCCAAACTATTTGATCTAAAGAGTTTCCACTCAATATTTGGAAAGTTAAAGTCGCCCATGACTACTACCCTGTGACTTCTGCACCTTTCCAAAATCTGTTTCCCAATCTGTTCCTCCACATCTCTGCTACTATTGGGGGGCCTATAGAAAACTCCGAACAAGGTGACTGCTCCTTTCCTATTTCTGACTTCAACCCATACTACCTCAGTAGGGTGATACTCCTCGAACTGCCTTTCTGCAGCTGTTATACTATCTCTAATTAATAATGCCACCCCCCCCACCTCTTTTACCACCCTCCCTAATCTTATTGAAACATCTATAACCAGGGACCTCCAACAACCATTCTGCCCCTCTTCTATCCAAGTTTCCGTGATGGCCACCACATCGTAGTCCCAAGTACCGATCCATGCCTTAAGTTCACCCACCTTATTCCTGATGCTTCTTGCGTTGAAGTGTACACACTTCAACCCATCTCCGTGCCTGCAAGTACTCTCCTTTGTCAGTGTTCCCTTCCCCACTGCCTCATTACACGCTTTGGCGTCCTGAATATCGGCTACCTTAGTTGCTGGACTACAAATCCGGTTCCCATTCCCCTGTCAAATTAGTTTAAACCCTCCCGAAGAGTACTAGAAAACCTCCCTCCCAGGATATTGGTGCCCCTCTGGTTCAGATGCAACCCGTCCTGCTTGTACAGGTCCCACCTTCCCCAGAATGCGCTCCAATTATCCAAATACCTGAAGCCCTCCCTCCTACACCATTCCTGCAGCCACGTGTTCAACTGCACTCTCTCCCTATTCCTAGCCTCGCTATCACGTGGCACCGGCAACAAACCAGAGATGACAACTCTGTCTGTCCTGGCTTTTAACTTCCAGCCTAACTCCCTAAACTTGTTTATTACCTCCACACCCCTTTTCCTACCTATGTCGTTGGTACCAATGTGCACCACGACTTCTGGCTGCTCCCCCTCCCCCTTAAGGATCCTGAAGACACGATCCGAGACATCCCTGGCCCTGGCACCCGGGAGGCTCGCTCGCGACCACAGAATCTCCTATCTATTCCCCTAACCATTGAATCTCCTACAACTATTGCTTTTCTATTCTCCCCCCTTCCCTTCTGAGCCCCAGAGCCAGACTCAGTGCCAGAGACCTGGCCGTTAGGGCCTTCCCCCGGTAGGTCATCCCCCCCCAACAGCATCCAAAACGGTATACTTGTTTTGAAGGGGAACGGCCACGAGGGATCCCTGCACTGTCTGCCTGTTTGTTTGTTTTTCCCCCTGACTGTAACCCAGCTATTCTTGTCCTGTACCTTGGGTGTGGTTACCTCCTTGTAACTCTTCTCAATCACCCCCTCTGCCTCCCGGATGATCCGAAGTTCATCCAGCTTCAGCTCCAGTTCCCTAACACGGTCTTTGAGGAGCTGAAGTTGGGTGCACTTCCCGCAGGTATAGTCAGCGGGGACACCAGTGGTATCCCTCACCACCCACATCCTACAGGAGGAGCATGCAACTGGCCTAGCCTCCATCCCCTCTTACCTTACAGAATATAGCTGCCGTGTGGACTAACTAGATCTCCGCCCTCCGACTCTGCTCCCAGTCAGCTACACTTTCTGTAAACCCCTGGCTCTCTTCGCACTCTTTGCGGAAATGTCGGAAACAAAATGAAAGAAGCACCTTACTCCCTCCTCACCTAACTCCCTTGGTCACCAAACTCTTACTATAGCACTCAAAAAGCACCAAATTCAGCACTCCCTCGGTCACCAAACTCTTACTATAGCACTCAAAAAGCACCAAATTCAGCACTCCCTCGGTCACCAAACTCTTACTATAGCACTCAAAAAGCACCAAATTCAGCACTCAGTGCAAACAAAGTCTGCACTGTAGGGGAACACTTTTATACTGTGAATCTAGCCTCTGAAAACTGGCCTAATCCAATTAACTAATTAACAAGCTCCAGCTGCAAGTGCCTACAAGTAAGAAGCCTGTTTAAAGCTTATTGAAAATTCACCTTCTTCTAAACCAAACAGCAACTTTTAAGTTAATTAACTAAATAAAAGAAAGACTAAACTTTAGATAAAAATGAAGCCTTATACTCCCTCGGTCACCAAACTCTTACTATAGCACTCAAAAAGCACCAAATTCAGCACTCAGTGCCAGGGACCTGGGCGGCACAGTGGTTAGCACTGCTGCCTCACAGCGCCAGGGACCTGGCAAACTCCAGGCAAACGTCCAAGCAATCAAAAACAAGCTGGATGAACTTTGTGCTAGACTTACCTCTCCGACTGCTGTGTGATCTGTTTCACAAAGACATGGCTCACCCCCGCCTCACCGGACTGTGCCATGCAACCTGACGACTTCCCAATTCACCGGGCGGACCGCACGGCATCATCAGGCAAAGCGAAGGGTGGAGGGTTTTGCCTCCTCATCAACTCCTGGTGCTTGGATGTGGCGACACTGCGACCTACTGCTCACCGGTCCTGGAATACCTGATTGTAAAGTACTGCCCATACTACCTTCTACGTGTGTTCCTTCCTGCCTTTATCACAGCGGTCTACATCCAACCCCAGGCAGAAGAGAAGGAGGCACGGACGAATTGTACACAGTTATAAATAACAATGAAACAGAACACCCGGAGGCCTTGTTCATCGTGGCCGGGGACTTCAACAAGGCCAACCTCAACAGTGTACTGCCAAAATCCCACCAACACATCTCCTGTCCCACCAGGGGCGACAACACTCTTGACCACTGCTACTCAAAAATCAAGGGCGCCTACCGTTCCATCCCCCGACCGCACTTTGGGAAATCAGACGGTAAGACGATGCTCCTTCTCCCAGCATACAGACAGAAACTTAAGTGGGAGAATCCGGTTAAGAAGTTTGTGCAGTGCTGGTCAGAGGAAACAGAAGAGCTCTTAGGTGACTGCTTAGAGACAGTGGACTGGTTCATATTGAAGAACTCAGCGACCAACCTAAACGAGTATGCCACCACTGTCACAGACTTTATCAGCAAATGTCTGGATGACTGTGTGCCAAAGAAAGCAGTACGTGCGTTCCCCAACCGGAAACCATGGCTCAATCGCGAGATTGACTCCCTACTGAAGGACAGATCTGAGGCGTTCAAGTCAGACGACCCTGACCTACAAGAAATGCAGGTACGACCTCTGCAAAGCCATCCGAGATGCCAAGAGAGAATATCAAACTAAGCTAGAGTCACAGACAGACTCTCGGCGGTTGTGGTAAGGACTAAACAACACAACGGGCTACAAAGCGAAGCCGAGGAGTATCTCCGGCAGCAGCGCACCCCTCCCCGATGAACTCAATGCATTCTATGCTCGGTTCGAGCAGGAAACCAACAATCCGCTGTCGAGTGCCCCAGCAGCCCATAATTCACCCATACCCACCATCACAGCTTCCGAAGTCAGATTGGCCTTACTGAAAGTAAACCCTCGGAAGGCGACGGGCCCAGACGGGATCCCTGGTCGTGCAGTCAGAGCCTGCGCGGACCAGCTGGCAGAGGTGTTCGTGAACATCTTTAACCTGTCCCTACTCCGTTCTGAGTTCCCCACCTGTTTCAAGAAGACCACCATCGTACCGGTACCAAAGAAGAACCAGACAACGGGCCTCAATGACTTGGTCCGGTGGCCCTGACATCGAACATTATGAAGTGCTTTGAGAGGTTGGTCATGAGACTCATCACCTACATACTCCCAGAACGACTTGATCCACTGCAATTCGCAGACCGGCGCAACTGGTCTACAGCAGACGCCATCTCCCTGGCCCGACACTCATTCCTGGAGCATCTCAACAACAAGGACTCCTACATTAGACTCCTATTCATTGGCTACAGTTCCGCCTTCAACACCATAATCCCAGCCAAGCTCATCAAACGTAGGATTTGTATTTTTTTTCTTTTCATGTACTAAATGATCTGTTTGAGCTGCACGCAGAAAAATACTTTTCACTGTACCTCGTGCCAATAAACCAATCCAATCAATTTTTAACTGTGTATAATTGGATGACGCTGTAGAGATTGTACGTTGTCTGCGTGGGTTTCCTCCGGGTGCTCCAGTTTCTTCCCACAGTCCAAAGGTGTGCCGGTTCGGTGGATTGGCCGTGATAAATTGCCCTTAGTGTCCAAGAGGTTAGGTGGGGTTACTGGGATGAGATTGGGGGTTCGGGCCAGGTGTGGTGCTCTTGCAGAGGGTCGGTGTAGACTCTATGGACCGTGTAGCCTCCTTCTGTACTGCAGGGATTTTCTGATACACTGGATTCAAAGGCCAAGCTTCAACCGCCTTGCATTTTTCAGGGTCTCGGTGCTGAGCGTGGGCCACATCGTCCGGGGTCTCGGTGCTGAGCGGGGGCCGCACCGTCCGGGGTCTCTGTGCTGAGCGGGGGCCGCACCGTCCCGGTCTAGGTGCTGAGCGGGGGCCGCATCGTCTGGGGTCTCGGTGCTGAGCGTGAGCCGCACCGTCCCAGTCTCGGTGCTGAGCGGGGGCCGCAGCGTCCGGGGGTCTCGGTGCTGAGCGGGGGCCGCATCGTCCGGGGTCTCGGTGCTGAGCGAGGGCCGCACCGTCCCGGTCTCGGTGCTGAGCGTGAGCCGCATCGTCCGGGGTCTCGGTGCTGAGCGTGAGCCGCACCGTCCCGGTCTTGGTGCTGAGCGTGAGCCGCATCGTCCGGGGTCTCGGTGCTGAGCGAGGGCCGCATCGTCCGGGGTCTCGGTGCTGAGCGGGGGCCACATCGTCCGGGGTCTCGGTGCTGAGCGAGGGCCGCACCGTCCCAGTCTCGGTGCTGAGCGGGGGCCGCAGCGTCCGGGGGTCTCGGTGCTGAGCGGGGGCCGCACCGTCCCGGTCTCGGTGCTGAGCGTGAGCCGCATCGTCCGGGGTCTCGGTGCTGAGCGGGGGCCACATCGTCCGGGGTCTCGGTGCTGAGCGGGGGCCACATCGTCCGGGGTCTCGGTGCTGAGCGAGGGCCGCACTGTCCCAGTCTCGGTGCTGAGCGGGGGCCGCAGCGTCCGGGGGTCTCGGTGCTGAGCGGGGGCCGCACCGTCCCGGTCTCGGTGCTGAGCGTGAGCCGCATCGTCCGGGGTCTCGGTGCTGAGCGGGGGCCACATCGTCCGGGGTCTCGGTGCTGAGCGGGGGCCGCACCGTCCCGGTCTCGGTGCTGAGCGGGGGCCACATCGTCCGGGGTCTCGGTGCTGAGCGGGGGCCGCACCGTCCCGGTCTCGGTGCTGAGCGTGGGCCGCACCGTCCCGGTCTCGGTGCTGAGCGTGGGCCGCACCGTCCCGGTCTCGGTGCTGAGCGTGGGCCGCACCGTCCCGGTCTCGGTGCTGAGCGGGGGCCGCACCGTCCCGGTCTCACTGCTGAGCGGGGGCCGCACCGTCCGGGGTCTCGGTGCTGAGCGGATTATGCACCGTCCGGGGTCTCGGTGTTGAGCGGGGGCCGCACCGTCCCGGTCTCGGTGCTGAGCGGGGGCCGCACCGTCCCGGTCTCGGTGCTGAGCGGGGGCCGCACCGTCCGGGGGTCTCGGTGCTGAGCGGGGGCCGCACCGTCCGGGGTCTCGGTGCTGAGCGGATTCTGCACCGTCCGGGGTCTCGGTGCTGAGCGGGGGCCGCACCGTCCCGGTCTCGGTACTGAGCTGGGGCCGCACCGTCCCGGTCTCGGTGCTGAGCGGGGGCCGCACCGTCCGGGGTCTCGGTGCTGAGCAGGGGCCGCACCGTCCCGGTCTCGGTGCCGAGCGGGGGCCGCACCGTCCGGGGTCTCGGTGCTGAGCGGGGGCCGCACCGTCCGGGGTCTCGGTGCTGAGCGGGGGCCGCACCGTCCGGGGTCTCGGTGCTGAGCGGGGGCCGCACCGTCCTGGTCTCGGTGCTGAGCGGGGTCCGCACCGTCCGGGGTCTCGGTGCTGAGCGGGGGCCGCACCATCGGGGGTCTCGGTGCTGAGCGGGGGCTGCACCGTCCAGGTCTCGGTGCTGAGCCGGGGCCGCACCGTCCGGGGGTCTCGGTGCTGAGCGGGGGCCGCACCGTCCGGGGTCTCGGTGCTGAGCGGGGGCTGCACCGTCCCGGTCTCGGTGCTGAGCGGGGGCCGCAGTGTCCGGGGTCTCGGTGCTGAGCAGGGGCCGCAGTGTCCGGGGTCTCGGTGCTGAGCGGGGGCTGCACCGTCCGGGGTCTCGGTGCTGAGCGGGGGCTGCACCGTCCGGGATCTCGGTGCTGAGCGGGGGCCGCACTGTCGGGGGTCTCGATGCTGAACGGGGGCCGCACTGTCGGGGGTCTCGATGCTGAGCGGGGGCCGCACTGTCGGGCGTCTCGGTGCTGAGTCGGAGCCGCACCGTCGGGGTCTCGCTGAGTCGGAGCCGCACCGTCGGGGGTCTCGCTGAGTAGGAGCCGCACCGTCGGGGGTCTCGCTGAGTAGGAGCCGCACCGTCGGGGTCTTGCTGAGTAGGAGCCGCACCGTCGGGGTCTCGCTGTGTAGGAGCCACACCGTCGGGGGTCTCGCTGTGTAGGAGCCGCACCGTCGGGGGTCTCGCTGAGTAGGAGCCGCACCGTCGGGAGTCTCGATGAGTAGCAGCAGCACCGTCGGGGTCTTGCTGAGTAGGAGCCGCACCGTCGGGGTCTCGCTGTGTAGGAGCCACACCGTCGGGGGTCTCGCTGTGTAGGAGCCGCACCGTCGGGGGTCTCGCTGAGTAGGAGCCGCACCGTCGGGAGTCTCGATGAGTAGCAGCAGCACCGTCGGGGGTCTCGCTGAGTAGGAGCCGCACCGTCGGGGGTCTCGCTGAGTAAGAGCCGCACAGTCGGGGGTCTCGCTGTGTAGGAGCCGCACCGTCGGGGGTCTCGCTGAGTAGGAGCCGCACCGTCGGGGGTCTCGCTGAGGAGGAGCCGCACCGTCGGGAGTCTCGATGAGTAGCAGCAGCACCGTCGGGGGTCTCGCTGAGTAGGAGCCGCACCGTCGGGGGTCTCGCTGAGTAAGAGCCGCACAGTCGGGGGTCTCGCTGAGTAGGAGCCGCACCGTCGGGGGTCTCGCTGAGTAGGAGCAGCACCGTCGGGGGTCTCGCTGAGTCGGAGCCGCGCCGTCGGGGTCTCGCTGAGTCGGAGCCGCACCGTCGGGGGTCTCGCTGAGTAGGAGCCGCACCGTCGGGGGTCTCGCTGAGTCGGAGCCGCACCGTCGGGGGTCTCGCTGAGTAGGAGCAGCACCGTCGGGGGTCTCGCTGAGTAGGAGCCGCACCGTCGGGGGTCTTGCTGAGTAGGAGCAGCACCGTCGGGGTCTCGCTGAGTAGGAGCCGCACCGTCGGGGGTCTCGCTGAGTAGGAGCCGCACCCTCGGGGGTCTCGCTGTGTAGGAGCCGCACCGTCGGGGGTCTCGCTGAGTAGGAGCCGCACCGTCGGGGGTCTCGCTGAGTAGGAGCCGCACCGTCGGGGGTCTCGCTGTGTAGGAGCGGCACCATCGGGCTCTCGCTGAGTAGGAGCCGCACCGTCGGGGGTCTCGCTGAGTAGGAGCCGCACCCTCGGGGGTCTCGCTGTGTAGGAGCCGCACCGTCGGGAGTCTCGCTGATTAGGAGCCGCACCGTCGGGGTCTCGCTGAGTAGGAGCCGCACCGTCGGGGGTCTCGCTGAGTAAGAGCCGCACCGTCGGGGGTCTCGCTGAGTAGGAGCCGCACCGTCGGGGGTCTCGCTGAGTAGGAGCCGCACCGTCGGGGGTCTCGCTGAGTCGGAGCCGCACCGTCGGGGTCTCGCTGAGTAGGAGCCGCACCGTCGGGGGTCTCGCTGAGTAAGAGCCGCACCGTCGGGGGTCTCGCTGAGTAGGAGCCGCACCGTCGGGGGTCTCGCTGAGTAGGAGCCACACCGTCGGGGGTCTCGCTGAGTAGGAGCCGCACCGTCGGGGGTCTCGCTGAGTAAGAGCCGCACCGTCGGGGTCTCGCTGAGTAAGAGCCGCACCGTCGGGGGTCTCGCTGAGTCGGAGCCGCACCGTCGGGGGTCTCGCTGAGTCGGAGCCGCACCGTCGGGGGTCTCGCTGAGTAAGAGCCGCACCGTCGGGGTCTCGCTGAGTAGGAGCCGCACCGTCGGGGTCTCGCTGAGTAGGAGCCGCACCGTCGGGGTCTCGCTGAGTAGGAGCCGCACCGTCGGGGGTCTCGCTGAGTAAGAGCCGCACCGTCGGGGGTCTCGCTGAGTAGGAGCCGCACCGTCGGGGTCTTGCTGAGTAGGAGCCGCACCGTCGGGGGTCTCGCTGAGTAGGAGCCGCACCGTCGGGGTCTCGCTGAGTAGGAGACGCACCGTCGGGGGTCTCCCTGAGTAGGAGCCGCACCGTCGGGGGTCTCGCTGAGTAGGAGCCGCACCGTCGGGGGTCTCGCTGAGTAGGAGCCGCACCGTCGGGGTCTCGCTGAGTAGGAGCCGCACCGTCGGGGGTCTCGCTGAGTAGGAGCCGCACCGTCGGGGTCTTGCTGAGTAGGAGCCGCACCGTCGGGGTCTTGCTGAGTAGGAGCCGCACCGTCGGGGGTCTCGCTGAGTAGGAGCCGCACCGTCGGGGGTCTCGCTGTGTAGGAGCCGCACCGTCGGGGTCTCGCTGAGTAGGAGCCGCACCGTCGGGGGTCTCGCTGAGTAGGAGCCGCACCGTCGGGGGTCTCGCTGAGTAGGAGCCGCACCGTCGGGGTCTTGCTGAGTAGGAGCCGCACCATCGGGAGTCTCGATGAGTAGGAGCCGCACCGTCGGGGTCTCGCTGAGTAGGAGCCGCACCGTCGGGGGTCTCGCTGAGTAGCAGCAGCACCGTCGGGGGTCTCGCTGTGTAGGAGCCGCACCGTCGGGGGTCTCGCTGAGTAGGAGCCGCACCGTCGGGGTCTCGCTGAGTAGGAGCCGCACCGTCGGGGGTCTCACTGAGTAGGAGCCGCGCCGTCGGGAGTCTCGATGAGTAGGAGCCGCACCGTCGGGGGTCTCGCTGAGTAGGAGCAGCACCGTCGGGGGTCTCGCTGAGTAGGAGCAGCACCGTCGGGGGGCTCACTGAGTAGGAGCCGCACCGTCGGGAGTCTCGATGAGTAGGAGCCGCACCGTCGGGGGTCTCGCTGAGTAGGAGCCGCACCGTCGGGGGTCTCGCTGAGTAGGAGCAGCACCGTCGGGGGTCTCGCTGAGTAGGAGCCGCACCGTCGGGGGTCTCACTGAGTAGGAGCCGCACCGTCGGGAGTCTCGATGAGTAGGAGCCGCACCGTCGGGGGTCTCGCTGAGTAGGAGCCGCACCGTCGGGGGTCTCGCTGAGTAGGAGCCGCACCGTCGGGGGTCTCGCTGAGTAGGAGCCGCACCGTCGGGGTCTTGCTGAGTAGGAGCCGCACCGTCGGGGGTCTCGCTGAGTAGGAGCCGCACCGTCGGGGTCTTGCTGAGTAGGAGCCGCACCGTCGGGGTCTTGCTGAGTAGGAGCCGCACCGTCGGGGGTCTCGCTGAGTAGGAGCCGCACCGTCGGGGGTCTCGCTGTGTAGGAGCCGCACCGTCGGGGTCTCGCTGAGTAGGAGCCGCACCGTCGGGGGTCTCGCTGAGTAGGAGCCGCACCGTCGGGGGTCTCGCTGAGTAGGAGCCGCACCGTCGGGGTCTTGCTGAGTAGGAGCCGCACCATCGGGAGTCTCGATGAGTAGGAGCCGCACCGTCGGGGTCTCGCTGAGTAGGAGCCGCACCGTCGGGGGTCTCGCTGAGTAGCAGCAGCACCGTCGGGGGTCTCGCTGTGTAGGAGCCGCACCGTCGGGGGTCTCGCTGAGTAGGAGCCGCACCGTCGGGGGTCTCGCTGAGTAGGAGCCGCACCGTCGGGGTCTCGCTGAGTAGGAGCCGCACCGTCGGGGGTCTCACTGAGTAGGAGCCGCACCGTCGGGGGTCTCACTGAGTAGGAGCCGCGCCGTCGGGAGTCTCGATGAGTAGGAGCCGCACCGTCGGGGGTCTCGCTGAGTAGGAGCAGCACCGTCGGGGGTCTCACTGAGTAGGAGCCGCACCGTCGGGAGTCTCGATGAGTAGGAGCCGCACCGTCGGGGGTCTCGCTGAGTAGGAGCCGCACCGTCGGGGGTCTCGCTGAGTAGGAGCAGCACCGTCGGGGGTCTCGCTGAGTAGGAGCCGCACCGTCGGGGGTCTCACTGAGTAGGAGCCGCACCGTCGGGAGTCTCGATGAGTAGGAGCCGCACCGTCGGGGGTCTCGCTGAGTAGGAGCCGCACCGTCGGGGGTCTCGCTGAGTAGGAGCCGCACCGTCGGGGGTCTCGCTGAGTAGGAGCCGCACCATCGGGGTCTCGCTGAGTAGGAGCCGCACCGTCGGGGGTCTCGCTGAGTAAGAGCCGCACCGTCGGGGGTCTCGCTGAGTCGGAGCCGCACCGTCGGGGTCTCGCTGTGTAGGAGCCGCACCGTCGGGGGTCTCGCTGAGTAGGAGCCGCACCGTCGGGGGTCTCGCTGAGTAGGAGCCGCACCATCGGGGTCTCGCTGAGTAGGAGCCGCACCATCGGGGGTCTTGCTGAGTAGGAGCCGCACCGTCGGGGTCTCGCTGTGTAGGAGCCGCACCGTCGGGGTCTCGCTGTGTAGGAGCCGCACCGTCGGGGTCTCGCTGTGTAGGAGCCGCACCGTCGGGGGTCTCGCTGAGTAGGAGCCGCACCGTCGGAGTCTCGCTGAGTAGGAGCCGCACCGTCGGGGGTCTCGCTGAGTAGGAGCCGCACCGTCGGGAGTCTCGCTGAGTAGCAGCAGCACTGTCGGGGGTCTCGCTGAGTAAGAGCCGCACCGTCGGGGGTCTCGCTGAGTCGGAGCCGCACCGTCGGGAGTCTCGCTGAGTAGGAGCCGCACCGTCGGGGTCTCGCTGAGTAGGAGCCGCACCGTCGGGGGTCTCGCTGAGTAGGAGCCGCACCGTCGGGGTCTCGCTGAGTAGGAGCCGCACCGTCGGGGGTCTCGCTGTGTAGGAGCCGCACCGTCGGGGGTCTCGCTGAGTAGGAGCCGCACCGTCGGGGGTCTCGCTGTGTAGGAGCCGCACCGTCGGGGGTCTCGCTGTGTAGGAGCCGCACCGTCGGGGTCTCGCTGAGTAGGAGCCGCACCGTCGGGGGTCTCGCTGTGTAGGAGCCGCACCGTCGGGGGTCTCGCTGAGTAGGAGCCGCACCATCAGGGGTCTCGCTGAGTAGGAGCCGCACCGTCGGGGGTCTCGCTGAGTAGGAGCCGCACCGTCGGGGGTCTCGCTGAGTAGGAGCCGCACCGTCGGGGGTCTCGCTGAGTAGGAGCCGCACCATCGGGGTCTCGCTGAGTAGGAGCAGCACCGTCGGGGGTCTCGCTGTGTAGGAGCCGCACCGTCGGGGGTCTCGCTGAGTAGGAGCCGCACCGTCCGGGTTCTCGCTGAGTAGGAGCCGCACCGTCGGGGGTCTCGCTGAGTAGGAGCCGCACCGTCGGGGGTCTCGCTGAGTAGGAGCCGCACCGTCGGGGTCTCGCTGTGTAGGAGCCGCACCGTCGGGAGTCTCGCTGAGTAGGAGCCGCACCATCGGGGGTCTCGCTGAGTAGGAGCCGCACCGTCGGGGTCTCGCTGAGTAGGAGCCGCACCGTCGGGGTCTCGCTGAGTAGGAGCCGCACCGTCGGGAGTCTCGCTGAGTAGGAGCCGCACCATCGGGGTCTCGCTGTGTAGGAGCCGCACCGTCGGGGGTCTCGCTGTGTAGGAGCCGCACCGTCGGGAGTCTCACTATTTCAAGTGTGTTGTGAAACTGTAACTGCCGGCCCAGCAGAATATAAAGATTCCATGGGCATCATTTCAAACAGGAGCTGTGACCTGGTCCATATTTATCCCAAATCATCATTGGTGGATGAGTCGATTTATGAAAGAGACATTAAATGATGGTCTGTCTGTCCTTACAGCTCAGTGATCATGCCCGCATTTTGAAATGGACCTAAAGAGTTTTCCTCAATGTCTTGGCCAATCTTTACCCAGAACCAAGATCCCAAAAGCAGATGCTGTGGGATTGTTGTTTGTGGGATTGTACTGTGCACAAATTGATTGTCAGGGTTTCTGCATTTTAGCAGTGACTACACATCAGAAGTTGTATTGTCAGCTGTGAAATGTTCACGATCGATGGATTTGCACCTCTTGCTGCAATGTACTGAGCCCAGATTGCTTTCCAATTCCAGGGCAAATGTTTGAAGACTCTGAAAGGTCACAGCAACTATGTTTTCTGCTGTAATTTCAACCCTCAGTCAAATCTGATTGTTTCCGGATCGGTGAGTAGCTTTCATGGCCACCAGAATGTTTTTTATTTTGAACGTAGAAAAGCAAACCTCCAGTTGTTGATCCAGATTGTTCCACACACGCTGACTCTCACTGGGGTACGGGTTCCACACACGCTGACTCTCACTGGGGTACGGGTCCCACACACACTGACTCTCACTGGGGTACGGGTCCCACACACACTGACTCTCACTGGGGTACGGGTTCCACACACACTGACTCTCACTGGGGTACGGGTCCCACACACACTGACTCTCACTGTGGTACGGGTCCCACACACACTGACTCTCACTGGGGTACGGGTTCCACACACACTGACTCTCACTGGGGTACGGGTTCCACGCACACTGACTCTCACTGGGGTACGGGTTCCACACACACTGACTCTCACTGGGGTACGGGTCCCACACACACTGACTCGCTGGGGTACGGGTCCCACAAACACTGACTCTCACTGGGGTACGGGTCCCACACACTGACTCTCACTGGGGTACGGGTCCCACACACACTGACTCTCACTGCGGTACGGGTCCCACACACACTGACTCTCACTGCGGTACGGGTCCCACACACACTGACTCTCACTGGGGTACGGGTCCCACACACACTGACTCTCACTGGGGTACGGGTTCCACACACACTGACTGTCACTGGGATACGGGTTCCACACACACTGACTCTCACTGCGGTACGGGTTCCACACACGCTGACTCTCACTGCGGTACGGGGCCCACCCACACTGACTCTCACTGGGGTACGGGTTCCACACACACCGATTCTCACTGGGGCACGGGTCCCACACACACTGACTCTCACTGGGGTAGGGATCCCACTCACTGACTCTCACTGGGGTACGTGTTCCACACACACTGACTCTCACTGGGGTACGGCTTCCACACACACTGACTCTCACTGGGGTACAGGTCCCACACACTGACTCTCACTGGGGTACGGGTCCCACACACACTGACTCTCACTGGGGTAGGGGTTCCACACACACTGACTCTCACTGGGGTACGGGTCCCACACACACTGACTCTCACTGGGGTACAGGTCCCACACACACTGACTCTCACTGGGGTACCGGTTCCACACACACCGATTCTCACTGGGGCACGGGTCCCACACACACTGACTCTCACTGGGGTAGGGGTTCCACACACACTAACTCTCACTGGGGTACGGGTCCCACACACACTGACTCTCACTGGGTTACAGGTCCCACACACTGACTCTCACTGGGGGACGGGTCCCACACACACTGACTCTCACTGGGGTAGGGGTTCCACACACACTGACTCTCACTGGGGTACGTGTTCCACACACACTGACTCTCACTGGGGTACGGCTTCCACACACACTGACTCTCACTGGGGTACAGGTCCCACACACTGACTCTCACTGGGGTACGGGTCCCACACACACTGACTCTCACTGGGGTAGGGGTTCCACACACACTGACTCTCACTGGGGTACGGGTCCCACACACACTGACTCTCACTGGGGTACAGGTCCCACACACTGACTCTCACTGGGGTACGGGTCCCACACACACTGACTCTCACTGGGGTACGGGTCCCACACACACTGACTCTCACTGGGGTACGGGTCCCACACACACTGACTCTCACTGGGGTATGGGTCCCACACACACTGACTCTCACTGGGGTACGGGTCCCACACACACTGACTCTCACTGGGGTACGGGTCCCACACACACTGACTCTCACCGGGGTACGGGTCCCACACACACTGACTCTCACTGCGGTAGGGGTTCCACACACACTGACTCTCACTGGGGTACGGGTCCCACACACACTGACTCTCACTGGGGTACGGGTCCCCCACACACTGACTGTGACCTTCATTGACTCCTAGTCTCAAAAATCCTCATGGAAAAGGAACAATGTATTGTTCTCTGTCACTTCATTTTACGATTCGTATCATGCTTCCTGTGCTGGAGTTATTGATGAGATGCTTTATCCCAGTTTGCAGTTTACATTAACACTGCAATGAAGTTACTGGGAAAAGTTTACAACGCTTAATTAATTTTGGACGTAACTGCTTTGTTTTAACAGTTTGATGAGAGTGTCCGGATCTGGGATGTGAAGACTGGGAAATGCCTGAAGACACTGCCAGCACATTCTGACCCTGTATCTGCTGTAAGTGTTTGTATGGGGAACCTGCCTGTCCTATTGGGCAAGACTGATTGGGGAATGTTTGGGCTAGTGCTCACTTACTGCTGCTGAGTTACTTCAAACCTTTTTAAATTTTGTTTATTTATTTATAAATTTAGAGTATCCAATTTTTTTTCCCCCAATTAAGGGGCAATTTAGCGCGGCCAATCCACCTACCCTACGCATCTTTGGGTTGTGGGGGTGAAACCCACGCAAGCACGGGGAGAATGTGCAAACTCCACACGGACAGTGACCCAGAGCCGGGATTCGAACCCGGGTCCTCAGTGCCGTGAGGCAGCAGTGCTAACCACTGCGCCACCGTGCTGCCCCATGAGGCAGCAGTGCTAACCACTGCGCCGCCGTGCTGCCCCATGAGGCAGCAGTGCTAGCCACTGCGTCGTCGTGCTGCCCCGTGAGGCAGCAGTGCTAACCACTGCGTCGCCGTGCTGCCCCATGAGGCAGCAGTGCTAACCACTGCGTCGCCGTGCTGCCCCGTGAGGCAGCAGTGCTAACCACTGCGTCACCGTGCTGCCCCGTGAGGCAGCAGTGCTAACCACTGCGTCGCCGTGCTGCCCCGTGAGGCAGCAGTGCTAACCACTGTGACACCGTGCTGCCCCGTGAGGCAGCAGTGCTAACCACTGTGACACCGTGCTGCCCCGTGAGGCAGCAGTGCTAACCACTGCGTCGCCGTGCTGCCCCGTGAGGCAGCAGTGCTAACCACTGTGACACCGTGCTGCCCCGTGAGGCAGCAGTGCTAACCACTGCGTCGCCGTGCTGCCCCGTGAGGCAGCAGTGCTAACCACTGCGTCCCTGTGCTGCCCCGTGAGGCAGCAGTGCTAACCACTGCGTCGCCGTGCTGCCCCGTGAGGCAGCAGTGCTAGCCACTGCGTCGCCGTGCTGCCCCGTGAGGCAGCAGTGCTAACCACTGCGTCGCCGTGCTGCCCCATGAGGCAGCAGTGCTAGCCACTGCAACACCGTGCTGCCCCGTGAGGCAGCAGTGCTAACCACTGTGCCGCCGTGCTGCCCCGTGAGGCAGCAGTGCTAGCCACTGCAACACCGTGCTGCCCCGTGAGGCAGCAGTGCTAACCACTGTGCCGCTGTGCTGCCCTGTGAGGCAGCAGTGCTAACCACTGTGACACCGTGCTGCCCCGTGGGGCTGCAGTGCTAACCACTGCGTCGCCGTGCTGCCCCGTGAGGCAGCAGTGCTAACCACTGCGTCGCCATGCTGCCCCATGAGGCAGCAGTGCTAACCACTGCGACGCCGTGCTGCCCCGTGAGGCAGCAGTGCTAACCACTGCGTCGCCGTGCTGCCCCGTGAGGCAGCAGTGCTAACCACTGTGCCACCGTGCTGCCCCGTGAGGCAGCAGTGCTAACCACTGTGCCGCCGTGCTGCCCCGTGGGGCTGCAGTGCTAACCACTGTGACACCGTGCTGCCCCGTGAGGCAGCAGTGCTAACCACTGTGCCGCCGTGCTGCCCCGTGAGGCAGCAGTGCTAACCACTGCGTCGCCGTGCTGCCCCGTGAGGCAGCAGTGCTAACCACTGCGTCGCCATGCTGCCCCATGAGGCAGCAGTGCTAACCACTGCGACGCCGTGCTGCCCCGTGAGGCAGCAGTGCTAACCACTGCGTCGCCGTGCTGCCCCGTGAGGCAGCAGTGCTAACCACTGTGCCGCCGTGCTGCCCCGTGAGGCAGCAGTGCTAACCACTGCGTCGCCGTGCTGCCCCGTGAGGCAGCAGTGCTAACCACTGCGTCGCCATGCTGCCCCATGAGGCAGCAGTGCTAACCACTGCGACGCCGTGCTGCCCCGTGAGGCAGCAGTGCTAACCACTGCGTCGCCGTGCTGCCCCGTGAGGCAGCAGTGCTAACCACTGTGCCACCGTGCTGCCCCGTGAGGCAGCAGTGCTAACCACTGTGCCGCTGTGCTGCCCCGTGAGGCAGCAGTGCTAACCACTGTGCCGCTGTGCTGCCCCGTGAGGCAGCAGTGCTAACCACTGTGCCACCGTGCTGCCCCGTGAGGCAGCAGTGCTAACCACTGTGCCGCTGTGCTGCCCCGTGAGGCAGCAGTGCTAACCACTGTGCCGCCGTGCTGCCCCGTGAGGCAGCAGTGCTAACCACTGTGCAGCTGTGCTGCCCCGTGAGGCAGCAGTGCTAACCACTGTGCCGCTGTGCTGCCCCGTGAGGCAGCAGTGCTAACCACTGTGCCGCTGTGCTGCCCCGTGAGGCAGCAGTGCTAACCACTGTGCCGCCGTGCTGCCCCGTGGGGCTGCAGTGCTAACCACTGTGCCACCGTGCTGCCCCGTGAGGCAGCAGTGCTAACCACTGTGCCGCTGTGCTGCCCCGTGAGGCAGCAGTGCTAACCACTGTGCCACCGTGCTGCCCCGTGAGGCAGCAGTGCTAACCACTGTGCCGCTGTGCTGCCCCGTGAGGCAGCAGTGCTAACCACTGTGCCACCGTGCTGCCCCGTGAGGCAGCAGTGCTAACCACTGTGCCGCTGTGCTGCCCCGTGAGGCAGCAGTGCTAACCACTGTGCCGCCGTGCTGCCCCGTGAGGCAGCAGTGCTAACCACTGTGCCGCTGTGCTGCCCGAAGTCACTTCAAACCAGGCGCTGATTTCTACCCAATCACTTTGCCAGAATCCCAGCCTACAGCCTCGTCCCGGTCTCTCGGTTCTGTCTCCGGCTGCGGACTTACCCCGCAAACCCGTCTCGTACCCCCAACCTCCAATCTCAGTCCCGGCCTCCGCCTCTCTGTTGAAACAGCCGCCATATCTCAACACTCATTCCTGTCATCTCCCATCCGTTGCACTATCTTGGCCAATCTACACTGTCGCCATGGCTGGAATAATGGGGCATTCAAACTGCCGACAGTTTGTACCGATGGGTGGACCGGCTTCACCCATGGAGTCTGTGTCCCTATTTATAAAACTGTTGTGGTTATTTTGTGCTTTGGAACACTTCTGGTGTATGGGTTTGTTGTAGACAATTTGTCAGTGTTGGAGTGAATTGGTGTCAGTGTGAAATGCTGCCACCTTGTGGGAAATTGCTGCCATGTCTCCTTATGATTGGACATGTGTTGAATTCATCCTCAGGTGCATTTCAACAGAGATGGATCCCTCATTGTCTCCAGTAGTTACGATGGGCTGTGGTAAGTGTTACTTGGTTTGCAATCAGTAATTTGAATCTTGCTGCATGTTAACGTGCATTGATGTGACTTCTGGGCTACAATGAGGAAAGACACTGATTTCAGATGTCCCAAATTGTTAGTTTTGAAGTGCACTCATTTATAATTAGGAATAAGACCACAAATATGAATGGAGTTAGGGTTTGGATTTGGTCTCCACAGCCTTCTGCGGCAAAGAGTTCCACAGATTCACCACCCTCTGGCTGAAGAAATCCTCCTCATCTCTGTTTTAAAGGATCGTCCCTTTAGTCTGAGATGGTGTCCTCTGGTTCTAGTTTTTCCTACAAGTGGAAACTCCCCCCCCCCCCCCCCAATCCTTCTAAACACCAACGAGTACAGACCCAGAGTTCTCAACCGTTCCTCATACGACAAGTTCTTCATTCCAGGGACCATTCTTGCGAACCTCCTCTGGACCCTTTCCAAGGCCAGCACGTCCTTCCTTAGATACGGGACCCAAAACTGCTCACAATACTCCAAATGGTTTCTGACCAGACCCTTATACAGCCTCAGAAGTACATCCCTGGTCTTGTATTCTAGCCCTCTCGACTTGAATGCTAACATTGCATTTGCCTTCCTAACTGCCGACTGAACCTGTACGTTAACCTTGCGAGAATCCTGTACTAGGACTCCTAAGTCCCTTTGTGCTTCTGATTTCCAAAACTCTTCCCCATTTAGAAAATAGCTTATGTCTCCAGCCTTCCTACCAAGTGCATAGCTTCACACTGTTCCACATTGTAGTTCGTCTGCCACTTCATTGCCTACTCTCCTCGTCTGTCCAGACCATTCTGCAGCCTCTCCACTTCATCAGTACCATCGGTCCCTCTATATATCTTTGTATCACCTGCAAACCTAGCAGCAGTGCGCTCCATTCCTTCTTCCAGATCATTAATGTATACTGTGAATAGCATTAATGTATACCGTGGATAGCATTAATGTATACCGTGGCCCCAGCACGGAATCCTGTGGAATACCGCTAGTTACCGGCTGCCATCCCCACTCTCTACCTTCTGCCAGTCAACCAATCCTCTACCCATTCCAGTATCTTGCCCCTAACACCATGGCTCTTATCTTATTTAGCAGCCTCCTATGCGACACCTTGTCAAAGGCCTTCTGGAAATCCAAATAGATCATGTCCACTGATTCGCCTTTGTCTAACTTCCTTGTTACCTCCTCAAAGAATTTTTAAAAAAATTTAAAGTACCCAATTCATTTTTTCCAATTAAGGGACAATTTAGCGCGGCCAATCCACCTACCCTGCACATCTTTGGGTTGTGGGGGCGAAACCCACGCAGACACGGGGAGAATGTGCAAACTCCGGACGGACGGTGCTAACCACTGCGCCACCAAGCTGCCCGCCTCCCTCCCTTTATTTTCAATGAACATTTTATTGAGGTATTTTTGGTTTTACAACAAAATAAACAATATACATAAGTCTATAAACATAGCGCAAAAAGCTTGCTTCCTCCATGACAGGTCCCACCTTTATTAACCCCCTACTCTAAACTATGCTAACCTCTCCCCTTCTCCTCCTCCCCCCCCCCTCTCTCCTGACGATTAATTTTCTGCAAAGAAGTTGACGAACGGTTGCCACCTCCGGGCGAACCCTAACATTGGCCCTCTCAAGGCGAACTTGATTTTCTCCAAACAGAGAAAGCTAGCCATGTCCGATAGCCAGGTCTCCGACTTCGGGTCTTTGAGTCCCTCCAAGCTAATAGTATCCGTCTCTGGGCTACCAAGGAAGCAAAGCACAGAACAAAGAAATGTACAGCACAGGAACAGGCCCTTCGGCCCTCCAAGCCCGTGCCGACCATACTGCCCGACTAAACTACAATCTTCTACACTTCCTGGGTCCGTATCTTTCTATTCCCATCCTATTCATATATTTGTCAAGATGCCCCTTAAATGTCCCTATCGTCCCTGCTTCCACTACTTCCTCCGGTAGTGAGTTCCAGGCACCCACTACCCTCTGCGTAAAAAACTTGCCTCGTACATCTACTCTAAACTTTGCCCCTCTCACCTTAAACCTATGCCCCCTAGTAATTGACCCCTCTACCCTGGGGAAAAGCC
Source organism: Scyliorhinus torazame (assembly GCF_047496885.1). Classification (NCBI taxonomy): domain Eukaryota; kingdom Metazoa; phylum Chordata; class Chondrichthyes; order Carcharhiniformes; family Scyliorhinidae; genus Scyliorhinus; species Scyliorhinus torazame. The sequence goes on along the minus strand of NC_092728.1, from coordinate 111,540,221 downwards.
TCTGACTATCCACTCTGTCTATGCCCCTCATAATTTTGTATACCTCTATCAGGTCGCCCCTCAACCTCCTTCGTTCCAGTGAGAACAAACCGAGTTTATTCAATCGCTCCTCATAGCTTATGCCCTCCATACCAGGCAACATTCTGGTAAATCTCTTCTGCACCCTCTCTAAAGCCTCCACATCCTTCTGGTAGTGTGGCGACCAGAATTGAACACTATACTCCAAGTGTGGCCTAACTAAGGTTCTATACAGCTGCAACATGACTTGCCAATTCTTATACTCAATGCCCCGGCCAATGAAGGCAAGCATGCCGTATGCCTTCTTGACTACCTTCTCCACCTGTGTTGCCCCTTTCAATGACCTGTGGACCTGTACTCCTAGATCTCTTTGACTTTCAATACTCTTGAGGGTTCTACCATTCACTGTATATTCCCTACCTGCATTAGCCCTTCCAAAATGCATTACCTCACATTTGTCCGGATTAAACTCCATCTGCCATCTCTCCGCCCAAGTCTCCAGACAATCTAAATCCTGCTGTATCCTCAGACAGTCCTCATCGCTATCCGCAATTCCACCAACCTTTGTGTCGTCTGCAAACTTACTAATCAGACCAGTTACATTTTCCTCCAAATCATTTATATATATTACAAAGAGCAAAGGTCCCAGCACTGATCCCTGTGGAACACCACTGGTCACAGCCCTCCAATGAGAAAAGCATCCCTCCATTGCTACCCTCTGCCTTCTATGGCCTAGCCAGTTCTGTATCCACCTTGCCAGTTCACCCCTGATCCCGTGTGACTTCACCTTTTGTACTAGTCTACCATGAGGGACCTTGTCAAAGGCCTTACTGAAGTCCATATAGACAACATCTACTGCCCTACCTGCATCAATCATCTTAGTGACCTCCTCGAAAAACTCTATCAAGTTAGTGAGACACGACCTTCCCTTCACAAAACCGTGCTGCCTCTCACTAATACGTCCATTTGCTTCCAAATGGGAGTAGATCCTGTCTCGAAGAATTCTCTCCAGTAATTTCCCTACCACTGAAGTAAGGCTCACCGGCCTGTAGTTCCCGGGATTATCCTTGCTACCCTTCTTAAACAGAGGAACAACATTGGCTATTCTCCAGTCCTCCGGGACATCCCCTGAAGACAGCGAGGATCCAAAGATTTCTGTCAAGGCCTCAGCAATTTCCTCTCCAGCCTCCTTCAGTTTTCTGGGGTAGATCCCATCCGGCCCTGGGGACTTATCTACCTTAATATTTTTTAAGACACCCAACACCTCATCTTTTTGGATCACAATGTGACCCAGGCTATCTACACCCCCTTCTCCAGACTCAACATCTACCAATTCCTTCTCTTTGGCGAATACTGATGCAAAGTATTCATTTAGTACCTCGCCCATTTCCTCTGGCTCCACACATAGATTCCCTTGCCTATCCTTCAGTGGGCCAACCCTTTCCCTGGCTACCCTCTTGCTTTTTATGTACGTGTAAAAAGCCTTGGGATTTTCCTTAACCCTATTTGCCAATGACTTTTCATGACCCCTTCTAGCCCTCCTGACTCCTTGCTTAAGTTCCTTCCTACTTTCCTTATATGCCACACAGGCTTCGTCTGTTCCCAGCCTTTTAGCCCTGATTGAATGCCTCCTTTTTCTTTTTGACGAGGCCTACAATATCTCTCGTTATCCAAGGTTCCCGAAAATTGCCGTATTTATCTTTCTTCCTCACAGGAACATGCCTGTCCTGTATTCCTTTCAACTGACACTTGAAAGCCTCCCACATGTCAGATGTTGATTTGCCCTCAAACATCCGCCCCCAATCTATGTTCTTCAGTTCCCGCCTAATATTGTTATAATTAACCTTCCCCCAATTTAGCACATTCATCCTTGGACCACTCTTATCCTTGTCCACCAGTACTTTAAAACTTACTGAATTGTGGTCACTGTTACCGAAATGCTCCCCTACTGAAACATCTACCACCTGGCCGGGCTCATTCCCCAATACCAGGTCCAGTACCGCCCCTTCCCTAGTTGGACTGTTTACATATTGTTTTAAGAAGCCCTCCTGGATGCTCCTTACAAACTCCGCCCCGTCTAAGCCCCTGGCACTAAGTGAGTCCCAGTCAATATTGGGGAAGTTGAAGTCTCCCATCACCACAACCCTGTTGTTTTTACTCTTTTCCAAAATCTGTCTACCTATCTGCTCCTCCATCTCCCGCTGGCTGTTGGGAGGCCTGTAGTATACCCCCAACATTGTGACTGCACCCTTCTTATTCCTGATTTCTACCCATATAGCCTCACTGCCCTCGGAGGTGTCCTCTCGCAGTATAGCTGTGATATTCTCCCGAACAAGTAGCGCAACTCCGCCTCCCCTTTTACATCCCCCTCTATCCCGCCTGAAACATCTAAATCCTGGAACGTTTAGCTGCCAATCCTGCCCTTCCCTCAACCAGGTCTCTGTAATGGCAACAACATCATAGTTCCAAGTAGTAATCCAAGCTCTAAGTTCATCTGCCTTACCCGTAATGCTCCTTGCATTAAAACATATGCACTTCAGGCCACCAGACCCGCTGTGTTCAGCAACTTCTCCCCATCTGCTCTGCCTCAGAGCCACACTGTCCCTATTCCCTAGTTCTCCCTCAATGCTCTCACCTTCTGACCTATTGCTCCCGTGCCCACCCCCCTGCCATACTAGTTTAAACCCTCCCGTGTGACACTAGCAAACCTCGCGGCCAGGATATTTATGCCTCTCCGGTTTAGATGCAACCCGTCCATCTTATACAGGTCACACCTGCCCCGGAAGAGCTCCCAGTGGTCCAGATAACGGAAACCCTCCCTCCTACACCAGCTGTTTAGCCACGTGTTTGTCTGCTCTATCTTCCTATTTCTCGCCTCACTGGCACGTGGCACAGGGAGTAATCCCGAGATTACAACCCTCGAGGTCCTGTCTTTTAACTTTCTGCCTAGCTCCCTGAACTCCTGCTGCAGGACCTCATGCCCCTTCCTGCCTATGTCGTTAGTACCAATATGTACAACGACCTCTGCCTGTTTGCCCTCCCCCTTCAGGATTCCCTCTACCCGTTCGGAGACATCCTGGACCCTGGCACCAGGGAGGCAACATACCATCCTGGAGTCTCTTTCACGTCCACAGAAGCTCCTATCTGTGCCCCTGACTATAGAGTCCCCTATTACTATTACTCTTCTGCGCTTTGACCCTCCCTTCTGAACATCAGAGCCAGCCGTGGTGCCACTGCTCTGGCTGCTGCTGTTTTCCCCTGATAGGCTATCCCCCCCGACAGTATCCAAAGGGGTATATCTGTTCGAGAGGGGGACAACCACAGGGGATTCCTGCACTGACTGCCTGCCCTTTCTGGTGGTCACCCATTTCTCTGCCTGCACCTTGGGTGTGACCACATTTACATAACTGCGATCTATGACGCTTTCCGCCACCTGCATGCTCCTAAGTGCATCCAATTGCTGCTCCAACCGAACCATGCGGTCTGTGAGGAGCTGCAGTTGGGTGCACTTTCTGCAGATGAAGCCATCCGGGACGCTGGAAGCCTCCCGGACCTGCCACATCTCACAGTCAGAGCACAGCACCCCTCTAACTGACATTGCGCCAATTAATTAAAATTAAAATTTGTCTTTTTTTTTTAAATACTTTTTTTTTAAATTGCAAAGTTACTGTCAACTATCTGTTTCCTAGCACTAGATTTCTACTGGAAATGCGATAGCTAACTATAATATTCTCCGATCTCTGGCTTAGATATCCTCTAAATTATAATTAAGTTATTATGTTTAATTAGTTCCCAAATACTCAAATTTTTTTTTTTTTAAATTTAGGTTAGAATCCCAACCAGCCACTCAGGTCACAGCTTTTCTGTGATGTCACTTCAGTTTCCCCCCGACACAGACAATTTGAAAAAAGGTATAAAAGTAAAAATCACTTACTTACCTTCTTACCTTCTGAGTGTCTGAGATGTTCTCAGGTTCTCTCGCTGACAGAGACTGCTCCTCCACCTCCGATCCTTGACCTGCACAATGCTAATAATATAATACAATATGGCACTTACCTTACACCAATGGGTCTTATTATTAGGTTAGAGGAGGAGGGCGGGTGGGAGACACTACACGTGTAGTGTCTCGGGTTTCCTCTCCACCAGAATTTATTGGTTGGGGGGGGGGACTTGCCAGAGGTCGAACTTCCGGTTCCCGCCTTATATAAAAACAAATAAAACAGAAAAGAAGAACAGACACGGGACCAGGTAAGGCTTTTTAAATTCACTACTCACCTCCCAGAAGGCCCCTGCGCACCGCTGCCGCCGAAATCCAAAGGGCTGCTCCTGTAAAGGTAAGTGGTTTTAAAGTCGCTACTCACCTCCAAGAAGGCCCCTGCGCACCGCTGCCGCCGAAATCCAAAGGGCTGCTCCTGTAAAGGTAAGAGCTTTTAAACTCACTACTCACCTCCCAGAAGGCCCCTGCGCACCGCTGCCGCCGAAATCCAAAGGGCTGCTCCTGTAAAGGTAAGTGGTTTTAAAGTCGCTACTCACCTCCCAGAAGGCCCCTGCGCACCGCTGCCGCCGAAATCCAAAGGGCTGCTCCTGTAAAGGTAAGAGCTTTTAAACTCACTACTCACCTCCCAGAAGGCCCCTGCGCACCGCTGCCGCCGAAATCCAAAGGGCTGCTCCTGTAAAGGTAAGAGCTTTTAAAGTCGCTACTCACCTCCAAGAAGGCCCCTGCGCACCGCTGCCGCCGAAATCCAAAGGGCTGCTCCTGTAAAGGTAAGAGCTTTTAAAGTCGCTACTCACCTCCCAGAAGGCCCCTGCGCACCGCTGTCGCCGAAATCCAAAGGGCTGCTCCTGTAAAGGTAAGTGGTTTTAAAGTCGCTACTCACCTCCAAGAAGGCCCCTTGCGCACCGCTGCCGCCGAAATCCAAAGGGAACGTCTGCCTCTTTCTCCTCCTGGATTCCCGGGTCTTCCGACACCCCGAAAATCACCACCTCCGGACTCGGTGCCATCCTTGTTTTTAACACCGTGGACATGACATCTGCAAACCCCTGCCAAAATCCCCTAAGCTTCGGACATGTCCAGAACATGTGGACACGGTTCGCTGCCCCCCCCCCCCCCCCCCCCGCGGCAATGTGAGGCCAACCTTAAACTGTATCAGGCTGAGCCTGGCGCATGTTGTAGATGCGCTGACTCTACTCACCCCAGAGACCATCCTCTGTCTCTCCTCCTAACTCCTCCTCCCACTTGCGCTTCAGCTCCTCAGTCTGCGTGTCCTCTGACCCCCATGAGCTCCTTATAGATGTCAGAGACCTTCCCTTCTCCCACCCACACTCTGGAAACTACCCTGTCCTGAATCTCCCTTGGTGGTAGGAGCGGGAAGGTTGAGACCTGCCTACGTAGGAAGTCCCGCGCCTGCAGGTACCTGAATTCATTTCCCCTCGCCAATCCAAATTTCTCCTCCAGCTCCCTCAAGCTTGGAAAGCTCCGTTCTATAAACATATTCCCCCATCCCCTCAATCCCTGCTCTCTGTCATCTCCGAACCCCCCCGTCCATCCTTCCCGGGCAAACCGGTGATTATTACAGATTGGAGACCAGACCGATGCTCCCTCTGCTCCCACATGTCTCCTCCATTGCCCCCAGACTCTCAGGGCTGCCACCACCACGGGGCTGGTGGAGTACCGTGCCGACGGAAACAGCAGAGGCGCCGTTACCAACGCCCCCAAACTGGTGCCCTTGCATGAAGCTGCCTCCAAAGGCTCCCATGCCGACCCCTCCCCCACCTCCCACTTCCTGATCATGGCTATATTCGCCACCCTATAATAGTTTCTGAAGTTTGGCAGCGCCAGCCTGCCCGCTCCCCGGCTCCGCTTAATCATCCACTTTTTTACTCGTTGGGTCTTGCCCGCCCATACAAAGCCCGTGATAAATTTGTTACCCGTTTACAAAAGGTCCGCGGAATAAAAATGAGGAGACACTGGAACAGGAATCTCGGGAGGACCGTCATCTTCACTGTCTGGACCATCCCAGCCAGTGACAGCGGGAGCGCGTCCCACCTCCGAAAATCGTCCTTATTTGGTCCACCAGACGGGCCAGATTAAGCTTGTGCAGCCGTTCCCATTCCCGCGCCACTTGGATGCCTAGATACCTAAAACTTCCCCCTGCCACTCTGAACGGCAGTTCCCCCAGTCGCCTCTCCTGTTCCTTTGCCTGGATCGCAAACATCTCACTTTTCCCCATATTTAGTTTGTACCCCGAAAACCGGCCAAATTCCCCAGAATCCTCATGATTTCTTCCATCCCCTCCACTGGGTCCGATACATACAGGAGAATGTCGTCTGTGTAAAGTGAGACTCTGTGTTCCAGCCCCCCTCCCCAGACCAGCCCCTTGAGGCTCTCGGAGCAATTGCCAGCGGCTCTACAGCAAACAGCAGTGGGTAGAGGGGGCACCCCTGTCATGTCCCCTGATGTAGACTAAAATAGTCCGATGTCCTATTCGTCCGTACGCTCGCCACAGGAGCCTGATAGAGCAACCTGGCCCAGTCAATAAAGCCTCTCCCAAAGCCCCAGAACCTCCCACAGATATCCCCATTCTACTCGATCAAAAGCCTTCTCTGCGTCCATTGCGTCCACTACCTCCACCTCCCTACCTTCTGGGGGCATCATGATCACGTTTAAGAGCCTTCCTACATTGGCCACCAACTGCCTTCCCTTAACGAACCCCGTCTGGTCCTCCCCAATCACGTCCGGAACACAGTCTTCAATCCTAGAGGACAAAATGTTAGCCAGCAGTTTGACGTCCACATTCAATAGGGATATCGGCCTGTAGGACCCACACAGCTCCGGATCCTTATCCCGCTTCAGAATCAGCAAGATCGTGGCCTGTGACATCGTCGGGGCAAGCACCCCTCTCTCCCTTGCCTCATTGAATTTCCTCATCAACAGCGGCCCCAATATCCCAGCGAACTTTTTATAGAACTCCGATGGGTACCCATCTGGCCCTGGGGCTTTACCCGACTGCATGGCCTTCAGACCCTCCGCTAACTCTTCAATCCCGATCGGGGCCCCCAGCCCTTCCACCAGCTCCTTGTCCACCTTCAGGAAATTCAGCCCCCCTAGGAAGTGTCTCATCCCCTCCGGCCTCGGTGGGGGTTCCGACCCATACAGCCTACTGTAAAACTCCTTAAACGCCTTATTCATCCCCGCTGAACCTCCCACCAGGTTCCCGTCTCCATCCTTTACTTTCCCTATCTCTCTGACTGCCTCCCTCTTTCTAAGCTGCTGTGCAAGCATTCTGCTGGCCTTCTCTCCATACTCAAAAATCGCCCCCTTCGCCTTTCTCAGCTGCTGCACCGCCCTTCCTGTGGTTAACAAGCCAAACTCCATCTGTAGCCTCCGCCGTTCCCTTAAAAGCTTTGCCTCTGGGGTCTCTGCATATCTCCTGTCGACCTGTAGTATCTCCTTTACCAGCCGGTCCGTCTCTGCCCTGTCCACCTTCTCCCTGTGGGCCCGTTTCGAGATCAGCTCCCCTCTAACCACCGACTTCAATGCCTCCCAGTCCACCGCTGCTGAAATTTCCCCAGTGTCATTGGCCTCCAGGTAATTCTGAATACATTTCCTCAGCCACTCGCACTTCCTCGTCCGCTAAAAGTCCCACATCCAACCTCCAGTGCGGGTGCTGGTTAGTGTCTTTACTAACCTGCCGGTCAACCCAGTGCTGAGCATGGTCTGAGATGGTTTGAGTATAAGAATTGGCAAGTCATGTTGCAGCTGTATAGAACCTTAGTTAGGCCACACTTGGAGTATAGTGTTCAATTCTGGTCGCCACACTACCAGAAGGATGTGGAGGCTTTAGAGAGGGTGCAGAAGAGATTTACCAGAATGTTGCCTGGTATGGAGGGCATAAGCTATGAGGAGCGATTGAATAAACTCGGTTTGTTCTCTCTGGAACGAAGGAGGTTGAGGGGCGACCTGATAGAGGTCTACAAAATTATGAGGGGCATAGACAGAGTGGATAGTCAGAGGCTTTTCCCCAGGGTAGAGGGGTCAATTACTAGGGGGCATAGGTTTAAGGTGAGAGGGGCAAGGTTTAGAGTAGATGTACGAGGCAAGTTTTTTACGCAGAGGGTAGTGGGTGCCTGGAACTCGCTACCGGAGGAGGTAGTGGAAGCAGGGACGATAGGGACATTTAAGGGGCATCTTGACAAATATATGAATAGGATGGGAATAGAAGGATACGGACCCAGGAAGTGTAGAAGATTGTAGTTTAGTCGGGCAGTATGGTCGGCGCGGGCTTGGAGGGCCGAAGGGCCTGTTCCTGTGCTGTACATTTCTTTGTTCTGTGTTCTTTGTTCTTTGAGATTGTGATCGCCGAGTACCTCGTGTCCACCACCCCCGTCAGTAAGGCCCTGCTCAGAATGAAGAAATCAATCCGGGGGTACACTTTATGCACATGTGAATAGAAGGAGAACTCCTTCACTCTCGGCTGCCCAAATCTCCATGGATCCACCACCCCATCTGCTCCATGAACCCTTTTAGCTCCTTAGCCATTGCTGGCACCCTGCCCGTTTTTGAGCTTGACCGGTCCAAGCCAGGGTCAATAACTGTGTTGAAGTCACCTCCCATGACCAACTTATGCGAATCCAGGTCCGGTATCTTCCCCAGCATCCTCTTTATAAACTCCACATCGTCCCAGTTTGGCGCGTATATATTTACTAATACCACCTGCACGCCCTCCAAATTCCCGCTGACCATAATGTACCGCCTCCCCCATCCGAAACTATTCTTCCCGCCTCAAACACCACTCGCTTGTTGATCAGGATCGTGACCCCTCTGGTCTTCGAGTCCAGTCCCGAGTGAAAAACCTGTCTGACCCAACCTTTCCTTAATCTAATCGGGTCAGTTACTCTAAGGTGCGCCTCCTGCAGCATCACCACGTCCACCTTCAGTCCTCTCAAATGCGCGAACACGCGTGCCCTCTTGACCGGCCCATTGAGCCCTCTTACATTCCAGGTGATCAGTCTAGTTGGGGTGTCATCTCCCCTCCCTTGTCAGCAGAACATTTTTCGGTTCCCCCCCCCCCCCCCCCCCCCAGTAACAGCACAAAATAAATCAACCCCTTTCATAAGCCTAACACCTGCTCATCCCCCACTACGCTTCCGTAAGCTAACCCGCCCAGCTAGCTTAGTGGCCCTCGCCCCTGGTGCCAGACAATCTCTCACCTATTGTTCCCTTCCCACCCTCCCACCCCGCTCATACATATATATTCAAATGAAAAATAATCCCAATGCAATTGCCCGGCAGAGAAAGAAACCCCAAGTTGAACAAAGAAAAGGTCAAGCAAAAGATCCAGCATCTGAACAAACACACCTCCACCCCCCAACAGCGCAAATGCAAACTTTACCTCACTCAGCTCTGCAGCTGGCCCCAGATCCATACAGCAGGTATAACAAATAACGTCCGCAAAACGAAAAACAAGAAACTTTTTTTAAACATAAACGTTGCAGCAACGTTCAAAGTTCTTAGTCCGACACCAGTCCTTTCCTTTTCGCGAAGTCCAGCGCTTCCTCGGGCGACTCGAAATAGAAATGTTGCTCCTCGTGTGTGACGCAGAGGCGGGCCGGTTACAACAGCCTGAACTTCACCTTTTTCTTGAAAAGGGTCGACCTGATCTGATTGAATCCCGCTCTTCTCCTGGCCACCTCTGCACTCAGGTCCTGATAGATCCACAGGATACTGTTGTCCCATTTACAGCTCCGTGTCTGCTTGGCCCACTGTAAATCGCGCTCCTTATCCAAATATCTGTGGAATCTCACCACCATTGCCATCGGGGGGGGGGGTTCTCCCATTCGCGGTTTCCCCGCAAGCGCTCTGTGAGCCCTGTCCACCTCCAAGGGCCGGGGGAACGCCCCATCCCCCAGCAGCTTCTCGAACATGGCCGCTATGTATGCCCCAGCGTCAGCTCCTTCGAATCCCTCCGGGAGCCCAATGATCCTCAAGCTCTGACGACGGGACCTGTTCTCTGGGTCCTCCACCTTCTCCAGGAGCCTTTTTTGCTGGTCTCTTAGCATCCCCACATCCAACTCCACCGCTGTTTGATGTTCCTCCTGGTCAGCCAGCGCCTTCTCTACTTCCTGGATCGCCCGATCTTGGGCACCCAATCTAAGTTCCAGCTGCGCAATTGCCTCTTTAATTGGGTCCAAGCAGACCCGCTTCTGCTTGGCGAAGCCCTCCTGGATAACTTGCATCAGCTGCTCCGTTGACCGCTGGGTCGACAAAGCCAGAGGTCCGGTCCTCCGCCATGCTGTCTCCCGCTGCAGCTTCAGCCCAAGCCTTCTCTGTCCTTCTGTTTCTGCCTTTGCGAGCACTTCTAGTCCTTCTCTCCACGCACTGATGTGGGAATCCAGTACACAATTGCCACTGTCATCGATTTTTCAAATCAAGTCCGGTAAAAAATCGGGGGGAAAGGTCCAAAAGTCCGACCACAGCAGGAGCCACCAAATGTGCGACTTACTCCTTCATAGCCGCCACCGGAAGCCTCTCCCTCCCTTAAACAGAGGTGTTACATTAGCCTTTTTCAGAACCCCGGGCTATAGTCTATCTTGTCCTGGTGATTTATCCACCTTCAGACCTTTCAGCTTCTCCTTCGTGACGGCCGTTATACTCACCTCTGCCCCCTGCCTCTATCGAAGTTCTGTTGTGCCACCGGGCAGTGTCTTCCACCGTGAAGACTGATGTAAAGTAACTATTCAGTTCCTCTGTCATTTCTTTGTTCCCTATTATTACTTCTCCAGCCACATTTTCCAGTGGTCCAATGTCTATTCTTTTTTAAAAATAAATTTAGGATTACAGGGCAATTTCGCGTGGCCAATCCACCTCCCCGGCACATCTTTTGGGTTGTGGGGGCGAAACCCACACAAACACGGGGGGAATGTGCAAACTCCACACGGACAGTGTCCCAGAGCCGGGATCGAACCTGGGACCTCGGTGCCGTGAGGCAGCAGCACTAACTAATTGCCCCCGTCCAATGTATATTCTTGCCTCTCTTTTACCTTTTATGTATTGAAAAAAACTCTTGCAACTTCTTTTATATTACTAGCTAGTTTACAATCATATTTCATCTTCTCCCCCAATTGCTTTTTTAGTTCGCTTCTGCTCGCTTTTAAAAGCTTCCCAATCCTCTGGCTTCCCACTAAGCCTCGCCACTTTGTATGCTTTTTCTTTTGCTTCTATGTTGCCCCTGACTTCCCTTGTCAACCATGGATGCCTTATCCTCCCCTTAGCATGTTTCCTCCTCCTTGGGATGAATTTCTGTTGTGCCTCCCGAATAACCCTCCACTGTCTTCCCTGCTAGGCTCCTTTTCCAATCAACTCTGGCCAGCTCCGCCCTCATGTCTATGCAGTTACCCTTATTTAATTGTAATACCGTTACATCTGATTGCAGCTTCTCCCTCTCAAACTGCAGGGTAAATTCTATCATATTGTGGTCACTGCTCCCTAAGGGTTCCTTCACCTTAAGTTCCCTAATAAAGTCTGCCTCATTACACATCACCAAATCCAGAATTGCCTGTTCCCTGGTGGGCTTTGTCACAAGCTACTCCAAAAAACCATCTCTTAAACATTCAAAAATTCAATATCTTTGGATCCACTACCAACCCGATTTTCCCAGTCCACCTGCGTATTGAAGTCCCCCATGATTATTGTAATATTGCCTTTTTTGCATGCCCCTTCTATTTCCTGTTTTATTTTCTGCCCCACATCCTGACTACTGCGGGGTGAGGGGGGGGCTGTACATAACTCCCATCAGAGTTTTATACCCATAATGGCAGCACAGTGGCTAGCACTGCTGCCTCAGCGCCAGGGACCCGGGTTCAATTCTGGCCTTGGGTTACTCTGTGTGGAGTTTGCACTTTCTCCCCGTGTGTGCGTGGGTTTCCTCCGGGTGCTCCGGTTTCCTCCCACAGTCCAAAGATGTGTAGGTTAGGTGGGGTTATGGATATAGGGCGGGTGATTGGGTAGTGTGCTCTTTCAGAGGGTCAGTGCAGACTCGATGGGCCGAATGCCCTGCGCTGCAGGGACTGTGAATAACCTTTGGTTCCCTCACTGACTAAAAATCTGTCTCTCTCAGCCTTGCACATAGTTAACGACCCAGCCTCTACTGCTCTCTGCGGTAAGGAATTCCACAGATTCACTCCCCTCTGAGAGAAGGAATTCCTCCTCCATCTTCTGTTTTAACTGGGTGACCCCCTTACTCTGAGATTCCGCCCCCTGGTCCTAGACTCTCCCACAAGAGTAAACATCCTCTCAGCATCGACCCTGTCAAACCCCCTTAGAATCCGATATGTCTCAGTAAGGGGTCGTCTCTCATTCTCCTGAACTCCAGTGAGTTTCAAGCAGCACATTCTAGATGCTGACAGCTCACTGCAATCAAGAAAAGGCCTCACCTCTCCCAAGGCTTCTGTCAGTTATCTTAAATCTGATATCTGACTACCAGCCGTCCTACCAGGACACACACTTACTCCTCATTTACTTGATTGAAATCCTTCAGCGTTTTGAGCACCTCTAATAAATCTCCCTTATTCTGGTCTTCTCTACTGGGTCCAAAAAACTGAAACCCCTTAACCTTGTTGACGTCTTGTTGAATGGGCAAAGGCTCGATATGTTGAGGTTCCACAGAATACGGTCAACATCTGAAAGCAGTTCTGGACACAGATCCTTTTTCAACCGTTTCTTTTTCTGTTCTTACAGCCGTATTTGGGACACCGCATCAGGCCAATGCCTGAAAACATTGATCGGTAAGTTGTCCGGAGGCTGTGGGTTGGAGGGACGTAGCAGTGCAAGTCTGGCCCTGCACACTGACCACTGAGATGTTGACTGTGTTCACTCGTATCCAGCTACAGTGTGGCTAACAAGAAACCAAAATATAAGATGGTGTTGCAGCCTCACAGCTGCTGTCTTCCTCTGACTGACATCTACTCCCCGGGAGTGTCATAACTGAGATAGCATTGTTGGTAAGCTGTTCAACTGGAACAGGCATCGTAGCTTTGCCTGATCCTGTTCAGATATTTTCACCCAGGAATCAGGAGCGGGTATCCCAGCTGATTTCCCCACTCTCTGTAACCCGGAGATCACTGGACAGGGACAGTGGACGGTGATCAGGGGCAGTGGACAGTGATCAGGGTCAGTGGGCAGTGATCAGGGTCAGTGGACGGTGATCAGGGTCAGTGGACAGGGATCAGGGGCAGTGGACAGGGATCAGGGGCAGTGGACAGTGATCAGGGTCAGTGGACGGTGATCAGGGTCAGTGGACAGTGATCAGGGTCAGTGATCAGGGTCAGTGATCAGGGTCAGTGATCAGGGTCAGTGATCAGGGTCAGTGGAAAGGGATCAGGGTCAGTGGACAGGGATCAGGGTCAGTGGACAGGGATCAGGGTCAGTGGACAGTGATCAGGGTCAGTGATCACGGGCAGTGGACAGTGATCAGGGTCAGTGGACGGTGATCGGAGTCAGTGGACGGTGATCAGGGTCAGTGGACGGTGATCGGGGTCAGTGGACAGTGATCAGGGTCAGTGGACGGTGATCAGGGTCAGTGGACGGTGATCAGGGTCAGTGGGCAGTGATCAGGGTCAGTGGGCAGTGATCAGGGTCAGTGGACGGTGATCAGGGTCAGTGGACGGTGATCAGGGTCAGTGGACGGTGATCAGGGTCAGTGATCAGGGTCAGTGGGCAGTGATCAGGGTCAGTGGACAGTGATCAGGGTCAGGGTGAGTGATCAGGGTCAGTGGACGGTGATCAGGGTCAGTGGGCAGGGATCAGGGTCAGTGGCCAGGGATCAGGGTCAGTGGACAGGGATCAGGGTCAGTGGGCAGGGATCAGGGTCAGTGGACGGTGATCAGGGTCAGTGGACGGTGATCGGGGTCAGTGGACGGTGATCGGGGTCAGTGGGCAGTGATCAGGGTCAGTGGACGGTGATCAGGGTCAGTGGACGGTGATCGGGGTCAGTGGACGGTGATCAGGGTCAGTGGGCAGTGGTCAGGGTCAGTGGGCAGGGACCAGGGTCAGTGGGCAGTGATCAGGGTGAGTGGACAGTGATCTTGGTCAGTGGGCAGTGATCAGGGTCAGTGGGCAGTGATCAGGGACAGTGGACAGGGATCAGGGTCAGCGGACAGGGATCAGGGACAGTGGACAGGGATCAGGGACAGTGGACGGTGATCAGGGTCAGTGGGCAGTGATCAGGGTCAGTGGACAGTGATCAGGGTCAGTGATCAGGGTCAGTGGACAGGGATCAGGGTCAGTGGGCAGTGATCAGGGTCAGTGGACAGGGATCAGGGACAGTGGACAGGGATCAGGGTCAGTGGGCAGTGATCAGGGTCAGTGGACAGTGATCAGGGTCAGTGGACAGGGATCAGGGTCAGTGGACGGTGATCGGGGTCAGTGGGCAGTGATCAGGGTCAGTGGACGGTGATCAGGGTCAGTGGACGGTGATCAGGGTCAGTGGGCGGTGATCCGGGTCAGTGGGCAGGGATCAGGGTCAGTGGGCAGTGATCAGGGTCAGTGGGCAGGGATCAGGGTCAGTGGGCAGTGATCAGGGTGAGTGAGCAGTGATCAGGGTGAGTGGACAGTGATCAGGGTCAGTGGACAGTGATCCGGGTGAGTGGACAGGGGTCAGGATCAGTGGACAGTGGGCAGTGATCAGGATCAGTGGACAGGGATCAGGGTCAGTGGACAGTGATCAGTGTCAGTGGACAGTGATCAGTGTCAGTGGACAGGGATCAGGGTCAGTGGGTAGTGATCAGGGTGAGTGGGCAGTGATCAGGGTCAGTGGACAGGGATCAGGGTCAGTGGGCAGTGATCCGGGTCAGTGGGCAGTGATCAGGGTCAGTGGGCAGTGATCAGGGTCAGTGGGCAGTGATCAGGGTCAGTGGGCAGTGATCAGGGTCAGTGGGCAGGGATCAGGGTCAGTGGACAGGGATCAGGGTCAGTGGGCAGTGATCAGGGTCAGTGGACAGGGATCAGGGTGAGTGGACAGTGATCAGGGTCAGTGGACAGGGATCAGGGTGAGTGGGCAGTGATCGGGGTCAGTGGGCAGTGATCGGGGTCAGTGGGCAGGGATCAGGGTGAGTGGACAGTGATCAGGGTCAGTGGACAGGGATCAGGGTCAGTGGGCAGTGATCGGGGTCAGTGGGCAGTGATCAGGGTGAGTGGACAGGGATCCGGGTGAGTGGACAGTGATCAGGGTCAGTGGACAGGGATCGGGGTCAGTGGGCAGTGATCGGGGTCAGTGGGCAGTGATCAGGGTCAGTGGGCAGTGATCCGGGTCAGTGGGCAGTGATCAGGGTCAGTGGGCAGTGATCGGGGTCAGTGGGCAGGGATCGGGGTCAGTGGGCAGGGATCAGGGTCAGTGGGCAGTGATCAGGGTCAGTGGGCAGTGATCCGGGTCAGTGGGCAGTGATCAGGGTCAGTGGGCAGTGATCGGGGTCAGTGGGCAGTGATCGGGGTCAGTGGGCAGTGATCAGGGTCAGTGGGCAGTGATCAGGGTCAGGGTGAGTGATCAGGGGCAGGAAGCCAGGTCTGGCTGGCAGGAATGTGTTGAATCTTTCCAGTCTGCAGGGCCCATTAACCGAGGATCTGGGTCAGGATGATTGATCGGCACGTGTATTGCTGAACTGACCGTTTGGGGGTTTTGCTGGTTCCGTCTGCTCGCTCTGCAGGCATTGGGGTCAGTGGGTAATCTCAACTTCACATTACGAAGTCTTACAACACCAGGTTAAAGTCCAACAGGTTTGTTTCGATGTCACTAGCTTTCGGAGCGCTGCTCCTTCCTCAGGTGAATGAAGAGGTCTGTTCCAGAAACACATATATAGACAAATTCAAAGATGCCAAACAATGCTAGGAATGCGAGCATTAGCAGGTGGTGGTAGCGAGGTACATTGGCGAGACCATGCAGACGCTGCGACAACGAATGAACGGACATCGCGCAACAATCACCAGGCAGGAATGTTCCCTTCCAGTCGGGGAACACTTCAGCAGTCAAGGGCATTCAGCCTCTGATCTCCGGGTAAGCGTTCTCCAAGGCGGCCTTCAGGACCCGCGACAACGCAGAATCGCCGAGCAGAAACTTATAGCCAAGTTCCGCACACATGAGTGCGGCCTCAACCGGGACCTGGGATTCATGTCGCATTACATTCATCCCCCACCATCTGGCCTGCAAAATCCTACCAACTGTCCTGGCTTGGTACAATTCACACCTCTTTAACCTGGGGTTACCCCATCTCTGGATCTGTAAAGATTTAATCACCTGCTAATGCTCGCATTCCTAGCATTGTTTGGCATCTTTGAATTTGTCTATATATGTGTTTCTGGAACATACCTCTTCATTCACCTGAGGAAGGAGCAGCGCTCCGAAAGCTAGTGACATCGAAACAAACCTGTTGGACTTTAACCTGGTGTTGTAAGACTTCGTACTGTGCTCACCCCAGTCCAACGCCGGCATCTCCACATCACAACTTCACATTAACAGTGCGTTTCTCTCCACAGATGATGATAATCCTCCTGTGTCCTTTGTGAAATTCTCCCCGAATGGGAAATACATTCTGGCAGCAACACTTGACAAGTAAGGAACTGCTCCTGACTGAACACAGCCCATTCTGTTGGGATCTAATGGTGACCTTCCTGATAAAACTGAAGAACCTACTCCTTGAACGTGGAATCTCTGAGCCAGCAGTTTCGCCTCTCCCACCTCCTCCTCGCCCTCCCACAATCCACAACCTCCTCACTGAGGGCGAAGGAAAACTCATTCTGTGCAGTAAGAGATCAGACTGGTGGCAGAACCTGCCCACCTCACCCAACATTGTGCCACCAAACCCTGCTGACTGCCATTAGTGCCTCACCCGCCCTTGTGGTGCCACTCCCACCCTCACCCACCACTGGCGCCACCCTCATCTGCACTTATGGTGTCATCCCCCACCCGCATCAGTCCCCCCCCCCCCTCGCCCGGCACTGTGATGCCCCCCCCTCGCCCGGCACTATGATGCCCCCCCTCGCCCGGCACTGTGATTGCCCCCCCCTCGCCCGGCACTGTGATTCCCCCCCCCCTCGCCCGGCTCTGTGATTGCCCCCCCCCTCGCCCGGCTCTGTGATGCCCCCCCCTCGCCCGGCACTATGATGCCCCCCACCCTCGCCCGGCACTGTGATGCCCCCCCCCTCGCCCGGCACTGTGATTGCCCCCCCCCCTCGCCCGGCTCTGTGATGCCCCCCCCTCGCCCGGCACTATGATGCCCCCCCCCTCGCCCGGCACTGTGATGCCCCCCCCCTCGCCCGGCTCTGTGATGCTCGCCCGGCACTGTGATGCCCCCCCCTCGCCCGGCACTGTGATGCCCCCCCTCGCCCGGCACTGTGATGCCCCCCTCGCCCGGCACTGTGATGCCCCCCCTCGCCCGGCACTGTGATGCCCCCCTCGCCCGCCACTGTGATGCCCGCCACTGTGATGCCCCCCCTCGCCCGGCACTGTGATATCTCCCCCCCTCGCCCGGCACTGTGATGCCCCCCTCGCCCGGCACTGTGATGCCCCCCTCGCCCGGCACTGTGATGCCCCCCTCGCCCGGCACTGTGATGCCCCCCTCACCCGGCACTGTGATGCCCCCCCTCGCCCGCCACTGTGATGCCCCCCCTCGCCCGCCACTGTGATTCCCTCCCCTCGCCTGGCACTGTGATGCCCTCCCCTTGTGATTAATAACCACAGCTGGGTAATACTGAGCCTCATAAAATGTTTCCATTGCCGCAGTTGCTTGTTTGAGGGATTGCAGTGGGCCCGAGGCTTGCTGCCCAATTGTGATTGGGAGTCCCTGTGCCCAAGGTGGTGCAGGGTGATCTCTCGAGGTTCACCTGCAACATGCCTGTGCAGGAGATGGTCCCTTTCAATGGTATCCGGCATGTTGCACTGAGGAAGAGGTAATGAGCCAGGAAGGGCAAGTGAACTGCTCTGGACATTGGAAGGAACAGCTGTCACTTGTGACTGGTGCCCTGACCCCATTTGTGTAACTGTTGAATTCCAGGGCAGCACAGTGGTTAGCACTACTGCCTCACACCGGTGAGGTCCCAGGTTCGATCCCGGCCCCGAGCCACTGTCCGTGATGAGTTTGCACATTCTCCCCGTGTCTGCGTGGGCTTCACCCCCACAGCCCGAAGATGTGCAGGGTCGGCGGATTGGCCACGCTAAATTGCCCCTTGGAAATTGTTTTCAAAACGTTGTACAATTTCTTTTACCAACAAAAATAATTCTCTATTTTCCAGCACTCTGAAACTTTGGGACTACAGTAAAGGAAAGGTACGTGTGGCAAGACGGATGGATTAAATTTAAAATCCTTTTCATTATGCATTTGAAAGCACTGACTCACTGGGGTACGGGTCCCACACACACTGACTCTCACTGGGGTACGGGTTCCACACACACTGACTCACTGGGTTACGGGTTCCACACACACTGACTCTCACTGTGGTACGGGTTCCACACACACTGACTCTCACTGGGGTACGGGTTCCACACACACTGACTCTCACTGGGGTACGGGTCCCACACACACTGACTCTCACTGGGGTACGGGTCCCACACACACTGACTCACTGGGATACGGGTCCCACACACACTGACTCACTGGGGTACGGGTTCCACACACACTGACTCTCACTGGGGTACGGGTCTCACACACACTGACTCTCACTGGGGTACGGGTCCCACACACACTGACTCTCACTGGGGTACGGGTCCCACACACACTGACTCTCACTGGGGTACGGGTCCCACACACACACTGACTCTCACTGGGGTACGGGTCCCACACACACTGACTCACTGGGATACGGGTCCCACACACACTGACTCTCACTGGGGTACGGGTTCCACACACACTGACTCTCACTGGGGTACGGGTCTCACACACACTGACTCTCACTGGGGTACGGGTCCCACACACACTGACTCTCACTGGGGCACGGGTCCCACACACACTGACTCACTGGGGTACGGGTCCCCCACACACTGACTCTCACTAAAAGGTGCTGCCAGAAAGGGTAGTGGAAACAAACTTAATTACTTTCGAAATGCTTGGGAAAGAAATTTGTGGGGGTGTGGGGTGAGGGCTGGCAGTAGGAAGATGGGCCAGGTGGCCATCGCCTGTGCTGCTGATTCTGCGAGGATTCATTTCGGAAGGGATCACCTCCCAGCTTCTTAATACTGCAACTTGCAAAATGTAAACCTTCATGTCCCTGCTTCTCCCTGGGTATTCAAACAGTCAGGTCTTCATTGCTGCCCCCAAAATTGCACATGTATATGAGTGAATGCAGCACCTCCTCACGCACCCACTGTCGCCTCCTCACGCACCCACTGTCACCTCCTCACGCACCCACTGTCACCTCCTCACGCGCCCACTATCACCTCCTCACGCACCCACTGTCGCCTCCTCACGCACCCACTGTCACCTCCTCACGCACCCACTATCACCTCCTCACGCACCCACTATCACCTCCTCGCTCACCCACTGTCACCTCCTCGCTCACCCACTGTCACCTCCTCACGCACCCACTATCACCTCCTCGCTCACCCACTATCACCTCCTCGCTCAACCACTATCATCTCCTCGCTCACCCACTATCACCTCCTCGCTCACCCACTGTTACCTCCTCGCTCACCCACTATCAGCTCCTCGCTCACCCACTGTCACCTCCTCGCTCACCCACTATCACCTCCTCGCTCACCCACTATCACCACCTCACGCACCCACTGTCACCTCCTCACGCACCCACTATCACCTCCTCGCTCACCCACTATCACCTCGCTCACCCACTATCACCTCCTCACGCACCCACTATCACCTCCTCACGCACCCACTGTCACCTCCTCACGCACCCACTATCACCACCTCGCTCACCCACTATCTCCTCGCTCACCCACTCACCTCCTCGCTCACCCACTATCACCTCGCTCACCCACTATCACCTCGCTCACCCACTGTCACCTCCTCGCTCACCCACTATCACCTCCTCGCTCACCCACTATCACCTCCTCGCTCACCCACTATCACCTCCTCGCTCACCCACTATCACCTCCTCACGCACCCACTGTCACCTCCTCACGCACCCACTGTCACCTCCTCACGCACCCACTGTCACCTCCTCACGCACCCACTGTCACCTCCTCACGCACCCACTATCACCTCCTCGCTCACCCACTGTCACCGCCTCACGCACCCACTGTCACCTCCTCGCTCACCCACTATCACCTCCTCGCTCACCCACTATCACCTCCTCACGCACCCACTGTCACCTCCTCACGCACCCACTATCACCTCGCTCACCCACTGTCACCTCGCTCACCCACTGTCACCTCGCGCTCCCACTATCACCTCCTCGCTCACCCTCTATCACCTCCTCGCTCACCCACTATCACCTCCTCACGCACCCACTGTCACCTCCTCACGCACCCACTATCACGTCGCTCACCCACTATCACCTCCTCGCTCACCCACTATCACCTCCTCATCGCTCACCCACTATCACCTCCTCACGCACCCACTATCACCTCCTCACGCACCCACTGTCACCTCCTCGCTCACCCACTATCACCACCTCGCTCACCCACTATCACCTCCTCACGCACCCACTATCACCTCACGCACCCACTATCACCTCACGCACCCACTATCACCTCCTCACGCACCCACTATCACCTCCTCACGCACCCACTATCACCTCCTCACGCACCCACTATCACCTCCTCACGCACCCACTATCACCTCCTCACGCACCCACTATCACCTCCTCACGCACCCACTATCACCTCCTCACGCACCCACTGTCCCCTCCTCACGCTCCCACTATCACCTCCTCGCTCACCCACTATCACCTCCCGCACCCACTGTCGCCTCCTCGCTCACCCACTTATCACCACCTCACTCACCCACTTGTCACCTCCTCGCTCACCCACTATCACCTCCTCGCTCACCCACTGTCACCTCCTCACGCACCCACTATCACCACCTCGCGCACCCACTATCACCTCCTCGCTCACCCACTATCACCTCCTCGCTCACCCACTGTCACCTCCTCACGCACCCACTGTCACCTCCTCGCTCACCCACTGTCACCTCCTCACGCACCCACTATCACCTCCTCACGCACCCACTGTCACATCCTCGCTCACCCACTGTCACATCCTCGCTCACCCACTATCACCTCCTAGCGCACCCACTGTCACCTCCTCGCGCACCCACTATCAACTCCTCGCGCACCCACTATCACCTCCTCACGCACCCACTATCACCTCCTCGCTCACCCACTATCACCTCCTCACGCACCCACTATCACCTCCTCACGCACCCACTATCACCTCCTCACGCACCCACTATCACCTCCTCACGCACCCACTATCACCTCCTCACGCACCCACTGTCACCTCCTCACGCATCCACTGTCACCTCCTCACGCACCCACTGTCAAATCCTCGCTCGCCCACTATCACCTCCTTGAGCGCCCACTGTCACCTCCTCCCGCACCCACTGTCACCTCCTCCCGCACCCACTGTCACCTCCTCACGCATCCACTGTCAACTCCTCGCTCACCCACTATCAACTCCTCACGCACCCACTATCACCTCCTCGCGCACCCACTATCACCTCCTCCCGCACCCACTATCACCTCCTCACGCTCCCACTATCACAGATGCACAGAATTGACAGATTCTGACTTTGAGATTTCATTTTGATGTTTTAGCTGCATCTTCATGGCCCAATAGAATGGTCGTTAATCTGCCTGTGTGTCACCCTGAGTGATTTAGCTGATGTTGTTTGCTGATCGTGTGCTCCACTGTCTGCCTGGGAGGAGTTGCTAACACTCACTGTCTGTGTTCCAGTGTTTAAAGACCTACACAGGGCACAAGAATGAGAAGTACTGCATATTCGCCAACTTCTCTGTTACTGGTGGCAAGGTAAGTCTGATCGTTTGTCTTTCATTCTGTGGCTGGAGGTACCCAATTTTCAGTATGAGAGCAAACAGGTCCCCCGTTTGTCTCCTTTCCTGTTGGCTTGCTGCTGGAGTCTGTGATCTCTGCTTCCCTCTTCCCAACTCCTCATTCTGCTCACATGAGCATTGCAGAGTTATTGAACTATGGAGACCATTATGCTTGGGCCAGCCTTGTTATTATCTAGTGAGGTTTACTGCATTGTTTGGGGGGGTGGGGGGATCAAAGAGCTCTATGAGGTGTAAGGACAATATTCCTGGTATTAATCTTGCTGATCTGAGTGAGATACTGTCGGTTACAAATCCATCTGTGTAGATTTAACCACAGTTAACAGTGCACAGATCTGGTCTCCATGTTCCACTGTAGATATGGAGACACTAAATTTGCAAGTTTTGATTTTTTTTAAATTTAAATTTAGAGTACCCAATTCATTTTTTCCAATTAAGGGGCAATTTAGCGTGGCCAATCCACCTACCCTGCACATTGTGGGGTTGTGGGCAGACACTGGGAGAATGTGCAAACTCCACACGGACAGTGACCCAGAGCCGGGATTGTACCTGGGACCTTGGTGCCGTGAGGCAGCAGTGCTAACCACTGCACCACCATGCTGCATATGGATTTGCAAGCATAGTACCAAACACGGGAAAGAGTGAAAAGGCTGGGGACCAGAGGAGAGCAGGCATGAGGGATGACTTGGACAATTCTTCAAAATTCTGAAGATGTTTGATCTGATATATATGGAGAAAATGTTTCTGTACATGTTGAAGACCAGAACTAGGAGACCACCCAATAACTTTCAGTTACTAATATATCCAATCGGGAATTCAGGAGAAACCCCTTCGCCAAAAGAGTGAGGAGAATGTGGGACTCGCTCCCACAGGGAGTGGGGAGAATGTGGGACTCGCTCGCACAGGGAGTGGGGAGAATGTGGGACTCGCTCCCACAGGGAGTGGGGAGAATGTGGGACTCGCTCCCACAGGGAGTGGGGAGAATGTGGGACTCGCTCTCACAGGGAGTGGGGAGAATGTGGGACTCGCTCCCACAGGGAGTGAGGAGAATGTGGGACTCGCTCCCACATGGAGTGGGGAGAATGTGGGATTCGCTCCCACAGGGAGTGAGGAGAATGTGGGACTCGCTCCCACATGGAGTGGGGAGAATGTGGGACTCGCTCCCACAGGGAGTGAGGAGAATGTGGGACTCGCTCCCACATGGAGTGGGGAGAATGTGGGACTCGCTCCCACAGGGAGTGGGGAGAATGTGGGACTCGCTCCCACAGGGAGTGGGGAGAATGTGGGACTCGCTCCCACAGGGACTGGGGAGAATGTGGGACTCGCTCCCACAGGGAGTGGGGAGAATGTGGGACTCGCTCCCACAGGGAGTGGGGAGAATGTGGGACTCGCTCCCACAGGGAGTGGGGAGAATGTGGGACTCGCTCCCACAGGGAGTGAGGGAGAATGTGGAACTCGCTCCCACAGGGTGTGGTCATGGGGAAAGACAGAGATGTATTCAAGGGGAATCTGGGAAAGTGTATCAGGGAGGAAGGAATAAAAGGAAATATTGATCGGTTGAGCTGAAATTGAAGCATAGACCTGTTGGGCTTTGTGGCCTGTTTTCTGTGCTGTGAATGATGTGGGGGTTTTCGATGAATAATTGTGATTTTCCTTTTTGAAGTGGATTGTCTCCGGATCTGAGGATAACTTTGTGTACATCTGGAACCTCCAGACAAAGGAGATTGTGCAGAAATTACAGGGACATACAGGTAAGGAGTGGTTCCCGTGTCTGTGAACAGCAATCATAGAATTGGGCACATTCACACTTCAACATAGAAACATAGAGTTGCAGTCCATTGTGTCCGTGCTGGCTGAATTGTGCTGCCCACTCTCCCCACCTTCCAGCTCATGGGCCGTAGCCCTGAGGTTACAGTACCTCGAGTGCATATTCGAGTGGTTTTTTTGAATGTGATAGTTTCGGCCTCTTATCTCTCTCTCTCTCTCTCTCCCTCTCCCCCCCCCCCCCCCCTACCCACATTGAGGCAACAAATTCCAGATCGCCTCTGAGTGACACAAGTACTCAACTCTCCTCTAATCCTTCCAGCAATTAGTTTAAATCTGCACATTGCATATTAATATCTAATAATGAAAATAGTTAGAACATAGACCAATACAGCGCAGTACAGGCCCTTCGGCCCACGATGTTGCACCGAAACAAAAGCCATCTAACCTACACTATGCCATTATCATCCATATGTTTATCCAATAAACTTTTAAATGCCCTCAATGTTGGCGAGTTCACCACTGTAGCAGGTAGGGCATTCCACGGCCTCACTACTCTTTGCGTAAAGAACCTACCTCTGACCTCTGTCCTATATCTATTACCCCTCAGTTTAAAGTTATGTCCCCTCGTGCCAGCCATATCCATCCGCGGGAGAAGGCTCTCACTGTCCACCCTATCCAACCCCCTGATCATTTTGTATGCCTCTATTAAGTCTCCTCTTAACCTTCTTCTCTCCAACGAAAACAACCTCAAGTCCGTCAGCCTTTCCTCATAAGATTTTCCCTCCATACCAGGCAACATCCTGGTAAATCTCCTCTGCACCCGCTCCAAAGCCTCCACGTCCTTCCTATAATGCGGTGACCAGAACTGTACGCAATACTCCAAATGCGGCCGGACCAGAGTTCTGTACAGCTGCAACATGACCTCCCGACTCCGGAACTCAATCCCTCTACCAATAAAGGCCAACACTCCATAGGCCTTCTTCACAACCCTATCAACCTGGGTGGCAACTTTCAGGGATCTATGTACATGGACACCTAGATCCCTCTGCTCAGCCACACTTTCAAAAACTTTACCATTAGCCAAATATTCCGCATTCCTGTTATTCCTTCCAAAGTGAATCACCTCACACTTCTCTACATTAAACTCCATTTGCCACCTCTCAGCCCAGCTCTGCAGCTTATCTATATCCCTCTGTAACCTGCTACATCCTTCCACACTATTGACAACACCACCGACTTTAGTATCGTCTGCAAATTTACTCACCCACCCTTCTGCGCCTTCCTCTAGGTCATTGATAAAAATGACAAACAGCAACGGCCCCAGAACAGATCCTTGTGGTACTCCACTTGTGACTGTACTCCATTCTGAACATTTCCCATCAACCACCACCCTCTGTCTTCTTTCAGCTAGCCAATTTCTGATCCACATCTCTAAATCACCCTCAATCCCCAGCCTCCGTATTTTTTGCAATAGCCTACCGTGGGGAACCTTATCAAACGCTTTGCTGAAATCCATTTACACCACATCAACTGCTCTACCCTCGTCTACCTGTTCAGTCACCTTCTCAAAGAACTCAATAAGGTTTGTGAGGCATGACCTACCCTTCACAAAGCCATGCTGACTATCCCTGATCATATTATTCCTATCTAGATGATTATAAATCTTGTCCCTTATAATCCCCTCCAAGACTTTACCCACTACAGACGTGAGGCTCACCGGTCTATAGTTGCCGGGGTTGTCTCTGCTCCCCTTTTTGAACAAAGGGACCACATTTGCTGTCCTCCAGTCCTCTGGCACTATTCCTGTAGCCAATGATGACATAAAAATCAAAGCCAAAGGTCCAGCAATCTCTTCCCTGGCCTCCCATAGAATCCTAGGATAAATCCCATCAGGCCCCGGGGACTTATCTATTTTCAGCCTGTCCAGAATTGCCAACACCTCTTCCCTACGTACCTCAATGCCATCTATTCTATTAGCCTGGGGCTCAGCATTCTCCTCCACAACATTATCTTTTTCCTGAGTGAATACTGACGAAAAATATTCATTTAGTATCTCGCCTATCTCTTCAGACTCCACACACAATTTCCCATCCCTGTCCTTGACTGGTCCTACTCTTTCCCTAGTCATTCGCTTATTCCTGACATACCTATAGAAAGCTTTTGGGTTTTCCTTGATCCTTCCTGCCAAATACTTCTCATGTCCCCTCCTTGCTCGTCACTCGATCTGGGCCCCTCATAATTTTCTAAACCTCAATTAAATCTCCCCTCTGCTTCCTTTGTTCCAAAGAAAACAATCCCATTAATCCAATTCTACCTCTCAGCTACAATTCTTCATTCCTACACCATCCCCAGAAGTCTCCTGTCTACCTTCTCTGGATTGATCACATTCTTCCTATATTGTACTAACTAAAACTTTATACTGTACTCGAGCAGGGTCCAACTGGTATTTTATATAATTCTCTCAGAGCCTTCGCATTCTCCCACTCTGGGCCTCGGTCAATAAAGGAAAGTGTGAGGCAGCACGGCGGTGCAGTGGTTAGCACAGCTGCCTCATGGCGCTGAGGTCCCAGGTTCGATCCTGGCCCTGGGTCACTGTCCGTGTGGAGTTTGCACATTCTCCCCGTGTTTGCTTGGGTTTCGCCCCACAACCCAAAAATGTGCAGAGTAGGTGGATTGGCCACGCTAAATTGCCCCTTAATTGGAAAAAATAATTGGGTACTCAAAATTTATATTACAGAAAAATAAAGGAACGTGTTCCCTCTGCCACCTTAACCACCTTGTCTGCCTGTAGGACAGTGATCTGGGGATATGCACACCAATGTCCCTTTGTTCCGTTGCAGTTCTCTGAATCCTACCATTTATTGTGTATTGCATTGGCTTGTCTGCCCTCCCCAAATTTAATTTAATAATTTTTATTAGTGTCACAAGTAGGCTTACATTAACACTGCAATGAAGTTACTGTGAAAAGCCCCTAGTCGCCACATTCCGGCGCCTGTTCGGGTACACTGAGGAAGAATTCAGAATGTCCAATTCACCTAACAAGCATGTCTTTCGGGACTTGTGGGAGGAAACCGGAGCGCCCGGAGGAAACCCACGCAGACACGGGGAGAACGTGCAGACTCCGCACAGACAGTGACCCAAGTGGGAATCAAACCTGGGACCCTAGTGCTGTGAAGCAACAGTGCTAACCACTGTGCTATCCTTATAATATGAAGGTTCCCTGGGGAATGCACAATACTAGATGTGTTTAGTTTTAGAAAAATGGTGTAGTTAATGGGAAGAGCCAGGGGCTGAAGCAGTCAGGTGTTGAGGTTGCAGTTGAAGAAATTGTTTTAGATTGGGATGCAGCCAGACGAGCAGCTGGTCCCTTACAATCAGAAACAGGGGAATGTACAATAGGACACAAAAACATGGCTGACCACTAAATACATACTTTGGTTCTGTCTTCACAAAGGAGGATACAAATGACATACCAAAAATGTTGGGGAGCGCAGGGTTTAGTGAGAGGAAGGAACTGCAGGAAATCAGTATTATTAGAGAAATGATGTTGGGGAAATAGATGGGATTGAAGGCTGATAAATCCCCAGGGCCTGAAAATCTACATCCCAGAGTATTTAAGAAATAGTGGATGCATTGATGGTCAACTTCCAAGATTCTGTGAACTCTAACAGTTCCTACAGATTGGAGGGTGGCTAATGTAGCTAATTTAAACATCACTGTTTAAACAGGGAGGTAGAGAGAAAACAGGGAATTATAGACCAGTCAGCCTGACGTCGGTAGTGGGGAAAATGCTAGAGTCCATTATCAAACATTTAATAGCAAAACACTTGGAAAACAGTGGCAGGATCGGACAGAGTCAGCGTGGATTTACAACTATTATTATTATCTTTATTGGGGAAATTGTGCTGGACAAATCTACTGGAATTCTTCAAGGATGTAACCAATCTTCCAGGATGTAACCAACAGAGTTGATGAGGGGGAGCCAGTGGATGTGGTTTATTTGGACTTTCAGAAGGCTTTCAACAAAGTCCCACATAAGAGATTAGCATGTAGAATTAAAGAGCATGGGATTGGGTTGGTTTATTGTGACGGATAGAAAGCAGACAGGAATAAACGGGTTTTTCCAAATGGCAGGCAGTGACCTCACCTGGGTGTTGCAATTCCCCTCTCGCTCATTACGACTTCCCAAAAGCAAAATACTGTGAATTTTGGAAATCTGGTGAGAAACTACTTTTTTTTTTTTTTTAAGAGTACCCAATTATTTTTTTTCCCAATTAAGGGGCAATTTAGCGTGGCCAATCCACCTACCCTGCACATCTTTGGGTTGTGGGGGTGAGACCCACGCAGACAAAGAGAGAATGTGCAAACTCGACACGGACCGTGACCCAGGGCCAGGATCGAACCCGGGTACTCAGTGCCGTGAGGCAGCAGTGCTAACCACTGTGCCGCTGTGATGTCCCAGCGAGAAACAAAGTTAAATTTCATCAGAACTTTAACAAGTTTCTACTGCTCTCTGCGCTATGATGGTGTGATCAGCAGACTTGTTTATACAGCCCCCTATTACTCCATTCAAGTCATTGATAAAAATGTTAAATATCTGAGTTGGCAGTCCAGATTCCTGAGGAATCTTACTGTTCACATCCTGCCAAAGTGTAGGGAACAGAAATAGATCAGGTCTTGGAGAAGAGGAAGAGAATCTAGTGGTGGAGGTTTAGAAAGTTTTGCCATGTAATGAGGAAGTGAATAATAACAAGTGTTAAAAGACTCGAGTTTGGTTGAAAGCTTTGCCGTTGAGGTGCGCTTCAGCAGCATTCCAAAGTACCTCCTTGAATGTGAAAGGGTTTTGGATATCCATGCATGGATTAATGGTGCTGTAGAGGTTTCTGACATGCGGCACAGTAGCATAGTGGTTAGTGCAGTTGCTGCAGGTCCCAGGTTCGATTCCCGGCTTGGGTCACTGTCTGTGCGGAGTCTGCACGTT
This sequence comes from Scyliorhinus torazame, assembly GCF_047496885.1. Lineage (NCBI taxonomy): Eukaryota > Metazoa > Chordata > Chondrichthyes > Carcharhiniformes > Scyliorhinidae > Scyliorhinus > Scyliorhinus torazame. The sequence goes on along the minus strand of NC_092728.1, from coordinate 111,511,446 downwards.
CTCCCCGTGTGTGCGTGGGTTTCCTCCGGGTGCTCCGGTTTCCTCCCACACTCCGAAGATGTGCAGGTTAGGTGGATTGGCCATGAAAAATTGCCCTTAGTGTCCTAAAATAAAGGTTAGGTGGGGTTACTGGGTTATGGGGATAGGGTGGACAAAGAACAAAGAAATGTACAGCACAGGAACAGGCCCTTCGGCCCTCCAAGCCCGTGCCGACCAAGCTGCCCGTCTAAACTAAAATCTTCTACACTTCCTGGGTCCGTATCCCTCTATTCCCATCCTATTCATGTATTTGTCAAGATGCCCCTTAAACGTCACTATCGTGGAGGTGTGGGCTAAATTATAGAGTGCCATTTCCAAGGACCGGTGCAGACTGGTTGGGCCGAATGGCCTTCTGCACTGTAAATTGTATGATATGATTCTTGCACATTGTCTTTCCTGTTAACTGGATTCCATGCAAGCTGAGATCTATCACTTCCTTCAATTACATCTGTATGCTTTTAGTTGGAGCTTTTTACAGCTCAATACTGGGAGTATTAGGTACAGGTGGAAACCATTAGCCCTTCATGTGAAAAAGTATCTTGTATTAGCCCTGAATGATCTAGCACTGATCGTATGGGTATGCCCTGTGTTCTGGACAGTATCATTTCTGTCAGATAAAGCCACTGATGTCACAAACCAGCAGCTTTGTGTCAGTTTAGTGATGAATGTGGATACAGAACTGGCTAGATCATAGAAGGCAGAGAGTAGCAATGGAAGGATGCTTTTCTAATTGGAGGGCTGTGACCAGTGGTGTTCCACAGGGATCAGTGCTGGGACCTTTGCTGTTTGTAGTATATATGAATGATTTGGAGGAAAATGTAACTGGTCTGATTAGTAAGTTTGCAGATGACACAGATGTTGGTGGAATTGCGGATAGCGATGAGGACTGTCGGAGGATACAGCAGGATTTAGATTGTTTGGAGACTTGGGCAGAGAGATGGCAGATGGAGTTTAATCCGGACAAATGTGAGGTAATGCATTTTGGAAGGTCTAATGCAGGTAGGGAATATACGGTGAATGGTAGAACCCTCAAGAGTATTGAAAGTCAAAGAGATCTAGGAGTACAGGTCCACCAGTCATTGAAAGGGGCAACACAGGTGGAGAAGGTAGTCAAGAAGGCATACGGCATGCTTGCCTTCATTGGCCGGGGCATTGAGTATAAGAATTGGCAAGTCATGTTGCAGCTGTATAGAACCTTAGTTAGGCCACACTTGGAGTATAGTGTTCAATTCTGGTCGCCACACTACCAGAAGGATGTGGAGGCTTTAGAGAGGGTGCAGAAGAGATTTACCAGAATGTTGCCTGGTATGGAGGGCATTAGCTATGAGGAGCGATTGAATAAACTCGGTTTGTTCTCACTGGAACGAAGGAGGTTGAGGGGAGACCTGATAGAGGTCTACAAAATTATGAGGGGCATAGACAGAGTGGATAGTCAGAGGCTTTTCCCCGGGGTAGAGGGGTCAATTACTAGGGGGCATAGGTTTAAGGTGAGAGGGGCAAGGTTTAGAGTAGATGTACGAGGCAAGTTTTTTTACACAGAGGGTTGTGGGTGCCTGGAACTCGTTACCGGAGGAGGTGGTGGAAGCAGGGACGATAGTGACATTTAAGGGGCATCTTGACAAATACATGAATAGGATGGGAATAGAGGGATACGGACCCAGGAAGTGTAGAAGATTGTAGTTTAGTCGGGCAGCATGGTCGGCACGGGCTTGGAGGGCCGAAGGGCCTGTTCCTGTGCTGTACATTTCTTTGTTCTTTGTTATTTGACCCTGACTCTGCCCATCGGAGTCTGTCGACATTCCCTGCATTGTTTGTGGCGTTTGTTGGAGGGGTTTCCTCTCCCTGTGCTGCGTTTGCCTCATCCACTCTCTGCCTGTTCCGTTGCAGATGTTGTGATCTCCACAGCCTGTCACCCAACAGAAAACATCATCGCATCGGCAGCACTGGAGAATGACAAGACGATCAAATTGTGGAGGAGTGACTGTTAGAGCAGTGTCTCCGCTCTGAGAAGTATGCCCTGTCCCAACCTGCCTGACATGGGGACAGGCCTCTCGAACTCCTAATGTCTGGGACTGCAGACTCTGCCTGAACCGGTGACACGGGATTACAGACCGACAGGGAGCACCGGAACAAATCCCGTTTTTACTGTGGATTCATAACACTTTGCAAATTATTGTACGCTTAAAAAATACATACACAGGTGTGCACACTCACACTCGTGCACACTCTCGCTCGTGCACACTCACCTGACTGAAGTATTTTAAGTGACCAAATCACTTCTGGTTTTTTTTCCCCCATCTCAATTCCTGTGAAAATTCATTTTTTAAAAGCAGTTTTAGTTGTTGATAAAAATGTTTTTGTAAACTTGATGTTGATGGCTGCAAGTTTGAATTAGCCAGGTAACCATCTTTGTCTTTTAAATTCCTTTTTTTGTGTCTCCTTGTCTCCAAATATTGCCCCCGGTCCCTGTCCCTCCCCCCAGTGCTGTTCCAGCTGTGGACTGGGTAACTGACTGACTCTGCTGACTGCTCACTGCCGCTGACTCCTGTGGCCTTTGATAGTCCGACCATCGGGCTGCGGTTTCCCAAGCTCCAGACCAGCCTCTGATCGAGGGTGCCATGCACGAAGATCCAGCCTGAACACCCCTCCTGTGTCCCCATCTCGCAGCAGTATTTAACTATTTTAGCATTACTGACAGTACTCCAGCTCGCCTGGGTGTGACCTATACCCCACCCGTACCAGGAGTCCGTGCTACAGGCACGTTGCTTCCAAATAAAATTGGACTTGTGCCCAGAATGTGCGTTGGGTACCTACCTCCTCAGCATTTCGGTAGTATTGGTGGATAGCCGGTAGTATTTGTGGATAGCCTGCTGTCAGTGGATGACGCCATTTGACACAAGGCTTTAAACTGTCAATGGGAAGAGCTTCGTTGCCACCCGGTCTCGCACTGATACGGGAGATGATTAATCCTGGGCTCCTGTCACCACGGTTCCGTGGGGGGGGGCTGCCACCTGGAGACAGAGCTATGGTTCTGGGCAACCCCCGTTTTAAACCGCGAGAAGAACTGATCTAATCTCCACAGCAACTTGAGTCAGCAAGTCCACCCTCGTGTGACTGCACTGCAATGGGGAGCTGATCACTTCTTAATGCAGTGATGGATCAGGTTAGGAGCAGCTCTTGTGTGGGGCTCAGTAACACAGAAGGTCCCGGTTTACTCCCAGCCCTGCGCGCTGAGTGTGGGTGAGTAATGGCCTGAGCTCAGGATGGGGAAAATCAAATTGGCCAAGGTGCCTGCTGCTGCGCAGAACCTCCTATTTCTGTACAGTGGAGTCCAGTTTTCAAGGGGCTGGAAGGACCATTAGAAATGAACTGACATCACGGACCAGCTGTGGAACACAGGTTTTTAGGCTGTGTTCACTTCATTTAGCCACTGGGGAGATCTATTGCAGTGCCTAAACTGGAGTTTGTTTGCAGGAAGATATCGGGAGGTTAAAGGCTTGACCGGAATTTGGTGCTGAAATGTGTCTTTCCCCGTGATCTCCAGTGGTGACAGCTTTTACTGGACAATGCTTTGTACAGGGTTTCCACTGTGGAGCCAATATCTTTTAATATTCGTCTGAGTTGCTGATGGTACTGTGTAATTAAAAAGACACTGAAGAAATAACTTCCCATTGCCTGTGACTAATAATGTGACGATGTCTCCTGAGACTTTCAGCGGTCTGAGGTTTCGCTGTAATTTCCACCTTGATTTCCCAGTTAATACAGGAGGTTTCAACGGAATAAAAGCTGCTTTTTCTTGTTCGGAGGGGGGCTGAATAATGTCCTCCTGGAACAGATCCCACTGTGAACGATTCCTGTTAATTACACAGACTGTTATTGGAGGGTTAACCTCATCAACGTTCTGATTTCAAACTCTCACACTGGGGTCCAGGACTTGTGGCTACATGTCTGTCATTAAAAAAGGATTGGATTCCATGAACAAGGGTTCCACCCACTGTCACTGGGGTACGTGTCCCACACACACTGACTCTCACTGGGGTACGGGTCCCACACACACTGACTCTCACTGGGGTACGGGTTCCACACACACTGACTCTCACTGGGATTCGGGTCCCACACACACTGACTCTCACTGGGGTACGGGTTCCACACACACTGACTCTGGGTTACGGGTCCCACACACACTGACTCACTGGTGTATGGGTCCCACACACACTGACTCTTACTGGGGTACGGGTCCCACACACACTGCCTCTCACTGGGGTACGGGTCCCACACACACTGACTCTCAATGGGGTATGGGTTCCACACACACTGACTCGCACTGTGGTACGGGTCCCACACACACTGACTCTCACTGGGGTACGGGTCCCACACACACTGACTCTCACTGGGATACGAGTCCCACACACACTGACTCTCACTGGGGTACGGGTCCCACACACACTGACTCTCACTGGGGTATGGGTTCCACACACACTGACTCTGGGGTACGGGTTCCACACACACGGACTCTCACTGGGGTACGGGTCCCACACACACTGACTCACTGGGGTACAGGTCCCACACACTAACACAATGGGGTACGGGTTCCACACACTGACTCTCACTGGGGTACGGGTCCCATACACGCTGACTCTGGGGTACGGGTTCCACACATACGGACTCTCACTGGGGTACGGGACCCACACGCACTGACTCTCACTGGGGTACGGGTCCCACACACACTGACTCTCACTGGGGCACGGGTCCCACACACACTGATTCTCAATGGGGTACGGGTTCCACACACACTGACTCTCACTGGGGTACGGGTCCCATACACACTGACTCTGGGGTACGGGTTCCACACATACGGACTCTCACTGGGGTAAGGGTTCCACACATACTGATTCACACTGGGGTCAGGGTTCCACACACACTGACTCTGGGTTACGGGTCCCACACACACTGACTCACTGGTGTATGGGTCCCACACACACTGACTCTCACTGGGGTACGGGTCCCACACACACTGACTCTCACTGGGGTACGGGTCCCACACACACTGACTCTCACTGGGGTACGGGTCCCACACACACTGACTCTCACTGGGGTACGGGTCCCACACACTGACACAATGGGGTACGGGTTCCACACACTGACTCTCACTGGGGTACGGGTCCCATACACACGGACTCTGGGGTACGGATTCCACACATACGGACTCTCACTGGGGTACGGGACCCACACACACTGACTCTCACTGGGGTACGGGTCCCACACACACTGACTCTCACTGGGGTACTGGATCCACACTCACTGGGGTATGGGTTCCACACACACTGACTCTCACTGGGGTTTCGGTTCCACACACACTGACTCTCTGGGGTACGGGTTCCACACACACTGACTCTCACTGGGGTATGGGTTCCACACACACTGACTCTCACTGGGGTATGGGTTCCACACACACTGACTCTCACTGGGGTACGGGTTCCACACACACTGACTCTCACTGGGGTACTGGTTCCACACACACTGACTCTCACTGGGGTACGGGTCCCACACACACTGACTCTCACTGGGGTACGGGCCCCACACACACTGACTCTCACTGGGATACGGGTCCCACACACACACTGACTCACTGGGGTACTGGTCCCACACACACTGACTCTCACTGGGGTACCGGTCCCACACACACTGACTCTCACTGGGGTACGGGTCACACACACACTGACTCTCACTGGGGTACGGGTCCCACACACGGACTCTCACTGGGGTACTGGTCCCACACACACTGACTCTCACTGCGGTACGGATCCCACACACACTGACTCTCACTGGGGTACGGGTCCCACACACACTGACTCTGGGGTATGGGTCCCACTCACACTGACTCTCTGGGGTACGGGTCCCACACACACTGACTCTCACTGGGGTACGGGTTCCACACACACTGACTCTCACTGGGGTTCGGGTCCCACCCACACTGACTCTGGGGTATGGGTCCCACACACACTGACTCTCACTGGGGTACGGGTCCCACACACACTGACTCTCACTGGGGTACGGGCCCCACACACACTGACTCTCACTGGGATACGGGTCCCACACACACTGACTCACTGGGGTACTGGTCCCACACACACTGACTCTCACTGGGGTACCGGTCCCACTCACACTGACTCTCACTGGGGTACGGGCCCCACACACACTGACTCTCACTGGGGTAGGGTCACACACACACTGACTCTCACTGGGGTACGGGTCCCACACACGGACTCTCACTGGAGTACGGGTCCCCCACACACTGACTCTCACTGGGGTACGGGCCCCACACACACTGACTCTCACTGGGATACGGGTCCCACACACACTGACTCTCACTGGGGTACTGGTCCCACACACACTGACTCTCACTGGGGTACGGGTCCCACACACACTGACTCTCACTGGGGTACGGGTCCCACTCACACTGACTCTCTGGGGTACGGGTCCCACACACACTGACTCTCACTGGGGTACGGGTTCCACACATACTGACTTTCACTGGGGTACGGGTCCCACACACTGACTCTGGGGTACGGGTCCCACACACACTGACTCTGGGGTACGGGTCCCTCACACACTGACTCTCAATGGGGTACGGGTCCCACGCACACTGACTGTCACTGGGGTACTGGTCCCACACACACTGACTCTCACTGGGATACGGGTCCCACACACACTGACTCTCACTGGGGTACGGGTCCCACACACACTGACTCTCACTGGGGTACTGGTCCCACACACACTGACTCACTGGGGTACGGGTCCCACTCACACTGACTCTCACTGGGGTACGGGCCCCACACACACTGACTTTTACTGGGATACGGGTCCCACACACACTGACTCTCACTGGGGTACGGGTCCCACACACACTGACTCTCACTGGGGTACGGGTCCCACTCACACTGACTCTCACTGGGGTACGGGTCCCACACACACTGACTCTCTGGGGTACGGGTCCCACACACACTGACTCTCACTGGGGTACGGGTTCCACACACTGACTCTCACTGGGGTTCGGGTCCCACCCACACTGACTCTGGGGTACGGTTCCCACACACACTGACTCTCACTGGGGTACGGGTCCCACACACACTGACTCTCACTGGGGTACAGGTCCCACACACACTGACTCTCACTGGGGTACGGGTCCCACACACACTGACTCACTCTGGGGTACGGATCCCACACACACTGACTCTCACTGGGGTACGGGTCCCACACACACTGACTCTCACTGGGGTACGGGTCCCACACACACTGACTCTCACTGGGGTACGGATCCCACACACACTGACTCATTGCGGTACGGATCCCACACACACTGACTCTCACTGGGGTACGGGTTCCACACACACTGACTCTCACTGGGGTACGGATCCCACACACACTGACTTACTCTGGGGTACGGATCCCACACACACTGACTCTCACTGGGGTACGGGTTCCACACACACTGACTCTCACTGGGGTACGGGTCCCACACACACTGACTCTCACTGGGGTACGGGTCATACACACACTGACTCTCACTGGGGTACGGGTCCCACACATACTGACTCTCACTGGGGTACGAGTGCCATTGTCATTTCCCACCTTTTCCATTATTTGTTTGCCTGGGGAAGCCATTATAATTTAATCTTGAAGTTAACATTTCAGCTGAGGTGAATGCTGATCCCAGCAGGAGGGCATTTCAGGGTGCAATTCAGTCTGTGGGCGAAGATCCCAGGTACAATTTGAGCTGTTTGCGGAGCAAGTGGCCATTTTGTTCCCTGGTTTGTCCTCGAGTGGTTAAGGGTCTCCGGTCAATATCCCTATCGACTGATAGCAAATGAAGACTGCATTCACACCTGACCTCAAAAGGCAACCCCTATCTGTGTGAAATATTGTAGCCCTTACTGGAACACGCTCCATCACCTACAAACTGAGCACCTCTGTGTTGCATTTCCTAATTGACTGTCAGCATCTTTTACCTGTTAACTGGCCTGTGTAATGAAGTCCCAGGTTTTCGCTCTCTCTGGGAAACACTCTAATACTTCACTTTTAGTGGTCTGCAAGCCTACATCATGATGATCCATGGGGCGTCAAAGAGGAGCTCGATCGTAAATTACATACTCGCATGAGGCAGGATGAGACTGATCAGGAGCTGGAACCAGTTCCACTCCCAACCCCTAACTTAGTTCAGGGAGTGCCAGGACAGCTGGGTTTCAGGCCCCACAGCAGCTTTGGAATGAGCAGCTTTTCTAATTGGAGGGCTGTGACCAGTGGTGTTCCACAGGGATCAGTGCTGGGACCTTTGCTCTTTGTAGTATATATAAATGATTTGGAGGAAAATGTAACTGGTCTGATTAGTAAGTTTGCAGACGACACAAAGGTTGGTGGAATTGCGGATAGCGATGAGGACAGTCAGAGGATACAGCAGGATTTAGATTGTTTGGAGACTTGGGCAGAGAGATGGCAGATGGAGTTTAATCCGGACAAATGTGAGGTAATGCATTTTGGAAGGTCTAATGCAGGTAGGGAATATACGGTGAATGGTAGAACCCTCAAGAGTATTGAAAGTCAAAGAGATCTAGGAGTACAGGTCCACCAGTCATTGAAAGGGGCAACACAGGTGGAGAAGGTAGTCAAGAAGGCATACGGCATGCTTGCCTTCATTGGCCGGGGCATTGAGTATAAGAATTGGCAAGTCATGTTGCAGCTGTATAGAACCTTAGTTAGGCCACACTTGGAGTATAGTGTTCAATTCTGGTCGCCACACTACCAGAAGGATGTGGAGGCTTTAGAGAGGGTGCAGAAGAGATTTACCAGAATGTTGCCTGGTATGGAGGGCATTAGCTATGAGGAGCGATTGAATAAACTCGGTTTGTTCTCACTGGAACGAAGGAGGTTGAGGGGAGACCTGATAGAGGTCTACAAAATTATGAGGGGCATAGACAGAGTGGATAGTCAGAGGCTTTTCCCCAGGGTAGAGGGGTCAATTACTAGGGGGCATAGGTTTAAGGTGAGAGGGGCAAGGTTTAGAGTAGATGTACGAGGCAAGTTTTTTACGCAGAGGGTAGTGGGTGCCTGGAACTCGCTACCGGAGGAGGTAGTGGAAGCAGGGACGATAGGGACATTTAAGGGGCATCTTGACAAATATATGAATAGGATGGGAATAGAAGGATACGGACCCAGGAAGTGTAGAAGATTGTAGTTTAGTCGGGCAGCATGGTCGGCACGGGCTAGGAGGGCCGAAGGGCCTGTTCCTGTGCTGTACATTTCTTTGTTCTTTGTTCTTTGAGCATGATTACAATGTAACTTGCTCCTTGAAATTACACAACGTTTTGGCCTCAGCTACTTTCTGTGGGAGTGAATTCCACAGATTCACCGCTCTCTTGGTGAAGAAATTTCTCTTCACCTCAGTCCTAAAAGGTTTACCCCTTATCCTCAAACTATGACTCCCAGTTCCCCACCATCAGGAACATTCTGAATCTACCCTGTCTAATCCTGTTAGAATTTTGTAAGTTTCTATGAGATCCCCGTCTCTGAGACTTGTTTATTTCTGAAGTTTCAGTTTGTAGATTGGAGTACGGTTAAGGAAGTGAGACTGAGTCAAACGTCAGTGTTTCGTTAACTGGTTAACACCATCTGTAGCTGCTGTCATTTTGAGGAAAGCTTTCTGCCGAGGAGTTTGAGAGTTGATTATGGGGTGTCTGGGTATCTGCCAAGCTGGTGCCTACCCACTTCATGTGCTTTGCTGCCTGCTGCTCACCTATCTCTTCAATCAACTAGACCGCTACATCCTCGCAATTGTAATCCAGCCCCTAGCCCAGGACATTCAGTTTGGTGAAAGAAGTTGTCTCCCCAGGGAGAGTGCAAAGCAGAGCGGAGCATCATGTCGCAATGCCAGCTCCCAGGACAGGTGGGTACACAGTGAAAGACCAAACTGGCATTCCAGGATGGGACATAAAGCCTGGGAATGGGGAGAAGGGGAATGGGAAGAGAGATTGCTATCTGGAAATCATGATATCAAATGTCTGTAATCCGAACGAGAAACCCTGGGATTGTTGGGAGGCAGAGATGGAGGTGTCAGCGTCCGGGTTTTGGACAGACTGGAGTTTGGGGAGATGTGGGTGAGTTTCATGCAGGCCTAGAATGATTCAGTGAAAGTTGGTAAGTCGCAGGACGGAGCTGGGGAGCCTCTGAAGGGAAGTCAGGGTGAGTCAGGAAACTAGGCCACAACCACACAACTCAGAGCAGGGCACCTGGAAGATAACGAACATGCCAGAATAAGGAAGATGCAGTTTCCCCAGCAAGATAGAGGGGTTGTGGATACATTTTTTGAATGGAGATTTTTAAAATTTAGGTAGAGACTGATAATACCCCAAGTGGTTTTGGTTCTAAGGTCATGTATGTGGCAGCTGCTGTTTGATGCAGCGTGTTTGATTCATTAAAAAAAAATCTAGAGTACCCAATTCTTCTTTTCCAATGAAGGGGCAATTTAGCGTGGCCAATCCACCTACCCTGCACATCTTTGGGTTGTGGGGGTGAGACCCACACAGACATGGGGAGAATGTGCAAACTCCACACGGACAGTGACCCGGGGCCAGGATTGAACCCGGGTTCTCGGTGCTGTGAGGCAGCTGTGCTAACCACTGTGCCACCGTGCCGCCCTTCCCTCCCTTCTTAAACATTAGCCATTTTCCAGTCCTCTGGGACCCACCCTGACTCCAGTGATTCCTGAAAGATCATCACCAATGCTGCTTACCTTGTATATTTTTTGTCAGGTTCTGTCACCTGTTGATCAAGGAATTCTGTCTGGTTTCCTCAAGGTTTTCTAATCTCCTTTATTGATGAATTTTAGATCTGTCCAAGCTTTGACTTAACAGTGAGCATTCTTGATTGTGAAGTTTCTATCACTGTTCTTCTGTTGTGCTGAAGTTTAGCAATACACCTTCAGCTGAACAGCTCCAAGACTGGAGTCTTCTGGTGGATGCTTGGGGTGTGTTCGATTCGAAGTATTTTTCTGTGTCTGACAGAATTAAAGCTCCAGCTCCAGTATCTAATTTAAAGTTTGTTGTCTTTCCATTGACCATAATATTTCCAATAGTTTCCATTTGATGCTGTGACTTTCCCAAGAATGGTACTTTTAATTATTTTTCTTCTTAAACTTCTTGAATGGTTTCAGTGTCCCAGATCTTGGCTGTTTTTCTTTAATGGTTAAACACTGTTTGCTGTGATAAACTGTTTAAAACTAGCCTGTCGTTTTGCAGGAACGGTACTTCTCATTTATGGTGCGACGTGCTTTGTGCTGATGGAGCCTCTTCCTGCCAAATAGCAACAGCGCTGAATATTGGCGGCTAATATTTGGAGTTGGGTGTTCTGCAACTTCTATGTACTATAACCTGGACTATATCAGCCATTTTCCTCCACAAAATTATTTTTTTGCCTTTAATAGAAACTTTGTTTTGTTTCCTCTCTTCTGCCTGCCTTGTTATCTGTACCACTTTCGAGTCTTCCCTCCACTGCAAAAAATCCACGAGCGTCTCTTCTTAAACTTCCACAACAATAAGAAGTCTTCCAACACCAGGTTAAAGTCCAACAGGTTTGTTTCGATTCACTAGCTTTCGGAGCACTGCTCCTTCTTCATTCCCCTGAGGAAGGAGCAGCGCTCCGAAAGCTAGTGAGTCAAAACAAACCTGTTGGACTTTAACCTGGTGTTGGAAGATTTCTTACTGTGCTCACCCCAGTCCAACGCCGGCATCTCCACATCAAGGCTTCCACAACAATGTGATCTTAATTAATTCATCGCTCATGGGTCTCTGTATTCACGATTTTCAGCGAATCAATGCAACTCATTAATAGGCCCAACCATCTTCAGCTTCTTCATCAATTACCTCCCTTCCATCATAAGGTCAGAAGTGGGGATGTTTGCGGGTGACTGCACAATGTTCAGCACCATTCGCGGGGACTCAGATAATGAAGCAGTCCCTGTCCAAATGCAGCAAGACCCGGACAATATCCAGCTTCGGGCTGACAAGTGGCAAGTTACATTCACGACACACAAATGCCAGGCAATGACCATATTCTACAAGAGAGCATCTATTTATCGACCCGTGATATTCAATGGCATTACCATCGCTAAATCCCCACAATCAACATCCTGGGGGTTACCATTGATCAGAAACTGAACTGGACCCAGCCACATTAATGCTGTGGCTACCAGGGCAGGTCAGAGGCTGGGAATCCTGCGGGAAGTAACTCACCTCCTGACTCCCCAAAGCCTGTCCACCATCTACAAGGCACAAGTCAGGAGTATAATGGAGGGGGTGGCACAGTGATTAGCACTGTTGCCGCACGGCACCAAGGAATGGCGTTCGAGCCCGGCCCCGGGTCATTGTCCATGTGGAGTTTGCACATTCTCCCCATGCCTGCGTGAGTTTCACCCCCACAACCCAAAAAAGGTGTGCAGGGTAGGTGAATTGGCCATGCTAAAATGCCCCTTAATTAGAAAAAAAAGAATTCGGAACTCTAAATTTATTTTATAAAAGGAGTGTAATGGGATACTCTCCACTTGCCTGGATGAGCGCAGCTCCAACAACACTCAAGAAGCTCAACACCATCCAGGACAAAGCTTGGTTGCTCCCCCTTCCACAAACATTCAAACCCTCCAACACCAATGCGCAGTGACAGCCGTGTGTACCATCTACAAGATGCACTGCAGCAACTCACCAATGTTCCTTAGGCAGCACCTTCCAAACCCACGACCACTACCATGTAGAAGGACAAGAGCAGCAGATACCTGGGATCCCACCACCTGGAGATTCCCCTCCAAGTCACTCATCACCCTGACTTGGAAATATACCGCTGTTCCTTCACTGTCGCTGTCAAAATCCTGGAGCTCCCTCCCTAACAGCACAGTGAGTGTACCTACATCTTAAAGAATCGGGCCATTCATGTGGTCGAAGCACTCTGGAACATAGAACCAGGAGCAAGCCGTTCAGCCCCTCGAGTCTCTCAGCCATTTAATAAGATCATGGCTGATGTGTGACCCAACTCCTTGTAACAGCCTTTGCCCATATCCTTGAATGTTTTTGCTTAACCTGGTCACTGTCCGTGTGGAGTTTGCACATTCTACCCCGCTTCTGCGTGGTTTTCACCCCTGCAACCCAAAGATGTGCAGGGTAGGTGGATTGGCCACACTAAATTGCCCCTTAATTGGAAAAAAAAATGGGTATTCTAAATTTATTAAAATATATATATATATCTTTGCTTAACAAATATCTATCCATCTCAGATTTAAAATGAATAACTGATCTAACTTCAGCTGCTGTGTGTGGGAGAGAGTTCCAAACTTCTACCAGCCTTTGAGTGAAGAAGTTCTTCCCAACGTCTCTCCTGAACAGTCTGGCCCTAATTTTTAGACTATGCCCCTAGTTTTAGAATCTCCAAACATGGAAATAGTTTATCTTTATCTACCCTGTCTTTTCCTCGATCAGATAAATCCAACAAAAACAGGACTAATTTGAGGAGATTGCCGGGGATCTGACCCAAATTCCTAATTCCTCTCTGGCTCCTGAAGGGGGCATCAGAGCTTTGTGGGTAGAGTTTAGGAATAACAAAGGGACAGCTATGTTGCTAGGTGTTTATTATGACCCCCAGATAGTCAGCGGGAAATTGAGGAGCAAAGATATGCGCAACTCACGGAGTGGGTAAAAATAATAATAGGGTAATTATATTAGGTGATTTCAACTTTCCCAACATTAATTGGGATAGCCATCATGCCAAAGGCTTAGGTGGAGCAGAGTTCTTAAACTGTATACAGGAGAACTTTTCAGCTCAATATGTAGAGGGTCCAACAAGGGATGGTGCAGTGCTGGACCTAATTCTGGAGAATGAAGCCAGACAGGTGGTTGATGTGATGGTGGGGGAGCATTTTAGTGACAGCGATCACAACTTGGTGCAGTTTAAATTTTTCATGGACAAGTTGCAAAAAAAGGTTGTGGATTGGGGGAGAGTAGATTTTAACCAAATAAGGCAGCATCTGGCCAAGGTAGACTGGAAAAAGTTACTTGTGGAGAAATCTACAGAAGAGCAGAGGGAGGGCAATCAAAAATGAAATGGGGAGCGTACAGGCCCAATATGTTCCCTCGAGGGTAATAGGAAGGAGTAACAAGCCCAGAGAACCATGGATGACCAGGCACATTCAGGATACAATGAGAAGGAAAAGAGAGGCTTTTAACAAGTATAAGGGGAGCAAGTCTGCAGAGGCATTCGTGGAGTACAGAAAGTGCAGGATGGAGCTTAAGAAAGCAATTAGGAGAGCAAAGAGGGAATATGAGAAAGCTCTGGCTGGTAAAAATAGGGAAAATCCCAAGATATTCTCTAAGTATATCAATGGGAAGAGGATAACCAGGAAAAGAGTAGGGACCATTCGAGACCAACAGGGAAATCTGTGGGTGGAGCCAGAGGACATTGGCAGGTTGTTGAACGAATATTTCACATCTGTCTTCACCCAGGAGAATGAGGAGGTAGCTGTAGAACTCCGGGAGAGAGACTGTGAGGTTCTTGAGGAAGTTGTCATAGGCAGTGCCAAGGTATTGGAGGTGTTGGCGGGCTTAAAAGTGGACAATCTCCAGGTCCAGATAAATTGTGTCCCAGGAGGCTGTGGGAAGCGAGGGAGGAAATTGCAGGTGCTCTGAACCAAATTTTTAATTCCTCTCTGGCCATGGGGGAGATGCCAGAGGCCTGGAGAATAGCCAATGTTGTCCCACTATTTAAGGTTGTAAAGATAAGCCAGGGAACTACAAACCAGTGAGTCTCACATCGGTGGAAGGGAAACTATTGGAGAAAGTTCTTGATGCTCGATCAATAACTCCAGAAGCGAGATTGGAGTCAATTGAAGGCTTTATTACACTAGATGTTTCCCCCAGCAGCGCAGGTACAGAAGGCAGCTGCTGGGGAGACACGGGCTCTTATACTCCGCCTTACTGGGCGGAACCAGCAGGCAGGCTGAACCAATGAAAACAGTACCTCCTACACCAATGGTCTTACAGCATTACAGGGTACCGTAATACTTCTAATACTGACTGCCACAGTTCTGAAGGAGAGAATCTCTCTCCACTTGGAGAGGCAAGGTTTGATCAGGAATAGTCAGCATGGCTTTGTCAGAGGGAGGTCATTGAATTTGAATTTAACAGATTTGAATTTTTTGAGCATGTGATCAGGGTAATACAATTGATGCAGTTTACATGGATTTCAACAAAGTCTTTGACAAGATTTCACATGGGACACTTATAAAGAAGGTAAATGCACCTGGGACACAGGGGAACTTGATAATAATAATCTTTATTATTGTCACAAGTAGGTTTACATTAACACTGCAATGAAGTTACTGTGAAAATCCCCTAGTCGCCACATTCCGGCGCCTGTTCGGGTCACAGAGGGAGAATTCAGAATGTCCAATTCACCTAACAAGCATGTTTTTTTGGACTTGTGGGAGGAAATCGGAGCACCCGGAGGAAACCCACGCAGAGACGGGGAGAACGTGCAGACTCCGCACAGACAGTGACCCAGCGGGGAATCAAATCCAGATCCTGGCGCTGTGAAGCAAAAGTGCTAACCACTGTGCTTACATGCCACCCATTGATAAGGTGGATTCAAAATCAGCTCAGCTGCAGGAGACAGAGGGTGATGACAGACGGCTGCTTTCGTGACTGGAAGCCAGAGTCCTGTGGGGTACGACAGGAACAAGAGTATGTAGGGCATGGACAGGGTGAATAGAGAGCCGCTGTTTCCCTTAGTTGAAGGGTCAGTGAAGAGGGGACACAAGTTCAAGGTGAGGGGTGGGAGGTTTAGGGAGGATTTGAAGAAAAACCTTTTGACACAGGGGGTGGTGATGATCTGGAACGCACGGCCTGGGAGGCCAAGGGCCAGGTGCTGGCAAAAGGGATTAGGTGGCAAGGTCAGGTGTTTTTCATGTGTTGGTGCAGACTCGATGGACCGAAGGGCCTCTTCTGTACTGTGTGATTCTGTGAATCTCTGAATCTCTCCTCGTAACTCAACCCCTGGAGGCCAGGTACCATTTTTGTAAACCTATGTTGCTCTCTCTCCAAGCCCAAAATATCCTTCCTAAGGTGCGGTGTCCAGAACTGCTCCCAGTGACTCCAAGTGGGGCCTAACCAGGTGTTTGTAAAGCTGCAGCATAACCTCGGTGTCTTTATACTCCAATCCTCCAGATAGAAAGGCTAGCATTCCTTCAGCCTTTTTGATTATTTTCTGCACTTGTTCCTGGCATTTTAAGGATCTATACACCTGAACCCCCCAAGTCTCTTTGGACACCCACTGTACCTAACCTCTTTCCATTTAGAAAGTGCTCTGCTCTATTCTTTTTTGGTCCAAAATGGATAACCTCACACTTGCTGACATCGAATCCCATCTGCCGCAATGTTGTCCATTCACCTCGTCTGTCAATATCTCCTTGGAATTTTTTGCTGTCATCTAGGCTGCCGACAATGCAGCCTAACTTTGTATCCTCAGCAAATTTGGATATGTGACTTTCAATGTCATCATCCAAGTCATTAATGAATAATGTGAATAATTGAGGACCCAACACAGATCCATGTGGTACACCACTAGTCACCTCCTGCCACTTAGAGTAATTAGCCATTATCCCCATAAAAGGAATGTTAGGACTGGGTTAACAGACCTTCCAATTAAATACTAATTTGATGTCAATTATCCAATAGAAGTCACTGATATATAGAGGTTACAGGCGGCACTATTGGTTGGTGGTGATTTGTGTGTGAAGTTAGATGAAAGAAATAAAGTTGTTCTGTGGGGAAGCGGAACTTTGCTTCCTTTACTCGACAGCAACCCAGAAACCTGAACAAGGGAATGCATCAACCACCTCTCCCAGGATCCTGCGGGCATCCTTTGAGCCGTCCGTTCAGCCAACCTGTTGAGGCTGGGTGGTACGGGGTGGTATGTACCTGCCGGATGTAGTTCGCAGCCAGGAGCGATGCCAACTCCTGGCTGGTGAACGCGGTTCCGCTGTCCCCAGGGTTTCAAGTAACCTGCTTGCTGAAGATGCCCTGCAATATATATCCATGGTGGCTCGCGTGGTCACTGTGGCAGCCCAGTGTACCCCCAGCCACTCAGCCCAGTGTACCCCCAGCCACTCAGCCCAGTGTACCCGCAGCCACTCAGCCCAGTGTACCCCCAGCCACTCAGCCCAGTGTACACTCAGCCCAGTGTACCCCCAGCCACTCAGCCCAGTGTACCCCCAGCCACTCAGCCCAGTGTACCCCCAGCCACTCAGCCCAGTGTACCCCCAGTCACTTCGAGTGGCCGTCCACAAGTATGACGAACATGACCCCCTGGAACAGACCAGCAAAGTCTATGTGGACCCACAACCACAGTTTCCCGGGCCACTCCCAGGGGTGCATCGGGGTGGATCGCGGAGCCTAATCTGGGCCACCAAATATAACTGTGGGTAGCATTTTCATTTTGGCCAACCCCGGATGTCCATTGTGCAGGTCGACCAATAAAGACACGGGACCCTGTTCGGACATGGCTACCCGTGTCCCACAAATCGGACGCCACCCTCGATGCTGGTCTCCGGCAGCTCTGAGATGTCGGCCTCCAGGTCAATTGGCAGCGCCCTGTGCTGGGCTCGGACTGGACCATGGGCCGGACATGCGGCAATTTCGGGTCCGTCTGGGTCCATTCTTTATTCGGGCCGCAGTCACTGACAGGGTGTCTAAGAAGAGGAACGTGGCGATCGCCTCCACGGCTTTGTGGAGAGGGGCTTAACGTGTCCGTCTGCGAACCCCTGTGCCCGGACGATGGTCGGGGTATAGTCGGAAGCGGAGAGCAGCAACGCCCATCGCTGGGCCCGGCAGACACGATCGGCAGGATCACGTCTTCTTTAAACAAGTAAGAAGTCTCGTAAACCAGATTAAAGTCCAAGAGAATCACAACCGTTTGGAGCACAGCTCCTTCATCGTGTGAAGTGCTCGAGAGAGAGCAGCGCTCCGAAAGCTAGTGATTTCTAATAAACCTGTTGGCCTTTAACCTGGTGCTGTGGGACTTCTTATTGTGACCACCCCCAGCCCAGCCGCCCCCAGCCCATCCCAGCCCCCCCCCTCAGTGCAGCCTAGCTCCCCCAGCCCAGCACCCCCTGAGCCGTGCCCCCCCAGCACCCGCCCAACCCAGCCCCCCTTACCCAGCCCATCCCAGCCACCCTTAGCACCCACCCAGGGCAGCCCAGACCCCTCCTCCCCAGCCCAGACCCCCCACGCCCAGCCCAGCCCCTCCCCAGCCCAACCTAGCCCCCCCCCCAGCCCAGCCCAAACCAGCCCCCCCCCAGCCCAAACCACCCCCCCCCCAGCCCAGCCTCCCCAGCCCAGCCCAAACCAGCCCCCCCCCCCAGCCCAGCCCATCCGCCCCCAGCCCAGCCCAAACCAGCCCCCCCCCAGCCCAGCCCAGCCGCCCCCAGCCCAGCCCAAACCAGCCCCCCCCCCAGCCCAGCCCAGCCCAGCCCAGCCACCCCTCCCCCAGCCCAGCCACCCCCAGCCCAGCCCAAACCAGCCCCCCCCAGCCCAAACCAGCCCCCCCCCAGCCCAGCCCAGCCCAGCCACCCCTCCCCCAGCCCAGCCACCCCCAGCCCAGTCCAAACCAGCCCACCCCCCCCAGCCCAGCCCAGCCCAGCCACCCCCCCAGCCCAGCCCAAACCAGCCCCCCCAGCCCCCCCCAGCCCAGTCCCCCCCAGCCCAGCCCAAACCAGCCACCCCCCCCAGCCCAGCCCAAACCAGCCACCCCACCACCCCCCCCCCCAGCCCAGCCCAAACCAGCCGCCCCCAGCACCCCCACAGGGCAGTCCAGCCGCGCCCTCCCCAGAGCCCCCTTGCCCAAACCAGCCCCCCCCAGCCCAAGTCAGCCCCGCCAGGCCCCCCCCAGCCTAGCTCAGCCCAAACCAGCCCCCCCCCCCAGCCCAGCCCAAACCAGCCCCCCCCCCCAGCCCAGCCCAAACCAGCCACCCCCAGCACCCCCACAGGGCAGCCCAGCCGCGCCACCCCTCAGCCCCCCCTTGCCCAAACCAGCCCCCCCCAGTCCAACTCAGCCTGCCCAGCCCAGCCCCCCCACACAGCCCAGACCCCCCACGCCCAGCCCAGCCCCTGCCCAGCCCATCCCAGCGCCCCCCCTCAGTGCAGCCTATCTCCCCCAGCCCAGCACCCCCTGAGCCGTGCCCCCCCAGCACCCGCCCAACCCAGCCCCCCTTACCCAGCCCATCCCAGCCACCCTTAGCACCCACCCAGGGCAGCCCAGACCCCTCCTCCCCAGCCCAGACCCCCCACGCCCAGCCCAGCCCCTCCCCAGCCCAACCTAGCCCCCCCCCCCAGCCCAGCCCAAATCAGCCCCCTCCCGCAGCCCAGCCCAAACCAGCCCCCCCCAGCCCAAACCAGCCCCCCCAGCCCAGCCCAGCCCAGCCGCCCCCAGCCCAGCCCAAACCAGCCCCCCCAGCCCAGCCCAGCCACCCCCAGCCCAGCCCAAACCAGACCCCCCCCCCAGCCCAGCCCAGCCGCCCCCAGCCCAGCCCAAACCAGCCCCCCCCAGCCCAAACCAGCCCCCCCCCAGCCCAGCCCAGCCACCCCCAGCCCAGTCCAAACCAGCCCACACCCCCCCAGCCCAGCCCAGCCCAGCCACCCCCCCCAGCCCAGCCCAAACCAGCCCCCCCCAGCCCAGCCCAGCCCAGCCACCCCCCCCAGCCCATCCCAGCCCAGCCCAGCCACCCCCCCCAGCCCAGCCCAAACCAGCCGCCCCCCCCCCCCCCAGCCCAGCCCAAACCAGCCGCCCCCAGCACCCCCACAGGGCAGTCCAGCCGCGCCCTCCCCAGAGCCCCCTTGCCCAAACCAGCCCCCCCCCAGCCTAGCTCAGCCCAAACCATCCCCCCCCAGCCCAGTCCCCCCCAGCCCAGCCCGAACCAGCCCCCCAGCGCAGCCACCCCCAGCCCAGCCCAAACCAGCCCCCCCCCCCCCCCAGCCCAGCCCAAACCAGCCACCCCCAGCACCCCCACAGGGCAGCCCAGCCGCGCCACCCCTCAGCCCCCCCCTTGCCCAAACCAGCCCCCCCCAGTCCAACTCAGCCTGCCCAGCCCAGCCCCCCCACACAGCCCAGACCCCCCACGCCCAGCCCAGCCCCTGCCCAGCCCATCCCAGCGCCCCCCCTCAGTGCAGCCTACCTCCCCCAGCCCAGCACCCCCTGAGCCGTGCCCCCCCAGCACCCGCCCAACCCAGCCCCCCTTACCCAGCCCATCCCAGCCACCCTTAGCACCCACCCAGGGCAGCCCAGACCCCTCCTCCCCCAGCCCAGACCCCCCACGCCCAGCCCAGCCCCTGCCCAGCCCAACCTAGCCCCACCCCCAGCCCAGCCCAGCCCCCCCCAGCACAGTGCCGACATCTCCACATCATTCTTTAACAACCCCAGCAGGGGCTTGTGGTCCGTGTATATTGTGAATGTGCATCAAAAAACGTGGAGCGTTCGCACCGCGAATACGGCGGCCAATCCTTCCTTTTCCACCTGCGGGAGTTTTGTGAAGCTAAGTGTGTGGGTTGAATAAGGGGCCTGAATGGGTCACGTGCGGCCGAGGCCACACGTAGCCCCATTTTGTACAGTGGGAAGATCCACATTGCAGTCAGAGATCGGGACGCCATTTTTAAAAATGGCATGCAGGCAGAGGTCTCCGATTCCCTTGGAGACCCCACGAGTGGGGAGCAATTTTTTTTCTCCCCAAAAATATACTTTATTCATAAAATCTATCATAAACATTACAGAACATTTTGAATTGTCTTGACTGTACGTTTCCATCAGAGTTACACATTCCCTTGACTTTCTTCCATTCAATTTTGATAACATTACACAAATATCGCTCTTTACGTTACAATTCCTTCTTAAATATTTACATTGTCATGTTTCTTTTATACATTGGAGTGTTAATGGCCCAGACCGAGGGGGTTTGCACTGTTCCCCGCCCCTCGGTGTACCTTTGCTGGAAAGACCTTACACAGTGGACCTTCCCCATTGCGCCTTGGCGGCAGCTGCCCCAAGCTTGAGTGCGTCCCTCAGCACGTAGTCCTGGACCTTGGAATGTGCCAGTCTGCAACACTCGGTCGAGGACAATTCTTTGCACTGGAAGATCAGCACGTTTCGGGCAGACCAAAGAGCGTCTTTCACCGAGTTGATGACCTTCCAGCAGCAGTTGATGTTTGTCTCGGTGTGTGTCCCTGGAAACAGGGTTTGGGGAGGGAATTCGCAATTGGATCAAACTGCTCTACACAAACATCTACAGCGCAATCTCAATCAATGGGTGGGAATCAGAAAAGTTCCAGATCAAATCCGGAGTGAGGCAGGGCTGCCCTCTCTCCTCGGCCCTGTTTGTGTGCTGCTTAGAACCTTTTGCCGAGTCCATCAGGAAGGATCCGGGTATAAGGGGAGTGACGATCCCAGGCAGTGGAGGCGTTCAAGTCAAGGCCTCCCTGTACATGGACGACGTTGCCGTCTTCTGCTCGGATCCTGCGTCTGTGCGCAGGCTCTTGAATACCTGCGACCAGTTTGAACTGGCCTCGGGAGCCAAGGTAAACCGTGGCAAGAGCGAGGCCATGTTCTTTGGGAACTGGGCCGACCGGTCCTTTGTCCCCTTCACTGTCAGGTCAGATTACCTGAAGGTGCTGGGGATATGGTTTGGAGCGGCCGAGGCGTGCACCAAAACCTGGGAGGAGCGCTTAGCAAAGGTAGGACAGAAACTGGGCTGGTGGGAGCAACGCTCCCTCTCCATTGCGGGCAAAACCCTGGTCATCAGGTGTGAGGCACTCTCGGTGTTACTGCACGTAGCGCAGGTCTGGCCCATTACCCGACCCTACGTCGCAGCAGTCACCCAGGCCATCTTCAAATTTATCTGGAGATCCAAGATAGACCGTGTCCGAAGGGACACCATGTACAAACCTCTGGAGAAGGGAGGGAGAAACGTACCCAACACCTCCCTCACCCTGATGGCCACCTTTGTGTCCAGCTGCAGCAAGCTGTGCGTGGACCCCCGGTGTGCAAACACCAAGAGTCACTACATACTGAGGTTCTACCTGTCCCCGGTGTTACAAAGGATGGGCCTGGCCTCATTGCCGCGGAACGCTCCAAGTAGTTGGACAGGTGGGGAGCAATACCAAACAGCACTCGGCCAAGGTGCGCAGGTGAAGGGATGGAATCCCAAAGTCTCGGACACCTCAGCAATCTGCACATTAGAGTGAGGCTTACTGCCTCGCTCTCTAATATTCAGATTTCCTAAAAAGCGATCCCGCCCATTGTGGGCTGGATTCACATCGCAACGTCTCGCGAGATTCAACGTGTTGTGAGCTGGGTAGATCCCGGGAGCGGGAGTCCCGGCATTCACCGGCCACGCTGCGCGAGCTGCTTTTCCGGAGCAGTGGGGCGGAGGACCGCTGAGAACCTCGAACCCGGGGTCACTGTTTAAAAATAAGGGGTCACCAGTTTAAGACCGAGATTAAGAGAATTGTTTTCTCTCAGAGGGTTGCGATTCTCTGGAACTTTCTCCTCAAAAGGCGGGAAGCAGAGGGTGGGGTTCTCTTAGCCTGGGGCTGGAGAATCCCCGCGACCAGCGTGAATCGCGCCATGCCTCCCCGACACCGGCACGCGATTCTCCGCAGAGTGGGGCATTGGCGCTGGCGTGGTTGGGGTGGCGCCGGTCGGGGGCCGCTCTACGTGGCCGGCCCGTCGATTCCCGACCCGGGATGGGCCAAGCGACCGTCGTGGAAACACCGAGCCCCTCCGCCGCCGTCCACAGCTGCTCTCAGCCGGTGGGAACTCGGCGTGGAAGGGTCAGGGGGTGGCCTATAGGAGGGGGAGGGGGGTCCGACCCCGGGAGGAGGGCCTCCGAAGTGGCCTGGCCCGCGATCGGGGCCCACCAATCGGCAGGCCGGCCTCCCTGCCTGGGGTCTCGTTTCTCCCGCGCCGGCCCCTGTAGCTCTGCGCCACGTTGTGTTGGGGCCGATGTGTTGAAGGATGCCACTGCAGATGTGCCCCCGCGGTGCCCAGTTCGCGCCGGGATCAGCAGCTGGAGGGGCATAAACCACTCCAGTGCCGTGCTGGTCCCCTGTAGGGGCCAGAATTAGTTGTGGGGTTGGCTCGTTCACGCCGTGGTAAAACGCGACGGTGTTTACGACGGCGTTCGACACTCTGCCGCGGGATTAGAGAATCCCACCCGTGATCTTTGACTGTTTTTCAGGCAGTGCTGGACATGTTCTTCATTAAACAAGGGGTTGAAAGGTTATCGGGGGTCGGCAGGAATGTGGGGTTGAGCAGGATTGAGGGGCTGAATGGTCTTCTCCTAATTCATATGTTTGTGTGAAAGGAGGGAGCGAGAAAAGCGAAGGAGAGGTGAGTTACCTGCGAATGGTGACTGATCGGCGGAGAGGTTTGGATGTTGTTTGGATGCGGGGGGAATGCTGGACAGAAAGAATTTCAGTGAAGTGAATGAAACACAAAGTTTTCAGAGACACAGTGAATTCTGAGAGTTTAATTGTTTTATATAATCTAAGCTCACATTAATTCTCAGCTGTGTGGCTCTCCTAAACAAGAACAAGACGCAATCTTGTCAGTGGAACTATGATGGATCTGGATGGGAATATCAAGTCATTGCTGGGCCTGTCTTCATTCTCATTTACACCTTCACAGGTCAGTGTCTCCATAAAATTACATTGTCTAACCTGTCGAATCTGAATTTTCTGTGAATGAGGAGGAAATCTCAGCCTCTCCAGCCCTCACCCAAACTTCCTGTCAGTTATCATAGAATAGAATTTACAGTGCAGAAGGAGGCCATTCGGCCCATCGAGTCTGCACCGGCTCTTGGAAAGAGCACCCTACCCAAGCCCACACCTCCACCCTAACCCCATAACCCAGTAACCCCACCCAACACTAAGGGCAATTTTGGACACTAAGGGCAATTTATCATGGCCAATCCACCTAACCTGCACAACTTTGGATTGTGGGAGGAAACCAGAGCACCCGGAGGAAACCCACGCACACATGGGGAGAACGTGCAGACTCCACACAGACAGCGACCCAAGCCGGGAATCGAACCTGGGACCCTGGAGCTGTGAAGCAATTATGCTAACCATTATGCTACCGTGCTGCCCCTTATCACTGAGCAGGGACTCTTGCTGATTTGTCCTTCCTTCCCTCCAGACACTAAGGTCAGTTTTGGGCCTTGTGCTGGCCTAGCAGAGAATCCTAGAATTTACAGTGCAGTTGGAGACCATTTGGCCCATCGTGTCTGCACTTGGAAAGAGCACCCACCCAAACCCACACCTCCACCCTGCAGTGATATTCAGATATCAATATACATGATCAATGTATGTAAATGTACATTGGATTTCGGCGGCAGCGGTGCGCAGGGGCCTTCTTGGAGGTGAGTAGTGAGTTTAAAAGCACTTACCTTTACAGGAGCAGCCCTTTGGATTTCGGCGGCAGCGGTGCGCAGGGGCCTTCTGGGAGGTGAGTAGTTAGTTTAAAAGCTCTTACCTTTACAGGAGCAGCCCATTGGATTTCGGCGGCAGCGGTGCGCAGGGGCCTTCTTGGAGGTGAGTAGTGAGTTTAAAAGCACTTACCTTTACAGGAGCAGCCCTTTGGATTTCGGCGGCAGCGGTGCGCAGGGGCCTTCTGGGAGGTGAGTAGTTAGTTTAAAAGCTCTTACCTTTACAGGAGCAGCCCATTGGATTTCGGCGGCAGCGGTGCGCAGGGGCCTTCTTGGAGGTGAGTAGTGAGTTTAAAAGCACTTACCTTTACAGGAGCAGCCCTTTGGATTTCGGCGGCAGCGGTGCGCAGGGGCCTTCTGGGAGGTGAGTAGTTAGTTTAAAAGCTCTTACCTTTACAGGAGCAGCCCATTGGATTTCGGCGGCAGCGGTGCGCAGGGGCCTTCTTGGAGGTGAGTAGTGAGTTTAAAAGCACTTACCTTTACAGGAGCAGCCCTTTGGATTTCGGCGGCAGCGGTGCGCAGGGGCCTTCTGGGAGGTGAGTAGTTAGTTTAAAAGCTCTTACCTTTACAGGAGCAGCCCATTGGATTTCGGCGGCAGCGGTGCGCAGGGGCCTTCTTGGAGGTGAGTAGTGAGTTTAAAAGCACTTACCTTTACAGGAGCAGCCCTTTGGATTTCGGCGGGAACCGGAAGTTCGACCTCTGGCAAGTCCCCCCCCCCCCCCAATAAATTCTGGTGGAGAGGAAACCCGAGACACTACACGTGTAGTGTCTCCCACCCACCCTCCTCCTCTAACCTAATAATAAGACCCATTGGTGTAAGGTAAGTGCCATATTATATTATATATTATTAGCATTGTGCAGGCCAAGGATTGGAGGTGGTGGAGCAGTCTCTGTCAGCGAGAGAACCTGAGAACATCTCAGAAGGTAAGCAAGTGATTTTTACTTTTATACCTTTTTTTCAAATTGTGTGTGTCGGGGGGGACAGAAAAGCTGTGACCTGAGTGGCTGGTTGGGATTCTAACCTAAATTTTTTTGACTATTTGGGAACTAATTAAACATAATAACTTAATTATAATTTAGAGGATATCTAAGCCAGAGATCGGAGGATATTATAGTTAGCTATCGCATTTCTATTAGAAATCTAGTGCTAGGAAACAGATAGTTGACAGTAACTTTGTAATTTAAAAAAAAAAAGTATTTATAAAAAAAAAGACAAATTTTAATTTTAATTAATTGACGCAATGTCAGTTAGAGGGGTGCTGTGCTCTGACTGTGAGATGTGGCAGGTCCGGGAGGCTTCCAGCGTCCTGGATGGCTTCATCTGCAGAAAGTGCACCCAACTGCAGCTCCTCACAGACCGCATGGTTCGGTTGGAGCAGCAATTGGATGCACTTAGGAGCATGCAGGTGGCGGAAAGCGTCATAGATCGCAGTTATGTAAGTGTGGTCACACCCAAGGTGCAGGCAGAGAAATGGGTGACCACCAGAAAGGGCAGGCAGTCAGTGCAGGAATCCCCTGTGGTTGTCCCCCTCTCGAACAGGTATACCCCTTTGGATACTGTCGGGGGGGATAGCCTATCAGGGGAAAACAGCAGCAGCCAGAGCAGTGGCACCACGGCTGGCTCTGATGTTCAGAAGGGAGGGTCAAAGCGCAGAAGAGTAATAGTTATAGGGGACTCTATAGTCAGGGGAACAGATAGGCGCTTCTGTGGACGTGAAAGAGACTCCAGGATGGTATGTTGCCTCCCTGGTGCCAGGGTCCAGGATGTCTCCGAACGGGTAGAGGGAATCCTGAAGGGGGAGGGCAAACAGGTAGAGGTCGTTGTACATATTGGTACTAACGACATAGGCAGGAAGAGGCATGAGGTCCTGCAGCAGGAGTTCAGGGAGCTAGGCAGAAAGTTAAAAGACAGGACCTCGAGGGTTGTAATCTCGGGATTACTCCCTGTGCCACGTGCCAGTGAGGCTAGAAATAGGAAGATAGAGCAGACAAACACGTGGCTAAACAGCTGGTGTAGGAGGGAGGGTTTCGGTATCTGGACCACTGGGAGCTCTTCCGGGGCAGGTGTGACCTGTATAAGATGGACGGGTTGCATCTAAACCGGAGAGGCATAAATATCCTGGCCGCGAGATTTGCTAGTGTCACACGGGAGGGTTTAAACTAGTATGGCAGGGGGGTGGGCACGGGAGCAATAGGTCAGAAGGTGAGAGCGTTGAGGGAGAACTAGGGAATATGGACAGTGTGGCTCTGAGGCAGAGCAGACGGGGAGAAGTTGCTGAACACAGCGGGTCTGGTGGCCTGAAGTGCATATGTTTTAATGCAAGGAGCATTACGGGTAAGGCAGATGAACTTAGAGCTTGGATTAGTACTTGGAACTATGATGTTGTTGCCATTACAGAGACCTGGTTGAGGGAAGGGCAGGATTGGCAGCTAAACGTTCCAGGGTTTAGATGTTTCAGGCGGGATAGAGGGGGATGTAAAAGGGGAGGCGGAGTTGCGCTACTTGTTCAGGAGAGTATCACAGCTATACAGCGAGAGGACACCTCAGAGGGCAGTGAGGCTATATGGGTAGAGATCAGGAATAAGAAGGGTGCAGTCACAATGTTGGGGGTATACTACAGGCCTCCCAACAGCCAGCGGGAGATAGAGGAGCAGATAGGTAGACAGATTTTGGAAAAGAGTAAAAACAACAGGGTTGTGGTGATGGGAGACTTCAACTTCCCCAATATTGACTGGGACTCACTTAGTGCCAGGGGCTTAGACGGGGCAGAGTTTGTAAGGAGCATCCAGGAGGGCTTCTTAAAACAATATGTAAACAGTCCAACTAGGGAAGAGGCGGTACTGGACCTGGTATTGGGGAATGAGCCCGGCCAGGTGGTAGATGTTTCAGTAGGGGAGCATTTCGGTAACAGTGACCACAATTCAGTAAGTTTTAAAGTACTGGTGGACAAGGATAAGAGTGGTCCGAGGATGAATGTGCTAAATTGGGGGAAGGCTAATTATAACAATATTAGGCGGGAACTGAAGAGCATAGATTGGGGGCGGATGTTTGAGGGCAAATCAACATCTGACATGTGGGAGGCTTTCAAGTGTCAGTTGATAGGAATACAGGACAGGCATGTTCCTGTGAGGAAGAAAGACAAATACGGCAATTTTCGGGAACCTTGGATGACGAATGATATTGTAGGCCTCGTCAAAAAGAAAAAGGAGGCATTTGTCAGGGCTAAAAGGATGGGAACAGACGAAGCCTGTGTGGCATATAAGGAAAGTAGGAAGGAACTTAAGCAGGGAGTCAGGAGGGCTAGAAGGGGTCATGAAAAGTCATTGGCAAATAGGGTTAAGGAAAATCCCAAGGCTTTTTACACTTACATAAAAAGCAAGAGGGTAGCCAGGGAAAGGGTTGGCCCACTGAAGGATAGGCAAGGGAATCTATGTGTGGAGCCAGAGGAAATGGGCGAGGTACTAAATGAATACTTTGCATCAGTATTCACCAAAGAGAAGGAATTGGTAGATGTTGAGTCTGGAGAAGGGGGTGTAGATAGCCTGGGTCACATTGTGATCCAAAAAGACGAGGTGTTGGGTGTCTTAAAAAATATTAAGGTAGATAAGTCCCCAGGGCCGGATGGGATCTACCCCAGAATACTGAAGGAGGCTGGAGAGGAAATTGCTGAGGCCTTGACAGAAATCTTTGGATCCTCGCTGTCTTCAGGGGATGTCCCGGAGGACTGGAGAATAGCCAATGTTGTTCCTCTGTTTAAGAAGGGTGGCAGGGATAATCCCGGGAACTACAGGCCGGTGAGCCTTACTTCAGTGGTAGGGAAATTACTGGAGAGAATTCTTCGAGACAGGATCTACTCCCATTTGGAAGCAAATGGACGTATTAGTGAGAGGCAGCACGGTTTTGTGAAGGGGAGGTCGTGTCTCACTAACTTGATCGAGTTTTTCGAGGAGGTCACTAAGATGATTGATGCAGGTAGGGCAGTAGATGTTGTCTATATGGACTTCAGTAAGGCCTTTGACAAGGTTCCTCATGGTAGACTAGTACAAAAGGTGAAGTCACACGGGATCAGGGGTGAACTGGCAAGGTGGATACAGAACTGGCTAGGCCATAGAAGGCAGAGGGTAGCAATGGAGGGATGCTTTTCTAATTGGAGGGCTGTGACCAGTGGTGTTCCACAGGGATCAGTGCTGGGACCTTTGCTCTTTGTAGTATATATAAATGATTTGGAGGAAAATGTAACTGGTCTGATTAGTAAGTTTGCAGACGACACAAAGGTTGGTGGAATTGCGGATAGCGATGAGGACTGTCTGAGGATACAGCAGGATTTAGATTGTCTGGAGACTTGGGCGGAGAGATGGCAGATGGAGTTTAACCTGGACAAATGTGAGGTAATGCATTTTGGAAGGGCTAATGCAGGTAGGGAATATACAGTGAATGGTAGAACCCTCAAGAGTATTGAAAGTCAAAGAGATCTAGGAGTACAGGTCCACAGATCACTGAAAGGGGCTACACAGGTGGAGAAGGTAGTCAAGAAGGCATACGGCATGCTTGCCTTCATTGGCCGGGGCATTGAGTATAAGAATTGGCAAGTCATGTTGCAGCTGTATAGGACCTTAGTTAGGCCACACTTGGAGTATAGTGTTCAATTCTGGTCGCCACACTACCAGAAGGATGTGGAGGCTTTAGAGAGGGTGCAGAAGAGATTTACCAGAATGTTGCCTGGTATGGAGGGCATAAGCTATGAGGAGCGATTGAATAAACTCGGTTTGTTCTCACTGGAACGAAGGAGGTTGAGGGGCGACCTGATAGAGGTATACAAAATTATGAGGGGCATAGACAGAGTGGATAGTCAGAGGCTTTTCCCCAGGGTAGAGGGGTCAATTACTAGGGGGCATAGGTTTAAGGTGAGAGGGGCAAAGTTTAGAGTAGATGTACGAGGCAAGTTTTTTACGCAGAGGGTAGTGGGTGCCTGGAACTCACTACCGGAGGAGGTAGTGGAGGCAGGGACGATAGGGACATTTAAGGGGCATCTTGACAAATATATGAATAGGATGGGAATAGAAGGATACGGACCCAGGAAGTGTAGAAGATTGTAGTTTAGTCGGGCAGTATGGTCGGCACGGGCTTGGAGGGCCGAAGGGCCTGTTCCTGTGCTGTACATTTCTTTGTTCTTTGTTCTTTGTTTTGTAGTACAGTCATTTCAACACTAGATGGCTCACAGTCAGATACTATAAGAACTGGATTCCCGCCTTTTCTAAGTCAGATGACAATGTGATTCAGAACAGTGAACAAGCACGATAGAATAGCTAGAGTGAGAGAAGTTACAACTAGTTTGTTATAATAGTGTATAGTTATATAGTTATCTGTATTGTACTTTCATTCTTTATTGTTAGTTTAGTATTGAGTAAAAGGACTCACAGTTTATTATTTTATTACTCATTAAATAGTTCATCTTTCAACAAGAAGACTATTGGTCATTTTATCATCCTGGTGGATTCAAGAGTAATATATATACTTTAGATAAGTCATTATTTAAAATTTAACACAGCCTATCCCAGTAACCCCACCTAACCTTTTGGACACTAAGGGCAATTTATCATGGCCAATCCACCTAACCTGCACATCTTTGGACTGTGGGAGGAAACCGGAGCACCCGGAGGAAACCCACGCACACACGGGGACGATGTGCAGACTCCGCACAGACAGTGACCCAAGCCGGAATCGAACCTGGGACCCTGGAGCTGTGAAGCCACAGTGCTACCCACTGTGCTACTGTGCTGCCCGTCAGAGCGAGCAGAGCCAGGAGAGGACAGGGATCGGGCGTGGACTCTGCTCACGCTTCAGGTTTTGGGTTCCGGGGTTCTCTAACGGTCCCTTTGTTTCCCTCAGGTCCTGCTACACCGCATTCATGTGTTTCTGTGTTTCTGCCTCAGGGATTTTTATTGGATTTGTGGCTGATACTGTGAACCGGAAAAATTTCCTGTCCGCCAGCCTCTTCCTCTGGAGTCTGATGACGCTGCTGATGGGATTTGTCAAACGTTACTGGCACTTGTTGATTCTTCGCTTTGGCCAAGGGATCAGGTGATGTTTGCACCTTCCAACCTTCACCAGCTGTTTACCATCTCTAACCTGGTCACTGCAATTCCTGCGTCCCCGTCAACGTTCACCCGGAACCATTTCACAGCAGCACAAGCCCCGCCACTTTCTTTCTAAATGTTGTTTGGAGTGAAATGTAGATGATGGACCTTCTCAATCTTGCCCCTCACCTGAGGTTTGGTGATTGCTGTTGGGTGGAGGGTGAGGGGTTTTGAGTGGAGGGAGGGGGTAGTTGAGTGGAGAGTGAGGGGTTTTGAGTGGAGGGCGAGGAGGTACTAAGTGGAGGGCGAGGAGGTACTAAGTGGAGGGCGAGGGGTAGTTGAGGGAGGGTGAGGGGTTTTGAGTGGAGGGTGAGGGGTTTTGAGTGGAGGGAGAGGAGGTACTAAGTGGAGGGTGAGGGGTAGTTGAGGGAGGGTCATGTCTGTTGGGTTATGAATCAGGGTATTATACAGGATCGAACTGGGCTAAATAGCCACAGGTGGGGCGATGTTGTAATAATAAATTTCCCATTTTCGAGAGAGAATAGCTCATTTTCGCCTCTGCCGCAGTCACCGTCCGGGTCAGGGGGGCGAGGTCAGTATGGAGACAGCATTAATTCAGTTCCAAACAAGGGTCTTGGAGAAGGTTTTATCATAGAATTTACAGTGCAGAAGGAGGCCATTCGGCCCATCGAGTCTGCACCGGCTCTTGGAAAGAGCACCCCACCCAAGCCCACACCCCCACTCAATCCACAGAACCCAGTAACCCCACCCAACACCAAGGGCAATTTTGGACACTAAGGGCAATTTATCATGGCCAACCCACCTAACCTGCACATCTTTGGACTGTGGGAGGAAACCGGAGCACCCGGAGGAAACCCACGCAGACACGGGGAGAACGTGCAGACTCCACACAGACAGTGACCCAAGCCGGAATCGAACCTGGCACCCTGGAGCTGTGAAGCAATTGTGCTATCCACAAGGCTACCGTGCTGTCCGTGCGGAGAAGATTTTCCAGCATGTTCTCCAGGTGAAGGATTTCAGTGAACGATGGTGGGATTGGCTTACTGAGAAGGTTAAGGAGAGGTTCAAAAGGGGGATTTGTTCAGTATGATGAGGGGTTTGGAAAGAGTAAATAAGGAGAAAGTGTTTCCAGTGGCAGCAGAATGGGTAAGAAAAGAGAGACAGATTGAGAAGGATCAGCAAAAGACCCTGAGGCGGAGATGGGGAAATGTTTTTCCAGTGAGCTGTGTTCTGGGAGGCGATGCAGATTCAGCAGGAACTTTTAATGGGAATTATGTAAATCGCTAAAGGGGAAAATCTGCAGGGCTGTGCGAAAGAGCGGGAGGTGGGGTGGGGTTAATCGAATCATTCTTCCAAACAGCCAGTACAGACACGATGGCTGAATGACCTCCCTGTGCTGTATCATTCTCTGAAATTGTACGTTTTGGTGTTTGTTTTCAATGTGTAACGTCCTGTTTCACAGCGAAGCTGGGTGCACACCTTTCGCAGTTAGTCTGATCATGGATTACTTCCCAAAGGAGTTACGAGGTTCAGCAATGGGCTTCTACAACTGGGGCATCTATGCTGGTTACAGCCTCTCGTACGCTGTCGGTAACTATGTTACCAGAGCCAACATCCTGGGACAGGTAAGCGTCTGCACCAATTCCCCATTCTGATCATTGCAACTGCACCACAGCCTCCCCGGAACCGATGCCTCTTGCCTCGGGTTCCTCTCCCTCCAATGGAGCCTCTTTTGTGAGTCAACCTCAGAACACAGAAAGGTTAAGACATAAATATCCCAAAACAAGACAAAAACAGAAGATTCTCCACACATCGCTGGCCCTCGATCCCACTACTCTCCCCCCCCCCCCCCCCCCCCCCCGCTCCCCCCCACCCCCACCCTCACCCCACACACACACAATGTATAAATCTGACCCTATTTCCAGTTCTCTCCGGCTTTGACAAAGAGTCACGCAGACTGGAAACGTTCGCCCTCTCCCCTCTCCACAGACGCTGTCAGACCTGCTGAGATTGTCCGGCATTTTCTGTTTTTGTTTCAGATTCCAACATCCACAGTAATTTGCTTTTACCCAAATTGGACAACTGTTAGGACCCCCTGGGCTAGTGCACGGTCAATCCAGCCCCACTGGATGCAGAGTCGCAACACGATTGAAAATACCCAAAGTACCTGGCCTCTGACTGCCCAATAATCACAGTCACCGGGCTTGTAAATTTAAACACAATTAATTTTTATTAGTAACAAGAACTATAATTACATATGCAGCAAATACAACTGGTTAAT
Source organism: Scyliorhinus torazame (assembly GCF_047496885.1). Classification (NCBI taxonomy): domain Eukaryota; kingdom Metazoa; phylum Chordata; class Chondrichthyes; order Carcharhiniformes; family Scyliorhinidae; genus Scyliorhinus; species Scyliorhinus torazame. The sequence continues at coordinate 111,478,465 of NC_092728.1, read as the reverse complement.
TATTATCTAATTCCTAATTCACCTCCATCCTCTATACTTACACAAGACAGACACACACAGAGGAGAGAGAGGAGTCCTGTAGTTCACCTTTCTTCAGTCTAGGCCTTCAGTTGGAGGTTTTTGCTTCCAGTCTGTGATGGTTTTCACTGTAGATTCATCCAGGTCTCAATAACGTCTCTGCAGGTTCAGAGAACAGCAGCCAGTCAGCAGCTCACAACTTCTCTCTCACTGTCCAGGATCCAACTATCCTCCCTGGATTCTCTGAAAATCATTTCTCTCAGGTTAGGGACCCAATCACTGCCCATCGCTGAGCAGAACACAGCCTTTGGCCAATCCCCTGGCCACCAGCCAACAATCGAACCAAATCCCTCTGATCTCTCAGGTGCCAGAAAGTCTGAGTTCTGCTGTTGAAAAGCTCAGTCTCCAATAGCTCAGTGTCCATTTGGCAACTTCTGAGTTCCTCACTTCCTCTGCTCGACTTAAAGGTTTATGTCCATTAAATATCCAGGGATCAAAATGATAACCACAAAGTAAAATAATTGGGTATTAAGAGAATGAGCAGGAAGGGACCTCACACAACACAGCTGGCATGGTCATTGAAACAATTCCTAAAGCCAGTTACTGGGACAGTCAGCTGGCACATTAAACCAAGGCTCTGTCTACCCTCTTGGGGATGTAAAAGATCTCTTGGCATTATTTCAAAGAGCAGGGAGTATTCCTGATGCCAATATTTATTACAAAACACTTCAAAAAACATTTCAGTGACTGTAAAGTGATTTGACATGTCCAGGAGTGGGATACATGAGGTCACCCAGAGCCTGGATTGAGAAAGGTATTGGGTGAGGCCAAAACGGCCATAGCTGGTCCAACAGGTTCATCACAGCCCCAAAGGGGTCATCACTGCCCCGATGGAGTCGTCACTGACCTCATGGGTCATCAATGGCCTGAGGGGTCATCACTGGCCTCAGGGGTCATCACTGGCCTCAGGGGTCTTCACTGGCCTCAGGGGTCATCACTGGCCTGAGGGGTCATCACAGCCCCAAAGGGGTCATCACTGCCCCGATGGAGTCGTCACTGACCTCATGGGTCATCAATGGCCTGAGGGGTCATCACTGGCCTCAGGGGTCATCACTGGCCTCAGGGGTCTTCACTGGCCTCAGGGGTCATCACTGGCCTGAGGGGTCATCACAGCCCCAAAGGGGTCATCACTGCCCCGATGGAGTCGTCACTGACCTCATGGGTCATCACTGGCCTGAGGGGTCATTACTGGCCTGAGGGGTCACCACTGGCCTGAGGGGGTCATCACACGCTCAAGTGCAAGGCCATTATTGAGAGGAAGGTAAAATATCGAATTGGAATAAGAAAGAGGAGACAGCAGCTTTAATATTCCAGCCAGATTTAGCTGGGTGAAAAGTGGTGATTTTCTGCTAACGTGTTTCTCTTAGGGATGGAGATGGTCGTTCATTCTCAGCGCTATCCCAGGGTTCATTGTCAGCGCCATTGTACTGCTGACAGTTCGCGAATCTCCACCTGTGAAGATAAATGACCATGAGCCAAAACCGGGAGTGAGCCACAGACAAAGCATTGGACAGAAAGTGCGGCAGGGTCTGCGACCATTCACCAGACCCTCACTCCTACTGCTGTGCGCTGCAGGATCTGTCAGGAACGCAGGTAAAGCACGGCCCACATTTCGACAGCCTCATCACAGCCAGCAACATGCACACTTGACAAAATCTGAAATGCTCCACAGACCCGTGTAACATTTGTATGCATCCATTCCCACTCGACCCCTTATCCCTCACTCCCTGAAACATCCACCTCAGGAACAGTCGCACAGGGAATGGATGGGAAATTTATTGTGAGACTTCAGATGTAAAGTTGTCTGTTCCCTTGCCTAACTTTCTTTTTTAAATTTAGAATAGCCAATTATATTTTTTTCCAATTAAGGGGCAATTTAGCGTGGCCAATCCACCTACCCTGCAAATCTTTAGATTGTGGGGGTAAAACCAACGCAGACATGGGGAGAATATGCAAACTCCACACGGACAGTGACCCAGAGCCGGGATCGAACCCGGGTCCTCAGAGCCGTGAGGCTGCAGTGCTCTCTCAACAATGTCCCCATCAAACACTCCCAGGACAGGTACAGCACGGGGTTAGATACAGAGTAAAGTTCCCTCTACACTGTCCCCATCAAACACTCCCAGGACAGGTACAGCACGGGGTTAGATACAGAGTAAAGCTCCCTCAACACTGTCCCCATCAAACACTCCCAGGGCAGGTACAGCATGGGGTTAGATACAGAGTAAAGCTCCCTCAACACTGTCCCCATCAAACACTCCCAGGACAGGTACAGCACGGGGTTAGACAGAGAGTAAACCTCCCTCCACACTGTCCCCATCAAACACTCCCAGGGCAGGTACAGCACGGGGTTAGATACAGAGTAAAACTCATTCTACACTGTCCCCATCAAACACTCCCAGGACAGGTACAGCACGGGGTTAGATACAGAGTAAAGCTCCCTCCACACTATCCCCATCAAACACTCCCAGGACTGGTACAGCACGGGGTTAGATACAGAGTAAAGCTCTCTCAACATTGTCCCCATCAAACACTCCCAGGACAGGTACAGCACGGGGTTAGATACAGAGTAAAGCTCCCTCTACACTGTCCCCATCAAACACTCCCAGGACAGGTACAGCACGGGGTTAGATACAGAGTAAAGCTCCCTCTACACTGTCCCCCATCAAACACTCCCAGGACAGGTACAGCACGGGGTTAGATACAGAGTAAAGCTCCCTCTACACTGTCCCCCATCAAACACTCCCAGGACAGGTACAGCACGGGGTTAGATACAGAGTAAAGCTCCCTCTACACTGTCCCCATCAAACACTCCCAGGACAGGTACAGCATGGGGTTAGATACAGAGTAAAGCTCCCTCTACACTGTCCCCATCAAACACTCCCAGGGCAGGTACAGCATGGGGTGAGATACAGAGTAAAGCTCCCTCTGCACTGTTCCCATCAAACACTCCCAGGACAGGTACAGCACTGGGTTAGATACAGAGTAAAGCTCCCTCTCCACTGTCCCCATCAAACACTCCCAGGACAGGTACGGCACGGGGTTAGATACAGAGTAAAGCTCCCTTTACACTGTCCCCATCAAACACTCCCAGGACAGGTACAACACTGGGTTAGATACAAAATACGGCTCCCTCTACACCGTCCCCATCAAACACTCCCAGGACAGGTACAGCACGGGGTTAGATACAGAGTAAAGCTCCTTCTACACTGTCCCCATCAAACACTCCCAGGACAGGTACAGCACGGGGTTAGATACAGAGTAAAGCTCCCTCTACACTGTCCCCATCAAACACTCCCAGGACAGGTACGGCACGGGGTTAGATTCAGAGTAAAGCTCCCTCTACACTGTCCCCATCAAACACTCCCAGGACAGGTACAACACTGGGTAAGATACAAAATACGGCTCCCTCTACACCGTCCCCATCAAACACTCCCAGGACAGGTACAGCACGGGGTTAGATACAGAGTAAAGCTCCTTCTACACTGTCCCCATCAAACACTCCCAGGACAGGTACGGCACGGGGTTAGATTCAGAGTAAAGCTCCCTCTACACTGTCCCCATCAAACACTCCCAGGACAGGTACAACACTGGGTTAGATACAAAATACGGCTCCCTCTACACCGTCCCCATCAAACACTCCCAGGACAGGTACAGCACGGGGTTAGATACAGAGTAAAGCTCCTTCTACACTGTCCCCATCAAACACTCCCAGGACAGGTACGGCACGGGGTTAGATTCAGAGTAAAGCTCCCTCTACACTGTCCCCATCAAACACTCCCAGGACAGGTACAACACTGGGTAAGATACAAAATACGGCTCCCTCTACACCGTCCCCATCAAACACTCCCAGGACAGGTACAGCACGGGGTTAGATACAGAGTAAAGCTCCTTCTACACTGTCCCCATCAAACACTCCCAGCACAGGTACAGCACGGGATTAGATACAGAGTAAAGCTCCCTCTACACTGTCCCCATCAAACAATCCCAGGACAGGTACGGCACGGGGTTAGATACAGAGTAAAACTCCCTCTACACTGTCCCCATCAAACACTGCCAGGACAGGTACAACACTGGGTTAGATACAAAATGTGGCTCCCTCTACACCGTCCCCATGAAACACTCCCAGGACAGGTACAGCACGGGGTTAGATACAGAGTAAAGCTCCTTCTGCACTGTCCCCGTCAAACACTCCCAGGACAGGTACACCATGGGGTTAGATACAGAGTAAAGCTCCCTCTACACTGTCCCCATCAAACACTCCCAGGACAGGTACAGCACGGGGTTAGATACAGAGTAAAGGTCCCTCGACACTGTCCCCATCAATCACTCCCAGGACAGGTACAGGACGGGGTTAGAGACAGAGTAAAGCTCCCTCTACACTGTCCCCATCAAACATTCCCAGGACAGGTACAGCACGGGGTTAGATACAGAGTAAAGCTCCCTCTACACTGTTCCCATCAAACACTCCCAGGACAGGTACAGCACGGGGTTAGATACAGAGTAAAGCTCCCTCTACACTGTCCCCATCAAACACTCCCAGGACAGGTACGGCACGGGGTTAGATTCAGAGTAAAGCTCCCTCTACACTGTCCCCATCAAACACTCCCAGGACAGGTACGGCACGGGGTTAGATACAAAATACGGCTCCCTCTACACCGTCCCCATCAAACACTCCCAGGACAGGTACAGCACGGGGTTAGATACAGAGTAAAGCTCCTTCTACACTGTCCCCATCAAACACTCCCAGGACAGGTACAGCATGGGGTGAGATACAGAGTAAAGCTCCCTCTGCACTGTTCCCATCAAACACTCCCAGGACAGGTACAGCACTGGGTTAGATACAGAGTAAAGCTCCCTCTCCACTGTCCCCATCAAACACTCCCAGGACAGGTACGGCACGGGGTTAGATACAGAGTAAAGCTCCCTCTACACTGTCCCCATCAAACACTCCCAGGACAGGTACAACACTGGGTTAGATACAAAATACGGCTCCCTCTACACCGTCCCCATCAAACACTCCCAGGACAGGTACAGCACGGGGTTAGATACAGAGTAAAGCTCCTTCTACACTGTCCCCATCAAACACTCCCAGGACAGGTACAGCACGGGGTTAGATACAGAGTAAAGCTCCCTCTACACTGTCCCCATCAAACACTCCCAGGACAGGTACGGCACGGGGTTAGATTCAGAGTAAAGCTCCCTCTACACTGTCCCCATCAAACACTCCCAGGACAGGTACAACACTGGGTAAGATACAAAATACGGCTCCCTCTACACCGTCCCCATCAAACACTCCCAGGACAGGTACAGCACGGGGTTAGATACAGAGTAAAGCTCCTTCTACACTGTCCCCATCAAACACTCCCAGCACAGGTACAGCACGGGGTTAGATACAGAGTAAAGCTCCCTCTACACTGTCCCCATCAAACACTCCCAGGACAGGTACGGCACGGGGTTAGATACAGAGTAAAACTCCCTCTACACTGTCCCCATCAAACACTCCCAGGACAGGTACAACACTGGGTTAGATACAAAATGTGGCTCCCTCTACACCGTCCCCATGAAACACTCCCAGGACAGGTACAGCACGGGGTTAGATACAGAGTAAAGCTCCTTCTGCACTGTCCCCATCAAACACTCCCAGGACAGGTACAGCATGGGGTTAGATACAGAGTAAAGCTCCCTCTACACTGTCCCCATCAAACACTCCCAGGACAGGTACAGCACGGGGTTAGATACAGAGTAAAGGTCCCTCGACACTGTCCCCATCAATCACTCCCAGGACAGGTACAGCACGGGGTTAGAGACAGAGTAAAGCTCCCTCTACACTGTCCCCATCAAACATTCCCAGGACAGGTACAGCACGGGGTTAGATACAGAGTAAAGCTCCCTCTACACTGTTCCCATCAAACACTCCCAGGACAGGTACAGCACGGGGTTAGATACAGAGTAAAGCTCCCTCTACACTGTCCCCATCAAACACTCCCAGGACAGGTACAGCACGGGGTTAGATACAGAGTAAAGCTCCCTCTACACTGTCCCCAATTTCTCAGGGAGGGAAGCCCACATTCGGCCAAGCCATGACTCCCCTCTAATGCCCTGATGATTAACTTACCCAAACCTCTGAGATGGCCGAGTAAAATTCTCTGCGTGAAACTGTCAGGATAATAATTGCTGGATAGATTGTCAAAGTGAGTTTCCAGGACCATAAGACCATAAGACATAGGAGCGGAAGTAAGGCCATTCGGCCCATCGCGTCCACGCCACCATTCAATCATGGCTGATGATTTTCACACCAGCCGCTCCGTGAGTTAACAGACTGTTTTACATATTTCAGGCGGGTACGTTTGGGCCTACAATACCGAACTGTATTTCAACCTGTACCACAGCGATGCGGACGTGGGTCGCTGGTTGTCATGGATACCTCTGGTCGGAGGTTGCCTTGGCGCTCTATCTGGAGGGTTCATTTCGGATCAATTGGTTAAAAGGAGTGGACTGTACGCCCGGGCCTGGGTGCTAGTCTTCAGTCAGGTGGGTTACTCTGTGACCTCTCCAGTCTTATAGCTTCGAACTACTGGAATCATAGCAACACCCTGCACAGCAGTCAAAGAACAAAGAAATGTACAGCACAGGAACAGGCCCTTCGGCCCTCCAAGCCCGTGCCGACCATGCTGCCCGACTAAACTACAATCTTCTACACTTCCTGGGTCCGTATCCCTCTATTCCCATCCTATTCATGTATTTGTCAAGATGCCCCTTAAACTATCGTCGCTGCTTCCACCACCTCCCCATGTTCCAGGCACACACTACCCTCTGTGTGAAAAGGTTCCCTCGCACATCTCCTCTGAACTTTGCCCCTCGCACCTTTAACCTGTGTCGTGATCCTCCCACCCTGTGAAAAAGCATCTGACTATTCAGGTGAGTAAATGTCCCGGACAGTGTGGCACAGCGGAGACAAATCTCAACACACATCTCAGTCACCAAATCCTGTGTTTGAGACTGAGGGGGTGCTGCACTGTCAAAGGGTCAGTACTGAGGGAGTGCCGCACTGTCAAAGGGTCAGTACTGAGGGAGTGCCGCACTGTCAAAGGGTCAGTACTGAGGGAGTGCCGCACTGTCAGAGGGTCAGTACTGAGGGAGTGCTGCACTGTCGGAGGGTCAGTACTGAGGGTGTGCCGCACTGTCAGAGGGTCAGTACTGAGGGAGTGCCGCACTGTCAGAGGGTCAGTACTGAGGGAGTGCTGCACTGTCAGAGGGTCAGTACTGAGGAAGCGCCGCACTGTCAGACGGTCAGTACTGAGGGAGTGCCGCACTGTCAGAGGGTCAGTACTGAGGGAGCGCCGCACTGTCACTGGGTCCGTACTGAGGGAGTGCCGCACTGTCAGAGGGTCAGTACTGAGGGAGTGCCGCACTGTCAGAGGGTCAGTACTGAGGGGGTGCTGCACTGTCAGAGGGTCAGTCGTGTGGGAGTGCCGCACTGTCAGAGGGTCAGTACTGAGGGAGTGCCGCACTGTCAGAGGGTCAGTACTGAGGGAGTGCCGCACTGTCAGAGGGTCAGTACTGAGGGAGTGCCGTACTGTCAGAGTGTCAGTACTGAGGGAGTGCCACACTGTCAGAGGGTCAGTACTGAGGGAGTGCCGCACTGTCAGAGGGTCAGTACTGAGGGAGTGCTGCACTGTCAGAGGGTCAGTACTGAGGGAGTGCCGCACTGTCAGAGGGTCAGTACTGAGGGAGTGCCGCACTGTCAGAGTGTCAGTACTGAGGGAGTGCCGCACTGTCAGAGGGTCAGTACTGAGGGAGTGCTGCACTGTCAGAGGGTCAGTACTGAGGGAGTACTGCACTATCAGAGGGTCAGTACTGAGGGAGTGCTGCACTGTCAAAGGGTCAGTACTGAGGGAGTGCCGCACTGTCAGAGGGTCAGTACTGAGGGAGTGCCGCACTGTCAGAGAGTCAGTACTGAGGGAGTGCCGCACTGTCAGAGAGTCAGTACTGAGGGAGTGCCGCACTGTCAGAGGGTCAGTACTGAGGGAGTGCTGCACTGTCAGAGGGTCAGTACTGAGGGAGTGCCGCACTGTCAGAGGGTCAGCACTGAGGGAGTGCCGCACTGTCAGAGGGTCAGTACTGAGGGAGGGCCGCACTGTCAGAGGGTCAGTACTGAGGGAGTGCAGCACTGTCAGAGGGTCAGTACTGAGGGAGTGCCGCACTGTCAGAGGGTCAGCACTGAGGGAGTGCCGCACTGTCAGAGGGTCAGTACTGAGGGAGTGCCGCACTGTCAGAGGGTCAGTACTGAGGGAGTGCCGCACTGTCAGAGGGTCAGTACTGAGGGAGTGCTGCACTGTCAGAGGGTCAGTACTGAGGGAGTGCTGCATTGTCAGAGGGTCAGTACTGAGGGAGTGCTGCACTGTCAGAGGGCCAGTACTGAGGGAGTGCTGCACTGTCAGAGGGTCAGTACTGAGGGAGTGCTGCACTGTCAGAGGGTCAGTATTGAGGGAGTGCCGCACTGAGGGTCAGTATTGAGGGAGCGCCGCACTGTCAGACGGTCAGTACTGAGGGAGTGCTGCACTGTCAGAGGGTCAGTACTGAGGGAGTGCCGCACTGTCAGAGGGTCAGTACTGAAGGAGCGCCGCACTGTCAGACGGTCAGTACTGAGGGAGTGCCGCACTGTCAGAGGGTCAGTACTGAGGGAGCGCCGCACTGTCACTGGGTCCGTACTGAGGGAGTGCCGCACTGTCAGAGGGTCAGTACTGAGGGAGTGCCGCACTGTCAGAGGGTCAGTACTGAGGGGGTGCTGCACTGTCAGAGGGTCAGTCGTGAGGGAGTGCCGCACTGTCAGAGGGTCAGTACTGAGGGAGTGCCGCACTGTCAGAGGGTCAGTACTGAGGGAGTGCCGCACTGTCAGAGGGTCAGTACTGAGGGAGTGCCGTACTGTCAGAGTGTCAGTACTGAGGGAGTGCTGCACTGTCAGAGGGTCAGTACTAAGGGAGTGCCGCACTGTCAGAGGGTCAGTACTGAGGGAGTGCTGCACTGTCAGAGGGTCAGTACTGAGGGAGTGCCGCACTGTCAGAGGGTCAGTACTGAGGGAGTGCCGCACTGTCAGAGTGTCAGTACTGAGGGAGTGCCGCACTGTCAGAGGGTCAGTACTGAGGGAGTGCTGCACTGTCAGTGGGTCAGTACTGAGGGAGTACTGCACTATCAGAGGGTCAGTACTGAGGGAGTGCTGCACTGTCAAAGGGTCAGTACTGAGGGAGTGCCGCACTGTCAGAGGGTCAGTACTGAGGGAGTGCCGCACTGTCAGAGAGTCAGTACTGAGGGAGTGCCGCACTGTCAGAGAGTCAGTACTGAGGGAGTGCCGCACTGTCAGAGGGTCAGTACTGAGGGAGTTCTGCACTGTCAGAGGGTCAGTACTGAGGGAGTGCCGCACTGTCAGAGGGTCAGCACTGAGGGAGTGCCGCACTGTCAGAGGGTCAGTACTGAGGGAGGGCCGCACTGTCAGAGGGTCAGTACTGAGGGAGTGCAGCACTGTCAGAGGGTCAGTACTGAGGGAGTGCCGCACTGTCAGAGGGTCAGCACTGAGGGAGTGCCGCACTGTCAGAGAGCCAGTACTGAGGGAGTGCCGCACTGTCAGAGGGTCAGTACTGAGGGAGCGCCGCACTGTCAGACGGTCAGTACTGAGGGAGTGCTGCACTGTCAGAGGGTCAGTACTGAGGCAGTGCTGCACTGTCAGAGGGTCAGTACTGAGGGAGTGCTGCACTGTCAGAGGGCCAGTACTGAGGGAGTGCTGCACTGTCAGAGGGTCAGTACTGAGGGAGTGCTGCACTGTCAGAGGGTCAGTATTGAGGGAGTGCCGCACTGAGGGTCAGTATTGAGGGAGTGCTGCACTGTCAAAGGGTCAGTATTGAGGGAGTGCTGCACTGTCAGAGGGTCAGTACTGAGGGAGCGCTGCACTGTCAGAGGGTCAGTACTGAGGGAGTGCTGCACTGTCAGAGGGTCAGTACTGAGGGAGTGCTGCACTGTTAGAGGGTCAGTACTGAGGGGGTGCTGCACTGTCAGAGGGTTAGTACTGAGGCAGTGCTGCACTGTCAGAGGGTCAGTACTGAGGGAGTGCTGCACTGTCAGAGGGTCAGTTCTGAGGGAGTGCTGCACTGTCAGAGGGTCAGTGCTGAGGGAGTGCCGCACTGTCAGAGGGTCAGTACTGAGGGAGTGCTGCACTGTCAGACGGTCAGTGCTGAGGGAGTGCTGCACTGTCAGAGGCTCAGTACTGGGGGAGTGCCGCACTGTCAGAGAGTCAGTCCTGAGGGAGTGCTGCATTGTCAGAGAGTCAGTACTGAAGGAGTGCTGCACTGTCAGAGGGTCAGTTCTGAGGGAGTGCTGCACTGTCAGAGGGTCAGTGCTGAGGGAGTGCTGCACTGTCAGAGGGTCAGTACTGAGGGAGTGCAGCACTGTCAGAGGGTCAGTACTGAGCGAGTGCTGCACTGTTAGTGGGTCAGTACTGAGGGAGTGCCGCACTGTCAGAGGGTCAGTACTGAGGGAGTGCTGCACTGTTAGAGGGTCAGTACTGAGGGAGTGCTGCACTGTCAGAGGGTCAGTTCTGAGGGAGTGCTGCATTGTCAGAGGGTCAGTTCTGAGGGAGTGCTGCATTGTCAGAGGGTCAGTACTGAGGGAGTGCCGCACTGTCAGAGGGTCAGTACTGAGGGAGTGCCGCACTGTTAGAGGGTCAGTACTGAGGGAGTGCTGCACTGTCAGAGGGTCAGTACTGAGGGAGTGCCGCACTGTCAGAGGGTCAGTACTGAGGGAGTGCTGCACTGTCAGAGGGTCAGTACTGAGGGAGTGCTGCATTGTCAGAGGGTCAGTACTGAGGGAGTGCTGCACTGTCAGAGGGCCAGTACTGAGGGAGTGCTGCACTGTCAGAGGGTCAGTACTGAGGGAGTGCTGCACTGTCAGAGGGTCAGTATTGAGGGAGTGCCGCACTGAGGGTCAGTACTGAGGGAATGCCGCACTGTCAGAGGGTCAGTACTGAGGGAGTGCTGCACTATCAGATTTTCCCCATTCAGATTTGGCCCTATTTGTTCCCTCACATGGACAGACAGCTGCCACTCACAATATTGGAAACAGAGCAGGTTAGTTCTTCAGTTTCTCTGTCATTATTTGTCCCTCAACCACAGAACAAAGGCTATCAGGAACAGGAGTAGGACATTCAGCCCATCGAACCTGCTCCATCATTCAATTAGATCATAGCTGATGACCCCCCCCCCAATGCCACTTTCTTGAGCGATCTCCATTTCCTCAGCCTCCGGAAATCAGTGATTTGTGTTTTGTACATTCTCAATGATTGTGTTTGCCCAGTGAGGTGGAGAACCTCAAAGATTCAGCTTCCTCGGAGAAGAGAAATTCCTCCTCAGTTCAGTTGAAATGGCCCCCCCCTCAGTCTGACTCCGTGTCGGTGTTCCCTGGTTTAGATTCCCAGCCGGGGGAAACATCTGATCCACATCCATCCTGTCCCAAATTGGAAGAGTTTTGGAAGCTTTAATGAGGTCACTCCTCATTCTATGAAACTCGAGGGAATACGGACCCATTCTCCTCAATCTCTCCTTATAAACTATCCCCCACCCCAGGGATTATTCTGGTGAACCTCCATCGCACTCCCTCTATGGCAAGTATATCCTCAGAGAAAGAGACCAGAACAGTTCCAGGTGAGATCTCATTAAGGATGTATAGAAATGCAGCAAGACATCTTGACTCCTGCATCAAATCCCCTCACATAGAAACATAGAAAATAGAAGCAGGAGGCCATTCGGCCCTTCGAGCCTGCTCCGCCATTCATTATGATCATGGCTGATCATCAAGTTCAATACCCTGATCCCACCTTCCCCCCATATCCCTCGATCCTTTTCCCCAAGAGCTGGATCTAATTCCTGCTTCAAATTTCACAATGTTTTGGCCTCAGCTACTTTGTGTGGGAGTGAATTCCACAGATGCATCGCTCTCTGGGTGAAGAAATTTCCCCTCACCTCAGTCCTAAAAGGTTTAGCCCTTATCCTCAAACTATGACCCCTAGTTCTGGACTCCCCCACCATCGGGAACATTCTTTCTGAATCTACCCTGCCTAGGGTACACCAGTAAATGTCAGTGTGTGTGGGACCCGTACCCCAGTGTGAGTCAGTGTGTGTGGGACCCGTACCCCAGTGTGAGTCAGTGTGTGTGGGACCTGTACCCCAGTGAGAGTCAGTGTGTGGGACCCGTACCCCAGTGAGAGTCAGTGTGTGTGGGACCCGTACCCCAGTGAGAGTCAGTGTGTGTGGGACCTGTACCCCAGTGAGAGTCAGTGTGTGTGGGACCCGTACCCCAGTGAGAGTCAGTGTGTGTGGGACCCGTACCCCAGTGAGAGTCAGTGTGTGTGGGACCCGTACCCCAGTGAGAGTCAGTGTGTGTGGGACCCGTACTCCAGTGAGAGTCAGTGTGTGTGGGACCCGTACCCCAGTGAGAGTCAGTGTGTGTGGGACCCGTACCCCAGTGAGAGTCAGTGTGTGTGGAACCCATACCCCAGTGAGAGTCAGTGTGTGTGGGACCCGTACCCCAGTGAGAGTCAGTGTGTGTGGGACCCGTACCCCAGTGAGAGTCAGTGTGTGTGGAACCCGTACCCCAGTGAGAGTCAGTGTGTGTGGGACCCATACCCCAGTGAGAGTCAGTGTGTGTGGGACCCGTACCCCAGTGAGAGTTAGTGTGTGTGGGGCCCGTACCCCAGTGAGAGTCGGTGTGTGTGGGACCCGTACCCCAGTGAGAGTCAGTGTGTGTGGGACCCATACCCCAGTGAGAGTCAGTGTGTGTGGGACCCGTACCCCAGTGAGAGTCAGTGTGTGTGGGACCCGTACCCCAGTGAGAGTCAGTGTGTGTGGGACCCGTACCCCAGTGAGAGTCAGTGTGTGTGGACCCGTACCCCAGTGAGAGTCAGTGTGTGTGGGACCCGTACCCCATTGAGAGTCAGTGTGTGTGGGACCCGTACCCCAGCGAGAGTCAGTGTGTGTGGGATCCGTACCCCAGTGAGAGTCAGTGTGTGTGGGACCCGTATCCCAGTGAGAGTCAGTGTGTGTGGGACCCGGACCCCAGTGAGAGTCAGTGAGTGTGGGACCCGTACCCCAGTGAGAGTCAGTGTGTGTGGGACCCGTACCCCAGTGAGAGTCAGTGTGTGTGGGACCCGTACCCCAGTGAGAGTCAGTGTGTGTGAGACCCGTACCCCAGTGAGAGTCAGTGTGTGTGGGACCCGTACCCCAGTGAGAGTCAGTGTGTGTGGAACCCGTACCCCAGTGAGAGTCAGTGAGTGTGGGACCCGTACCCCAGTGAGAGTCAGTGTGTGTGTAACCCTTACCCCAGTGAGAGTCAGTGTGTGTGACCCGTACCCCAGTGAGAGTCAGTGTGTGTGGGACCCGTACCCCAGTGAGAGTCAGTGTGTGTGGAACCCGTACCCCAGTGAGAGTCAGTGTGTGTGGGACCCGTACCCCAGTGAGAGTCAGTGTGTGTGGGACCCGTACCCCAGTGAGAGTCAGTGTGTGTGAGACCCGTACCCCAGTGAGAGTCAGTGAGTGTGGAACCCGTACCCCAGTGAGAGTCAGTGCGTGTGGGACCCGTACCCCAGTGAAAGTCAGTGTGTGTGGGACCTGTACCCCAGTGAGAGTCAGTGTGTGTGGGACCCGTACCCCAGTGAGAGTCAGTGTGTGTGGGACCCGTACCCCAGTGAGAGTCAGTGTGTGTGGGACCCGTACCCCAGTGAGATTCAGTGTGTGTGGAACCCGTACCCCAGTGAGAGTCAGTGTGTGTGGGACCCGTACCCCAGTGAGAGTCAGTGTGTGTGGGACCCGTACCCCAGTGAGAGTCAGTGTGTGTGGAACCCGTACCCCAGTGAGAGTCAGTGTGTGTGGGACCCATACCCCAGTGAGAGTCAGTGTGTGTGGGACCCGTACCCCAGTGAGAGTTAGTGTGTGTGGGGCCCGTACCCCAGTGAGAGTCGGTGTGTGTGGGACCCGTACCCCAGTGAGAGTCAGTGTGTGTGGGACCCGTACCCCAGTGAGAGTCAGTGTGTGTGAGACCCGTACCCCAGTGTGAGTCAGCGTGTGTGAGACCCGTACCCCAGTGAGAGTCAGTGTGTGTGGGACCCGTACCCCAGTGAGAGTCAGTGTGTGTGGACCCGTACCCCAGTGAGAGTCAGTGTGTGTGGGACCCGTACCCCAGTGAGAGTCAGTGTGTGTGGGACCCGTACCCCAGTGAGAGTCAGTGTGTGTGGGATCCGTACCCCAGTGAGAGTCAGTGTGTGTGGGACCCGTATCCCAGTGAGAGTCAGTGTGTGTGGGACCCGTACCCCAGTGAGAGTCAGTGTGTGTGGGACCCGTACCCCAGTGAGAGTCAGTGTGTGTGGGACCCGTACCCCAGCGAGAGTCAGTGTGTGTGGGACCCGTACCCCAGTGAGAGTCAGTGTGTGTGGAACCCGTACCCCAGTGAGAGTCAGTGAGTGTGGAACCCGTACCCCAGTGAGAGTCAGTGTGTGTGTAACCCTTACCCCAGTGAGAGTCAGTGTGTGTGACCCGTACCCCAGTGAGAGTCAGTGTGTGTGGGACCCGTACCCCAGTGAGAGTCAGTGTGTGTGGGACCCGTACCGCAGTGAGAGTCAGTGTGTGTGGAACCCGGACCCCAGTGAGAGTCAGTGTGTGTGGGACCCGTACCCCAGTGAGAGTCAGTGTGTGTGGCACCCGGACCCCAGTGAGAGTCAGTGAGTGTGGGACCCATACCCCAGTGAGAGTCAGTGTGTGTGGGACCCGTACCCCAGTGAGAGTCAGTGTGTGTGAGACCCGTACCCCAGTGAGAGTCAGTGAGTGTGGAACCCGTACCCCAGTGAGAGTCAGTGAGTGTGAGACCCGTACCCCAGTGAGTGTCAGTGTGTGTGGGACCCGTAACCCAGAGAGAGTCAGTGTGTGTGAGACCCGTACCCCAGTGAGAGTCAGTGAGTGTGGAACCCGTACCCCAGTGAGAGTCAGTGTGTGTGTGGGACCCGTACCCCAGTGAGAGTCAGTGAGTGTGGAACCCGTACCCCAGTGAGAGTCAGTGTGTGTGGGACCCGTACCCCAGTGAGAGGCAGTGTGTGTGGGACCCGTACCCCAGTGAGAGTCAGTGTGTGGGACCCGTACCCCAGTGAGAGTCAGTGTGTGTGGGACCCGTACCCCAGTGAGAGTCAGTGTGTGTGGGACCTGTACCCCAGTGAGAGTCAGTGTGTGTGGGACCCGTACCCCAGTGAGAGTCAGTGTGTGTGGGACCCGTACCCCAGTGAGAGTCAGTGTGTGTGGGACCCGTACCCCAGTGAGAGTCAGTGTGTGTGGGACCCGTACTCCAGTGAGAGTCAGTGTGTGTGGGACCCGTACCCCAGTGAGAGTCAGTGTGTGTGGGATCCGTACCCCAGTGAGAGTCAGTGTGTGTGTAAACCCGTACCCCAGTGAGAGTCAGTGTGTGTGGGACCCGTACCCCAGTGAGAGTCAGTGTGTGTGGGACCCGTACCCCAGTGAGAGTCAGTGTGTGTGGAACCCGTACCCCAGTGAGAGTCAGTGTGTGTGGGACCCATACCCCAGTGAGAGTCAGTGTGTGTGGGACCCGTACCCCAGTGAGAGTCAGTGTGTGTGGAACCCGTACCCCAGTGAGAGTCAGTGTGTGTGGGACCCGTACCCCAGTGAGAGTCAGTGTGTGTGGGACCCGTACCGCAGTGAGAGTCAGTGTGTGTGGAACCCGTACCCCAGTGAGAGTCAGTGTGTGTGTAACCCTTACCCCAGTGAGAGTCAGTGTGTGTGACCCGTACCCCAGTGAGAGTCAGTGTGTGTGGGACCCGTACCCCAGTGAGAGTCAGTGTGTGTGGAACCCGTACTCCAGTGAGAGTCAGTGTGTGTGGGACCCGTACCCCAGTGAGAGTCAGTGAGTGTGGGACCCGTACCCCAGTGAGAGTCAGTGTGTGTGGGACCCGTACCCCAGTGAGAGTCAGTGTGTGTGGGACCCGTACCGCAGTGAGAGTCAGTGTGTGTGGAACCCGTACCCCAGTGAGAGTCAGTGTGTGTGTAACCCTTACCCCAGTGAGAGTCAGTGTGTGTGACCCGTACCCCAGTGAGAGTCAGTGTGTGTGGGACCCGTACCCCAGTGAGAGTCAGTGTGTGTGGAACCCGTACTCCAGTGAGAGTCAGTGTGTGTGGGACCCGTACCCCAGTGAGAGTCAGTGAGTGTGGGACCCGTACCCCAGTGAGAGTCAGTGTGTGTGGGACCCGTACCCCAGTGAGAGTCAGTGTGTGTGAGACCCGTACCCCAGTGAGAGTCAGTGAGTGTGGAACCCGTACCCCAGTGAGAGTCAGTGAGTGTGAGACACGTACCCCAGTGACAGTCAGTGTGTGTGGGACCCGTAACCCAGAGAGAGTCAGTGTGTGTGAGACCCGTACCCCAGTGAGAGTCAGTGAGTGTGGAACCCGTACCCCAGTGAGAGTCAGTGTGTGTGGGACCCGTACCCCAGTGAGAGTCAGTGAGTGTGGAACCCGTACCCCAGTGAGAGTCAATGTGTGTGGGACCCGTACCCCAGTGAGAGGCAGTGTGTGTGGGACCCGTACCCCAGTGAGAGTCAGTGTGTGTGGGACCCGTACCCCAGTGAGAGTCAGTGTGTGTGGGACCCGTACCCCAGTGAGAGTCAGTGTGTGTGGGACCCGTACCCCAGTGAGAGTCAGTGTGTGTGGGACCCGTACCGCAGTGAGAGTCAGTATGTGTGGGACCCGTACCCCAGTGAGAGTCAGTGTGTGTGGATCCCGTACCCCAGTGAGAGTCAGTGTGTGTGGGACCCGTACCCCAGTGAGAGTCAGTGTGTGTGGGACCCGTACCCCAGTGAGTGTCAGTGTGTGTGGGACCCGTACCCCAGTGAGAGTCAGTGTGTGTGGGACCCGTACCCCAGTGAGAGTCAGTGTTTGTGGGACCCGTACCCCAGTGAGAGTCAGTGTGTGTGGGACCCGTACCCCAGTGAGAGTCAGTGTGTGTGGGACCCGTACCCCAGTGAGAGTCAGTGTGTGTGGGACCCGTACCCCAGTGAGAGTCAGTGTGTGTGGGACCCGTACCCCAGTGAGAGTCAGTGTGTGTGGGACCCGTACCCCAGTGAGAGTCAGTGTGTGTGGGACCCGTACCCCAGTGAGAGTCAGTGTGTGTGGGACCCGTACCCCAGTGAGAGTCAGTGTGTGTGGGACCCGTACCCCAGTGAGAGTCAGTGTGTGTGGGACCCGTACCCCAGTGAGAGTCAGTGTGTGTGGGACCCGTACCCCAGTGAGAGTCAGTGTGTGTGTAACCCGTACCCCAGTGAGAGTCAGTGTGTGTGGGACCCGTACCCCAGTGAGAGTCAGTGTGTGTGGGACCCATACCCCAGTGAGAGTCAGTGTGTGTGGGACCCGTACCCCAGTGAGTCAGTGAGTGTGGAACCCGTACCCCAGTGAGAGTCAGTGTGTGTGACCCGTACTCCAGTGAGAGTCAGTGTGTGTGGGACCCGTACCCCAGTGAGAGTCAATGTGTGTGGGACCCGTACCCCAGTGAGAGTCAGTGAGTGTGGGACCCGTACCCCAGTGAGAGTCAGTGTGTGTGGGACCCATACCCCAGTGAGAGTCAGTGTGTGTGGGACCCGTACCCCAGTGAGAGTCAGTGTGTGTGGGACCCGTACCCCAGTGAGTCAGTGAGTGTGGAACCCGTACCCCAGTGAGAGTCAGTGTGTGTGGAACACGTACCCCAGTGAGAGTCAGTGTGTGTGGGACCCGTACCCCAGTGAGTCAGTGAGTGTGGAACCCGTACCCCAGTGAGAGTCAGTGTGTGTGGGACCCGTACCCCAGTGAGAGTCAGTGTGTGTGACCCGTACGCCAGTGAGAGTCAGTGTGTGTGGGACCCGTACCCCAGTGAGAGTCAATGTGTGTGGGACCCGTACCCCAGTGAGAGTCAGTGAGTGTGGGACCCGTACCCCAGTGAGAGTCAGTGTGTGTGGGACCCGTACCCCAGTGAGAGTCAGTGCGTGTGGGACACGTACCCCAGTGAGAGTCTGTGTGTATTGGACCCGTACCCCAGTGAGAGTCAGTGTGTGTGGGACCCGTACCCCAGTGAGAGTCAGCGTGTGTGGGACCCGTACACCAGTGAGAGTAAGTGTGTGTGGGACCCGTACCCCAGTGAGAGTCAGTGTGTGTGGAACCCGTACCCCAGTGAGAGTCAGTGTGTGTGGAACCCGTACCCCAGTGAGAGTCAGTGAGTGTGGAACCCATACCCCAGTGAGAGTCAGTGTGTGTGGGACCCGTACCCCAGTGAGAGTCAGTGTGTGGGACCCGTACCCCAGTGAGAGTCAGTGTGTGTGGAACCCGTACCCCAGTGAGAGTCAGTGTGTGTGGGACCCGTACCCCAGTGAGAGTCAGTGTGTGTGGAACCCGTACCCCAGTGAGAGTCAGTGTGTGTGGGACCCGTACCCCAGTGAAAGTCAGTGTGTGTGGGACCCGTACACCAGTGAGAGTCAGTGTGTGTGGGACCCGTACCCCAGTGAGAGTCAGTGAGTGTGGGACCCATACCCCAGTGAGAGTCAGTGAGTGTGGGACCCGTACCCCAGTGAGAGTCAGTGTGTGTGGGCCCCGTACCCCAGTGAGAGTCAGTGTGTGTGGGACCCGTACCCCGGTGAGAGTCAGTGTGTGTGGGACCCGTACCCCAGTGAGAGTCAGTGAGTGTGGAACCCGGACCCCAGTGAGAGTCAGTGTGTGTGGAACCCGTACCCCAGTGAGAGTCAGTGTGTGTGGGACCCGTACCCCAGTGAGAGTCAGTGTGTGTGGAACCCGTACCCCAGTGAGAGTCAGTGTGTGTGGGATCCGTAGCCCAGTGAGAGTCAGTGTGTGTGGGACCCGTACCCCAGTGAGAGTCAGTGTGTGTGGGACCCGTACCCCAGTGAGAGTCAGTGTGTGTGGGACCCGTACCCCAGTGAGAGTCAGTGTGTGTGGAACCTGTACCCCAGTGAGAGTCAATGTGTGTGGGACCCGTATCCCAGTGAGAGTCAGTGTGTGTGGGACCCGTACCCCAGTGAGAGTCAGTGTGTGTGGGACCCATACCCCAGTGAGAGTCAGTGCGTGTGGGACCCGTACCCCAGTGAGAGTCAGTGTGTGTGGGACCTGTACCCCAGTGAGAGTCCGTGTGTGTGGGACCTGTACCCCAGTGAGAGTCCGTGTGTGTGGGACCCGTACCCCAGTGAGAGTCGGTGTGTGTGGGACCCGTACCCCAGTGAGAGTCAGTGTGTGTGGGACCCGTACCCCAGTGAGAGTCAGCGTGTGTGGGACCCGTACCCCAGTGAGAGTCAGTGTGTGTGGGACCCGTACCCCAGTGAGAGTCAGTGTGTGTGGAACCCGTACCCCAGTGAGAGTCAGTGTGTGTGGAACCCGTACCCCAGTGAGAGTCAGTGTGTGTGGAACCCGTACCCCAGTGAGAGTCAGTGTGTGTGGGACCCGTACCCCAGTGAGAGTCAGTGTGTGTGGGACCCGTACACCAGTGAGAGTCAGTGTGTGGGACCCGTACCCCAGTGAGAGTCAGTGTGTGTGGAACCCGTACCCCAGTGAGAGTCAGTGTGTGTGGGACCCGTACCCCAGTGAGAGTCAGTGTGTGTGGGACCCGTACCCCAGTGAGAGTCAGTGTGTGTGGGACCCGTACCCCAGTGAGAGTCAGTGAGTGTGGGACCCGTACCCCAGTGAGAGTCAGTGTGTGTGGGACCCGTACCCCAGTGAGAGTCAGTGTGTGTGGGACCCGTACACCAGTGAGAGTCAGTGTGTGGGACCCGTACCCCAGTGAGAGTCAGTGTGTGTGGAACCCGTACCCCAGTGAGAGTCAGTGTGTGGGACCCGTACCCCAGTGAGAGTCAGTGTGTGTGGGACCCGTACCCCAGTGAGAGTCAGTGTGTGTGGGACCCGTACCCCAGTGAGAGTCAGTGAGTGTGGGACCCATACCCCAGTGAGAGTCAGTGTGTGTGGGACCCGTACCCCAGTGAGAGTCAGTGTGTGTGGGACCCGTACCCCAGTGAGAGTCAGTGTGTGTGGAACCCGTACCCCAGTGAGAGTCAGTGAGTGTGGAACCCGTACCCCAGTGAGAGTCAGTGTGTGTGTAACCCTTACCCCAGTGAGAGTCAGTGTGTGTGACCCGTACCCCAGTGAGAGTCAGTGTGTGTGGGACCCGTACCCCAGTGAGAGTCAGTGTGTGTGGAACCCGTACCCCAGTGAGAGTCAGTGTGTGTGGGACCCGTACCCCAGTGAGAGTCAGTGTGTGTGGGACCCGTACCGCAGTGAGAGTCAGTGTGTGTGGAACCCGTACCCCAGTGAGAGTCAGTGTGTGTGGGACCCGTACCCCAGTGAGAGTCAGTGTGTGTGGCACCCGGACCCCAGTGAGAGTCAGTGAGTGTGGGACCCGTACCCCAGTGAGAGTCAGTGTGTGTGGGACCCGTACCCCAGTGAGAGTCAGTGTGTGTGAGACCCGTACCCCAGTGAGAGTCAGTGAGTGTGGAACCCGTACCCCAGTGAGAGTCAGTGAGTGTGAGACCCGTACCCCAGTGAGAGTCAGTGTGTGTGGGACCCGTAACCCAGAGAGAGTCAGTGTGTGTGAGACCCGTACCCCAGTGAGAGTCAGTGAGTGTGGAACCCGTACCCCAGTGAGAGTCAGTGTGTGTGGGACCCGTACCCCAGTGAGAGTCAGTGTGTGTGAGACCCGTACCCCAGTGAGAGTCAGTGAGTGTGGAACCCGTACCCCAGTGAGAGTCAGTGAGTGTGAGACCCGTACCTCAGTGAGAGTCAGTGTGTGTGGGACCCGTAACCCAGAGAGAGTCAGTGTGTGTGAGACCCGTACCCCAGTGAGAGTCAGTGAGTGTGGAACCCGCACCCCAGTGAGAGTCAGTGTGTGTGGGACCCGTTCCCCAGTGAGAGGCAGTGTGTGTGGGACCCGTACCCCAGTGAGAGTCAGTGTGTGGGACCCGTACCCCAGTGAGAGTCAGTGTGTGTGGGACCCGTACCCCAGTGAGAGTCAGTGTGTGTGGGACCCGTACCCCAGTGAGAGTCAGTGTGTGTGGGACCCGTACCCCAGTGAGAGTCAGTGTGTGTGGGACCCGTACCCCAGTGAGAGTCAGTGTGTGTGGGACCCGTACCCCAGTGAGAGTCAGTGTGTGTGGGACCCGTACTCCAGTGAGAGTCAGTGTGTGTGGGACCCGTACCCCAGTGAGAGTCAGTGTGTGTGGGACCCGTACCCCAGTGAGAGTCAGTGTGTGTGGGACCCGTACCCCAGTGAGAGTCAGTGTGTGTGGAACCCGTACCCCAGTGAGAGTCAGTGTGTGTGGGACCCGTACCCCAGTGAGAGTCAGTGTGTGTGGGACCCGTACCCCAGTGAGAGTCAGTGTGTGTGGAACCCGTACCCCAGTGAGAGTCAGTGTGTGTGGGACCCGTACCCCAGTGAGAGTCAGTGTGTGTGGGACCCGTACCCCAGTGAGAGTTAGTGTGTGTGGGGCCCGTACCCCAGTGAGAGTCGGTGTGTGTGGGACCCGTACCCCAGTGAGAGTCAGTGTGTGTGGGACCCGTACCCCAGTGAGAGTCAGTGTGTGTGAGACCCGTACCCCAGTGTGAGTCAGCGTGTGTGAGACCCGTACCCCAGTGAGAGTCAGTGTGTGTGGGACCCGTACCCCAGTGAGAGTCAGTGTGTGTGGGACCCGTACCCCAGTGAGAGTCAGTGTGTGTGGGACCCGTACCCCAGTGAGAGTCAGTGTGTGTGGGACCCGTACCCCAGTGAGAGTCAGTGTGTGTGGGACCCGTACCCCAGTGAGAGTCAGTGTGTGTGGGACCCGTACCCCAGTGAGAGTCAGTGTGTGTGGGACCCGTACCCCAGTGAGAGTCAGTGTGTGGGACCCGTACCCCAGTGAGAGTCAGTGTGTGTGGAACCCGTACCCCAGTGAGAGTCAGTGTGTGTGGGACCCGTACCCCAGTGAGAGTCAGTGTGTGTGGAACCCGTACCCCAGTGAGAGTCAGTGTGTGTGGGACCCGTACCCCAGTGAGAGTCAGTGTGTGTGGGACCCGTACACCAGTGAGAGTCAGTGTGTGGGACCCGTACCCCAGTGAGAGTCAGTGTGTGTGGAACCCGTACCCCAGTGAGAGTCAGTGTGTGTGGGACCCGTACCCCAGTGAGAGTCAGTGTGTGTGGGACCCGTACCCCAGTGAGAGTCAGTGTGTGTGGGACCCGTACCCCAGTGAGAGTCAGTGAGTGTGGGACCCGTACCCAGTGAGAGTCAGTGTGTGTGGGACCCGTACCCCAGTGAGAGTCAGTGTGTGTGGGACCCGTACACCAGTGAGAGTCAGTGTGTGGGACCCGTACCCCAGTGAGAGTCAGTGTGTGTGGAACCCGTACCCCAGTGAGAGTCAGTGTGTGTGGGACCCGTACCCCAGTGAGAGTCAGTGTGTGTGGGACCCGTACCCCAGTGAGAGTCAGTGTGTGTGGGACCCGTACCCCAGTGAGAGTCAGTGTGTGTGGGACCCGTACTCCAGTGAGAGTCAGTGTGTGTGGGACCCGTACCCCAGTGAGAGTCAGTGTGTGTGGGACCCGTACCCCAGTGAGAGTCAGTGTGTGTGGGACCCGTACCCCAGTGAGAGTCAGTGTGTGTGGAACCCGTACCCCAGTGAGAGTCAGTGTGTGTGGGACCCGTACCCCAGTGAGAGTCAGTGTGTGTGGGACCCGTACCCCAGTGAGAGTTAGTGTGTGTGGGGCCCGTACCCCAGTGAGAGTCGGTGTGTGTGGGACCCGTACCCCAGTGAGAGTCAGTGTGTGTGGGACCCGTACCCCAGTGAGAGTCAGTGTGTGTGAGACCCGTACCCCAGTGTGAGTCAGCGTGTGTGAGACCCGTACCCCAGTGAGAGTCAGTGTGTGTGGGACCCGTACCCCAGTGAGAGTCAGTGTGTGTGGGACCCGTACCCCAGTGAGAGTCAGTGTGTGTGGGACCCGTACCCCAGTGAGAGTCAGTGTGTGTGGGACCCGTACCCCAGTGAGAGTCAGTGTGTGTGGGACCCGTACCCCAGTGAGAGTCAGTGTGTGTGGGACCCGTACCCCAGTGAGAGTCAGTGTGTGTGGGACCCGTACCCCAGTGAGAGTCAGTGTGTGGGACCCGTACCCCAGTGAGAGTCAGTGTGTGTGGAACCCGTACCCCAGTGAGAGTCAGTGTGTGTGGGACCCGTACCCCAGTGAGAGTCAGTGTGTGTGGAACCCGTACCCCAGTGAGAGTCAGTGTGTGTGGGACCCGTACCCCAGTGAGAGTCAGTGTGTGTGGGACCCGTACCCCAGTGAGAGTCAGTGTGTGTGGAACCCGTACCCCAGTGAGAGTCAGTGAGTGTGGAACCCGTACCCCAGTGAGAGTCAGTGTGTGTGAGACCCTTACCCCAGTGAGAGTCAGTGTGTGTGACCCGTACCCCAGTGAGAGTCAGTGTGTGTGGGACCCGTACCCCAGTGAGAGTCAGTGTGTGTGGAACCCGTACCCCAGTGAGAGTCAGTGTGTGTGGGACCCGTACCCCAGTGAGAGTCAGTGTGTGTGGGACCCGTACCGCAGTGAGAGTCAGTGTGTGTGGAACCCGTACCCCAGTGAGAGTCAGTGTGTGTGGGACCCGTACCCCAGTGAGAGTCAGTGTGTGTGGCACCCGGACCCCAGTGAGAGTCAGTGAGTGTGGGACCAGTACCCCAGTGAGAGTCAGTGTGTGTGGGACCCGTACCCCAGTGAGAGTCAGTGTGTGTGAGACCCGTACCCCAGTTAGAGTCAGTGAGTGTGGAACCCGTACCCCAGTGAGAGTCAGTGAGTGTGAGACCCGTACCCCAGTGAGAGTCAGTGTGTGTGGGACCCGTAACCCAGAGAGAGTCAGTGTGTGTGAGACCCGTACCCCAGTGAGAGTCAGTGAGTGTGGAACCCGTACCCCAGTGAGAGTCAGTGTGTGTGGGACCCGTACCCCAGTGAGAGTCAGTGAGTGTGGAACCCGTACCCCAGTGAGAGTCAGTGTGTGTGGGACCCGTACCCCAGTGAGAGGCAGTGTGTGTGGGACCCGTACCCCAGTGAGAGTCAGTGTGTGGGACCCGTACCCCAGTGAGAGTCAGTGTGTGTGGGACCCGTACCCCAGTGAGAGTCAGTGTGTGTGGGACCTGTACCCCAGTGAGAGTCAGTGTGTGTGGGACCCGTACCCCAGTGAGAGTCAGTGTGTGTGGGAACCGTACCCCAGTGAGAGTCAGTGTGTGTGGGACCCGTACCCCAGTGAGAGTCAGTGTGTGTGGGACCCGTACTCCAGTGAGAGTCAGTGTGTGTGGGACCCGTACCCCAGTGAGAGTCAGTGTGTGTGGAACCCGTACCCCAGTGAGAGTCAGTGTGTGTGGAACCCGTACCCCAGTGAGAGTCAGTGTGTGTGGGACCCGTACCCCAGTGAGAGTCAGTGTGTGTGGGACCCGTACCCCAGTGAGAGTCAGTGTGTGTGGAACCCGTACCCCAGTGAGAGTCAGTGTGTGTGAGACCCGTACCCCAGTGAGAGTCAGTGTGTGTGGAACCCGTACCCCAGTGAGAGTCAGTGTGTGTGAGACCCGTACCCCAGTTAGAGTCAGTGAGTGTGGAACCCGTACCCCAGTGAGAGTCAGTGAGTGTGAGACCCGTACCCCAGTGAGAGTCAGTGTGTGTGGGACCCGTAACCCAGAGAGAGTCAGTGTGTGTGAGACCCGTACCCCAGTGAGAGTCAGTGAGTGTGGAACCCGTACCCCAGTGAGAGTCAGTGTGTGTGGGACCCGTACCCCAGTGAGAGTCAGTGAGTGTGGAACCCGTACCCCAGTGAGAGTCAGTGTGTGTGGGACCCGTACCCCAGTGAGAGGCAGTGTGTGTGGGACCCGTACCCCAGTGAGAGTCAGTGTGTGGGACCCGTACCCCAGTGAGAGTCAGTGTGTGTGGGACCCGTACCCCAGTGAGAGTCAGTGTGTGTGGGACCCGTACCCCAGTGAGAGTCAGTGTGTGTGGGACCCGTACTCCAGTGAGAGTCAGTGTGTGTGGGACCCGTACCCCAGTGAGAGTCAGTGTGTGTGGGACCCGTACCCCAGTGAGAGTCAGTGTGTGTGGAACCCGTACCCCAGTGAGAGTCAGTGTGTGTGGGACCCGTACCCCAGTGAGAGTCAGTGTGTGTGGGACCCGTACCCCAGTGAGAGTCAGTGTGTGTGGAACCCGTACCCCAGTGAGAGTCAGTGTGTGTGAGACCCGTACCCCAGTGTGAGTCAGCGTGTGTGAGACCCGTACCCCAGTGAGAGTCAGTGTGTGTGGGACCCGTACCCCAGTGAGAGTCAGTGTGTGTGGGACCCGTACCCCAGTGAGAGTCAGTGTGTGTGGGACCCGTACCCCAGTGAGAGTCAGTGTGTGTGGGACCCGTACCCCAGTGAGAGTCAGTGTGTGTGGGACCCGTACCCCAGTGAGAGTCAGTGTGTGTGAGACCCGTACCCCAGTGAGAGTCAGTGAGTGTGGAACCCGTACCCCAGTGAGAGTCAGTGTGTGTGGGACCCGTACCCCAGTGAGAGTCAGTGTGTGTGGGACCCGTACCGCAGTGAGAGTCAGTGTGTGTGGGACCCGTACCCCAGTGAGAGTCAGTGTGTGTGGATCCCGTACCCCAGTGAGAGTCAGTGTGTGTGGGACCCGTACCCCAGTGAGAGTCAGTGTGTGTGGGACCCCTACCCCAGTGAGTGTCAGTGTGTGTGGGACCCGTACCCCAGTGAGAGTCAGTGTGTGTGGGACCCGTACCCCAGTGAGAGTCGGTGTGTGTGGGACCCGTACCCCAGTGAGAGTCAGTGTGTGTGGGACCCGTACCCCAGTGAGAGTCAGTGTGTGTGGGACCCGTACCCCAGTGAGAGTCAGTGTGAGTGGGACCCGTACCCCAGTGAGAGTCAGTGTGTGTGGGACCCGTACCCCAGTGAGAGTCAGTGTGTGTGGGACCCGTACCCCAGTCAGAGTCAGTGTGTGTGGGACCCGTACCCCAGTGAGAGTCAGTGTGTGTGGGACCCGTACCCCAGTGAGAGTCAGTGTGTGTGGGACCCGTACCCCAGTGAGAGTCAGTGTGTGTGGGACCCGTACCCCAGTGAGAGTCAGTGTGTGTGGGACCCGTACCCCAGTGAGAGTCAGTGTGTGTGTAACCCGTACCCCAGTGAGAGTCAGTGTGTGTGGGACCCGTACCCCAGTGAGAGTCAGTGTGTGTGGGACCCATACCCCAGTGAGAGTCAGTGTGTGTGGGACCCGTACCCCAGTGAGTCAGTGAGTGTGGAACCCGTACCCCAGTGAGAGTCAGTGTGTGTGACCCGTTCTCCAGTGAGAGTCAGTGTGTGTGGGACCCGTACCCCAGTGAGAGTCAATGTGTGTGGGACCCGTACCCCAGTGAGAGTCAGGGAGTGTGGGACCCGTACCCCAGTGAGAGTCAGTGTGTGTGGGACCCATACCCCAGTGAGAGTCAGTGTGTGTGGGACCCGTACCCCAGTGAGAGTCAGTGTGTGTGGGACCCGTACCCCAGTGAGTCAGTGAGTGTGGAACCCGTACCCCAGTGAGAGTCAGTGTGTGTGGAACCCGTACCCCAGTGAGAGTCAGTGTGTGTGGGACCCGTACCCCAGTGAGTCAGTGAGTGTGGAACCCGTACCCCAGTGAGAGTCAGTGTGTGTGACCCGTACCCCAGTGAGTGTCAGTGTGTGTGGGACCCGTACCCCAGTGAGAGTCAATGTGTGTGGGACCTGTACCCCAGTGAGAGTCAGTGAGTGTGGGACCCGTACCCCAGTGAGAGTCAGTGTGTGTGGGACCCGTACCCCAGTGAGAGTCAGTGCGTGTGGGACCCGTACCCCAGTGAGAGTCAGTGTGTGTGGGACCTGTACCCCAGTGAGAGTCCGTGTGTGTGGGACCTGTACCCCAGTGAGAGTCCGTGTGTGTGGGACCCGTACCCCAGTGAGAGTCGGTGTGTGTGGGACCCGTACCCCAGTGAGAGTCAGTGTGTGTGGGACCCGTACCCCAGTGAGAGTCAGCGTGTGTGGGACCCTTACCCCAGTGAGAGTCAGTGTGTGTGGAACCCGTACTCCAGTGAGAGTCAGTGTGTGTGGGACCCGTACCCCAGTGAGAGTCAGTGTGTGGGACCCGTACCCCAGTGAGAGTCAGTGTGTGTGGGACCCTTACCCCAGTGAGAGTCAGTGTGTGTGGGACCCGTACCCCAGTGAGAGTCAGTGTGTGGGACCCGTACCCCAGTGAGAGTCAGTGAGTGTGGGACCCGTACCCCAGTGAGAGTCAGTGAGTGTGGGACCCGTACCCCAGTGAGAGTCAGTGTGTGTGGGCCCCGTACCCCAGTGAGAGTCAGTGTGTGTGGGACCCGTACCCCAGTGAGAGTCAGTGTGTGTGGGACCCGTACCCCAGTGAGAGTCAGTGAGTGTGGAACCCGGACCCCAGTGAGAGTCAGTGTGTGTGGAACCCGTACCCCAGTGAGAGTCAGTGTGTGTGGGACCCGTACCCCAGTGAGTCAGTGAGTGTGGAACCCGTACCCCAGTGAGAGTCAGTGTGTGTGGGACCCGTACCCCAGTGAGAGTCAGTGTGTGTGACCCGTACCCCAGTGAGAGTCAGTGTGTGTGGGACCCGTACCCCAGTGAGAGTCAGTGTGTGTGGGACCCGTACCCCAGTGAGAGTCAGTGTGTGTGGGACCCGTATCCCAGTGAGAGTCAGTGTGTGTGGGACCCGTACCCCAGTGAGAGTCAGTGCGTGTGGGACCCGTACCCCAGTGAGAGTCAGTGTGTGTGGGACCTGTACCCCAGTGAGAGTCCGTGTGTGTGGGACCTGTACCCCAGTGAGAGTCCGTGTGTGTGGGACCCGTACCCGAGTGAGAGTCGGTGTGTGTGGGGCCCGTACCCCAGTGAGAGTCAGTGTGTGTGGGACCCGTACACCAGTGAGAGTCAGTGTGTGGGACCCGTACCCCAGTGAGAGTCAGTGTGTGTGGAACCCGTACCCCAGTGAGAATCAGTGTGTGTGGGACCCGTACCCCAGTGAGAGTCAGTGTGTGTGGGACCCGTACCCCAGTGAGAGTCAGTGTGTGTGGGACCCGTACCCCAGTGAGAGTCAGTGAGTGTGGGACCCGTACCCCAGTGAGAGTCAGTGTGTGTGGGACCCGTACCCCAGTGAGAGTCAGTGTGTGTGGGACCCGTACACCAGTGAGAGTCAGTGTGTGGGACCCGTACCCCAGTGAGAGTCAGTGTGTGTGGAACCCGTACCCCAGTGAGAGTCAGTGTGTGGGACCCGTACCCCAGTGAGAGTCAGTGTGTGTGGGACCCGTACCCCAGTGAGAGTCACTGTGTGTGGGACCTGTACCCCAGTGAGAGTCAGTGAGTGTGGGACCCGTACCCCAGTGAGAGTCAGTGTGTGTGGGACCCGTACCCCAGTGAGAGTCAGTGTGTGTGGGACCCGTACCCCAGTGAGAGTCAGTGAGTGTGGGACCCGTACCCCAGTGAGAGTCAGTGTGTGTGGGACCCGTACCCCAGTGAGAGTCATTGAGTGTGGGACCCGTACCCCAGTGAGAGTCAGTGTGTGTGGGACCCGTACCCCAGTGAGAGTCAGTGAGTGTGGGGCCCATACCCCAGTGAGAGTCAGTGAGTGTGGGACCCGTACCCCAGTGAGAGTCAGTGTGTGTGGGACCCGTACCCCAGTGAGAGTCAGTGTGTGTGGGACCCGTACCCCAGTGAGAGTCAGTGAGTGTGGGACCCGTACCCCAGTGAGAGTCAGTGTGTGTGGGACCCGTACCCCAGTGTGAGTCAGTGTGTGTGGGACCCGTACCCCAGTGAGAGTCAGTGTGTGTGGGACCCGTACCCCAGTGAGAGTCAGTGTGTGTGGGACCCGTACCCCAGTGAGAGTCAGTGTGTGTGGGACCCATACCCCAGTGAGAGTCAGTGTGTGTGGGACCCGTACCCCAGTGAGAGTCAGTGTGTGTGGGACCCATACCCCAGTGAGAGTCAGTGTGTGTGGGACCCGTACCCCAGTGAGAGTCAGTGTGTGTGGGACCCATACCCCAGTGAGAGTCAGTGTGTGTGGGACCCGTACCCCAGTGAGAGTCAGTGAGTGTGGAACCCGTACCCCAGTGAGAGTCAGTGAGTGTGGGACCCGTACCCCAGTGAGAGTCAGTGTGTGTGGGACCCGTACCCCAGTGAGAGTCAGTGAGTGTGGAACCCGTACCCCAGTGAGAGTCAGTGTGTGTTGGACCCTTACCCCAGTGAGAGTCAGTGTGTGTGGAACCCGTACCCCAGTGAGAGTCAGTGTGTGTGGGACCCGTACCCCAGTGAGAGTAAGTGTGTGTGGGACCCGTACCCCAGTGAGAGTCAGTGTGTGTGGAACCCGTACCCCAGTGAGAGTCAGTGTGTGTGGGACCCGTACCCCAGTGAGAGTCAGTGTGTGTGGGACCCGTACCCCAGTGAGAGTCGGTGTGTGTGGATACCAACCCTACGAGTGCTTTTTGCCCCTTGATATTTCTTAACTTGGCCAGACCGGTTTCACATCATCCGTACGAATATCTTTCCTCAATATTGTATCAATACCTTCTTTAATCAACAATGCAACTCCACCATCTTTTCCTTTCTGTCTGTCCTGTATAAAAACTGAATAGCCCTCAATGGGCTGAGGTAGGATGCTCTTTCTGAAGACCAGTGGAAACGTGTTGGGCCGAATGGCACTGTAAGGGATTCTATGATTCCAGGAGGTGCAGCTGGAGACACTTCCTGCAACGTGCTGGTCCTGGGAAATTGAAGCATTCCTGGTCTCCCACATGGAGCAAGAAGAGCAGACCACGGCCTGGAGCTCTGCAGACATGTCTTAGCCTTTAAATTAAATTTATCCTTTTAGTAGCAAATTATATTAACTAGTATTACCTAATCTTAACTCAGGCCTTTCGTCTCTGCTCCTTGTTATTATAGTATACATAAATGGTTCTGACCCCTGGGCGAGTGCGCGGTCAGTTCTAGACGCACACACCCCAGAGTCCGAACATCAGTGAATTTATCAATAATCTGTGTATTTTCTTGAGATCTTTAACCCTTGACTGAGTGCTTGAGTTACAGGCACCAGATTTATAAGTAAAACATTGACAAGCTATTCATTTAGATCAAGTGTAAAAGATGAACATATAGAACATTCAGTGCAGAAGGAGGCCATTTGGCCCATCGAGTCTGCACCGACCCACTTCAGCCCTCACTTCCACCCTATCCCCATAACCCAATAACCCCTCCTAACCTTTTTGGTCACTAAGGGCAATTTATCATGGCCAATCCACCTAACCTGCCCGTTTTTGGACTGGGTGGAAACCGGAGCACCCGGAGGAAACCCACGCAGACACGGGGAGAACGTGCAGACTCCACACAGACAGTGACCCAGCAGGGAGTCGAACCTGGAACCCTGGCGTTGTGAAGCCACAGTGCTAGCCACTTGTGCTACCGCGCTGCTGGGGGATTTTACAGGCACGCCTACCGAAGGTCAAAGGACCTTTAAATGGACCATCACATTTCTCATCCTTCCCGCGACAACTCCTGCTGACCGGAACATTTACCCCAGGACAATGGTCTACTCGTTTACCTATTCCCATGGAACAATGGTCTACTCGTTTACCTATTCCCAAAACCCCATCCCACCCTCCATTGAGGTGCACACAAAACAGACACATGGTTAAGGGGTAGGAAAGGTTAAAAGTAACAAGGATTGAGAGGTATGAGAGATTTGAGGATCCCCTCTGTTGAGGTTGTGGATTTTGTGGTCCATGGTCTTCCAGGGATTGGAGGGTTGGAACCTCTCGTTGTTTGCCTTTCCTAATGGTTGTCTTGGATTAGAACATGGAGGCGGTAGAATTCCTTCCAGACAGTCACTTGCATCTGTAGGACCTCTGCCTGTCTAATCCTCAGACCTACTGAGGTAATATTAGAATTCTTCCATCTGAGGTTTTCATGAGGTTTTTAAACATCCCCTTCCTCCTGCAGGTGGCGCTGGACTAGATCTTCCTGCAGTTTGAACTGACTGCAGAGGAACCTTCTTTAACTGCAGGTCATCAGTTGAGAAAAGTCAGTTTCAGTGCTGTACCCTTTTGGTAGCACGGTAGCACAGTGGTTAGCACTGTGGCTTCACAGCATCAGGGTCCCCGGTTTGATTCCGGCTTGGGTCACTGTCTGTGCGGAGTCTGCACATCCTCCCCGTGTGTGCGTGGGTTTCCTCCGGGTGTTCCGGTTTCCTCCCACAGTCCAAAGATGTGCTTAGGTGGATTGGCCATGCTAAATTGCCCTTAGTGTCCAGAAGATTAGGTGGGGTTACTTGGTTACAGGGATAAAGTGGAGGCGTGGTCTTAAGTAGAGTGCCCTTTCCAAGGGCTGGTGCAGACTCGATGGGCTGAATGGCCTCCTCCTGCACAGTAAATTGTATGATTAATCTTCAGACCCAATATCCCTTCGATCTGGCTGATACACACAGTTCCTCACACGGTGTTGCTCTATAATAATGTTGGTGAACCACAAGTCTTCCCTTATATCGATCAAATGACCACACAACCAGTTCGTTCAAAAGATGGTTTATTTACACACACAACAGTTATCTCGACATACAAATACAATATCTACTCCGAGTTAAACTACACCTATCAGCTACAATAACCGACACATAACTTCAGGGCAACCGGCACTGTGCAAAGGATAAGGCCTTTATCTGGATTTCACTTGGTTGGTTCGAAGAAAGTGGCTCTGTCTCTGCTGGGCTCATCCGTCAGGTAGCGATCGTTGGTCCTGAACTTGGCTGGCTGTTCCTGCTGCAATTGGGCTGGCGCAGGCTGGATCCAAAAGAAACACAACACATGGGTGTGCTCTCTTTTATCCCTCTGGGATTTTGCGCTCTTTGGGGCGGTCCTTAACCTTGGACCCAATAGTTCGACAGGGCTCTGATCACTGTCTTCGATTTCGGCCAATAAAGGGGTGGGTGCCTTGGTGGCTGGGCGGGTCCTTAGCGGTCATTGACCTTGGCAGTTGTGCTTTCTGAGTAAGGGGAGTGTCGCCGATCAGTCTGTGGCTGTACCGGTTGCTTGATTGGAGTTCTATTGTCCTGGGAAAATGGGCCATTAAAATGTAAACGAGTGGGGGTTTCGATCAGGTCTGGTTACCTGTGTTTCAGATACACATACGCTCTGTATCTGTCTGAGTCCTGGGTTGGCCATAATACCCATAGTCCTTTGCAGGTGGCCATCTTAGATGGCTACAACGGGATAGGCCGTGAACCAGAGTGACTGTTCCTGACCCTCCCCCGTGTCTGCAGAGCAAGACTCCGCTGTCTTGGCCTTTTTGTTACAAAAGATATGAGTGGATGTGCTGGGGTGGGAGAGAAGTCCCTGATTGACGCTGTTCCCCTGTCCACTGACCCCTTCCTCGGTGTGAATCTGTATTGTTGGGAGTGCAACAACAACACAGAGAAACCTTTTTGAAGCAAATGTTTATTTGGTGAGTTTCAAGCTGTAGCTCCGAGTTCAGGGATGTTAAGGTGGGTGGATGTCTGCCCTGTCTGGTTAATAGTCTCTGTCTGCAGGTGTTGGCTGCCCCCTTTGTGGCTGGAGCTCTTTTGCTGAATCCTCCCAGCTGTTTCCTGCTGTTAATCCCGGCCAATGTACTGGGTGAGTATTTCCTCTTTATTCACTCATGCCACCTGTTTACAACTAAGATTAACTTTCCGTAGAAGCATGGCGATGGGGTAGATGTCTCAGACACGGGGAGAGGGTTTTCCCTCTGGGGAATAGGAGATGGAGGTCGGGAATGTTTCCATACCCCGAATGGCCCCGAGGGGGAATCAATCACAATGTGATTTTCCTTGGCCTGGCCAATAATTGGCCAGGGCAGCATGTTGCTGTCGCTTATGTGGATTTCAGCCAAGCCTCTGACAAGGTCCCACACAGGATACTGATGAAGGAGCAAAAAACACCTGGATACAGGGGTACGTGGCAATTTGGATCCACAATGAGCTGAGTGATAGGAGACAAAGGGTGGTGGTAGAAGGTGTGTGATTGGAAGATGGTGTCCAGTGCTGGGTCCCTTATTGTTTGTGACATATATAAACAATATAGAAGAAAATGTGAGGAGGGGCTGATAAGTAAGTTTGCAGTTGACATGGAGATTGGCCGAGTGGTGGACTGTGAGGGTCTTCGGTTACAGGAGGAGAGAGACGGGATGGTCAGGTGGGCAGATCAGTGGCAGATGGAATTTAACCCTGAAAAGTGTGAGGTGATGCACTTTGGAAGGACTAACATGACAAGGGAGTCCTCAATGAACGGCAGGACACCAGGAACAGAGGGATCTTGGGGTGCCTGTACATAGATCCCTGAAGGTGTCAAGACAGGTTAATAGGGTCGTTAAGGCAAATGGGACACTTGTGTTTATCAGTCGAGGCAGAGAATATAAGAGCAAGAAGGTTATGACGGAACTGTCCAGAACATTGGTTAGATCACAGCTGGAGTACTGTGTACAGTTCTGGTCACCTCACTATCGGAAGGAGGTGATTGCACTGGAGGGGGTGCAGAGAAGATTCACCAGGATGTTGTCTGGGATGGAGCATGTTGGCTATGAAGAGAGACTGGATAAACTCGGGTTGTTTAGAAGGCTGAGAGGGGACCTGATTGAGGGCGATAAGATTATGAGGAGCATGGACAGGGTGATGTGGACTGTGATCCATGTGGTGAGATTCGAGCTGTGGTTTGATTACCTGTTCTCTGACTGTGATTTTATGAGCAGTGAGATGGTTTTTTACCCTGCAAATGACCTCCTCTCTCTTTGTCCCCCCAGGTGAGATGGGGATTGGGGTCACCTTAACCATCATCATTGAGCTGGTCACCCCCTCAATTCGCACTCCAGCTGTGGCCATCTACATCTTCATCATTTCCAATGTGGCTGGGGTAGCCCCATTGCTGGTGACTCCACTAACCAGGGTGTGGGGTCTGCGAGTTGCTCTTCTTGTGCTATGTCCTGGAATGTACATCGCTGGTACGTTACCTACCTCACACCTCAGCAACGGCCCCCAGATTAGGCTTCATTGTTAGTACATTCCAACGAAAGGGTTTCTGGCTGGAGGAAAAGACAATTATATCCCTCTCCTCCTCTCTCCCTGTCCTTTTCCTCCTTCGCCAGACCGGCCTCGCAGAGCATCGAGCGATGGCTTTAACTGGCAAAGCAGACCCTTATCAAAAGGAAACTTGATTTTTAAATGTCAGCTGAATCCTTAGTTTTAAACTCTCTGAACTGACAAACTTTCTCCAGGCAAAATGTACGGTTATAGTAAACAACCTGTACTTTAACCCTACATCTGTAACCTCCTCCTCCAGCCCCTACACCCCCCTATCTCTGTAACCTCCTCTTCCAGCCCCTACACCCTCCCTATCTCTGTAACCTCCTCCTCCAGCCCCTACACCCCCCCCTATATCTGTAACCTCCTCCTCCTGCCCCTACACCCCCCCTACATCTGTAATCTCCTCCTCCAGCCCCTACACCCCTCCCTATCTCTGTAACCTCCTCCTCCTGCCCCTGCACCCCCTCTATCTCTGTAACCTCCTCCTCCTGCCCCTACACCCCTCCCTATCTCTGTAACCTCCTCCAGCCCCTACAACCCTCCCTATCTCTGTAACCCCCTCCAGTCCCATGACCTTCCCTATCTCTGTAAACTCCTCCAGCCTCCTACAACCCTCCCTATCTCTGTAACCTCCTCCAGCCTCCTACAACCCTCCCTATCTCTGCAACTTCCCCAATTCCAGTTCCTTGATTATTTCCAATTTTAATCATTCCAGCATTGGCGGCTGTGCCATAGAACCATACAGCGCAGAAAAGACCCTTCGGCCCATCGAGTCTGCACTGACAATTACTAGCCCTAACCTCGGGCTAATCCCCTCACCAGCATTTATATCCTCGAATGTGAGGGTGTTTCAAATGCTCATCCCAGTGCTTTTTAAAGGGCGTGAGGTTTGCAGCCTCCACCACCTTCCCAGGCCGTGCATTCCAGACTCTCACCACCCTCTGAGAGAAATACAATTCTCAAATCCCCTCGGAACCTCCTGCCCCTCACCCTCAAACTATCCCCCTCGTGATGGACCCTCAACCAAGGGGAACAGCTGCTTCCTATTTCCCCTGTCCAATCCCCTCAATCCCCCCCCCTCAGCCTTCTCTGCTCTAAAGAACCCCCCCCCTCAGCCTTCTCTGCTCTAAAGAACCCCCCCCCCTCAGCCTTCTCTGCTCTAAAGAACCCCCCCCCCTCAGCCTTCTCTGCTCTAAAGAACCCCCCCCCCAGCCTTCTCTGCTCTAAAGAACCCCCCCCCCCCCTCAGCCTTCTCTGCTCTAAAGAACCCCCCCCCCTCAGCCTTCTCTGCTCTAAAGAACCCCCCCCCCCTCAGCCTTCTCTGCTCTAAAGAACCCCCCCCCAGCCTTCTCTGCTCTAAAGAAGCCCCCCCCCTCAGCCTTCTCTGCTCTAAAGAACCCCCCCCCTCAGCCTTCTCTGCTCTAAAGAACCCCCCCCTCAGCCTTCTCTGCTCTAAAGAACCCCCCCCTCAGCCTTCTCTGCTCTAAAGAACCCCCCCCCCCCTCAGCCTTCTCTGCTCTAAAGAACCCCCCCCCCCTCAGCCTTCTCTGCTCTAAAGAACCCCCCCCCACCCTCAGCCTTCTCTGCTCTAAAGAACCCCCCCCCCTCAGCCTTCTCTGCTCTAAAGAACCCCCCCCCCCTCAGCCTTCTCTGCTCTAAAGAACCCCCCCCCCCCCTCAGCCTTCTCTGCTCTAAAGAACCCCCCCCCCCTCAGCCTTCTCTGCTCTAAAGAACCCCCCCCCCCCTCAGCCTTCTCTGCTCTAAAGAACCCCCCCCCCCTCAGCCTTCTCTGCTCTAAAGAACCCCCCCCCCTCAGCCTTCTCTGCTCTAAAGAACCCCCCCCCCCCTCAGCCTTCTCTGCTCTAAAGAACCCCCCCCCCCTCAGCCTTCTCTGCTCTAAAGAACCCCCCCCCCTCAGCCTTCTCTGCTCTAAAGAACCCCCCCCCTCAGCCTTCTCTGCTCTAAAGAACCCCCCCCCCTCAGCCTTCTCTGCTGTAAACATTCCCAGCCTATCCAGTCTCTCCTTATAGCTCAGATGTTCCATCCCAGGCAACATCCTGGTGAATCTCCTCTGCACCCCCTCCAGTGCAATCACCTCCTTCCGATAGTGAGGTGACCAGAACTGTACACAGTGCTCCAGCTGTGATCTAACCAACGTTCTGTACAGCTCCATCATAACCGCCATCACTGAGAAAGACAAGTGTCCCATGTCCCTTCTTAACTGTGATAATCACCCGCTCTGCTGCCTTCAGGGATCTGTGAACAAGTTCCCCAAGATCCATCTGTTCCTCGCAGCTTCCTAGTGTCCTGCCGTTCATTACATCCTCCCTCGCCCTGTTTCTTCTTCCAAAGTGCATCACCTCGCATTTATCAGGGTTAAATACCAGCTTCCACTGCTCTGCCCATCTGACTAACTACCCTACCAATCTTGGTATCATCTGCAAACATACTTATCATTCTCCCCACATTCTCATCTATATCATTTATATATATAACAATCACTAAGACAGCGAGCACTGATCCCTGTGGTACACCGCTGGACACCGGCCTCCGGTGTAACAAACAGCCTCTCCCACCACCCTCTGTGTCCTGTTACTCAGCCAGTTTCTGATCCATCTCGACAAGCTTCCTTGAATTCTGTGTGCTTCAACCGTCTCAATCAGTCTCCCATGTGGCACCTTGTCAAAGGCTTTGCTAAAATCCATATAAACTACATCAACTGCACTTCCTTCATCTACGCACTCGGTCACTTCATCAAAACAATTCTATCAAATCCGCTATTGGGCTGTCGAACACCCGTCATTCAGTCCCAGCATCAGCACCTGTCTCTCATTCGGAGAATCCAGCCCATCATTCCAGCTCTGCTTCCCTGACAGACCCAGGGTGGGAATCTCCATCCCTGAATCGCCCAGAATGCGTTCCCCGATTGGACAGAGAATTGGGCAACGGGGGTGCCAACCTGAACGGCAGGCCCTGACCCCTTGCTGACCCCTCGCTGACCTATCGCTGACCCCTCGCTGACCTCTCGCTGACCCCTTGCTGACCCCTCGCTGACCGCTCGCTGACCCCTCGCTGACCGCTTGCTGACCCCTCGTTAGCGGCGTGGACGTGTTCCACCACGCCACACACAGCGGGAGGATGGGAATAAATGGCAATGGGTTGTGATGACCTATTTGCATCTATTTAGTGGACCCAGCGTCCTGTCCTCCGCCCTCCTCCCATTCTCTAGTGCGCGCGCCCGGGAATCACGTGGGTGAGGTCACTTGTGGTCTCTACAACTATTACCCGCTTGGCCCTCCGCAAA
This sequence comes from Scyliorhinus torazame, assembly GCF_047496885.1. NCBI lineage: Eukaryota > Metazoa > Chordata > Chondrichthyes > Carcharhiniformes > Scyliorhinidae > Scyliorhinus > Scyliorhinus torazame. The sequence goes on along the minus strand of NC_092728.1, from coordinate 111,440,918 downwards.
ATCCACCACGCCAGAGCCAAACCCCCCCCCCAACACTGCACAGTAGCCCCCAACCCCCCTCCCCCCACACTGCACAGCAGCCCCCAACCCCCCTCCCCCCCCGCACAGCAGCCCCCAACCCCTCTTCCCCCCGCACCGCACAGCAGCCCCCAACCCCCCTCCCCCCCACCGCACAGCAGCCCCCAACCCCCCTCCCCCCACCGCACAGCAGCCCCCAACCCCCCTCCCCCACCGCACAGCAGCCCCCAACCCCCCTCCCCCACCGCACAGCAGCCCCCAAACCCCCTCCCCCCGCACCGCACAGCAGCCCCCAACCCCCCTCCCCCCACCGCACAGCAGCCCCCAACCCCCCTCCCCCCGCACCGCACAGCAGCCCCCAACCCCCCTCCCCCACCGCACAGCAGCCCCCAACCCCCCTCCCCACCGCACAGCAGCCCCCAACCCCTCTTCCCCCCGCACCGCACAGCAGCCCCCAACCCCCCTCCCCCACCGCACAGCAGCCCCCAACCCCCCTCCCCCACCGCACAGCAGCCCCCAACCCCCCTCCCCCACCACACAGCAGCCCCCAACCCCCCTCCCCCGCACCGCACAGCAGCCCCCAACCCCCCTCCCCCCACCGCACAGCAGCCCCCAACCCCCCTCCCCCACCGCACAGCAGCCCCCAACCCCCCTCCCCCACCACACAGCAGCCCCCAACCCCCCTCCCCCCGCACCACACAGCAGCCCCCAACCCCCCTCCCCCCGCACCGCACAGCAGCCCCCAACCCCCCTCCCCCCACCGCACAGCAGCCCCCAACCCCCCTCCCCCCGCACCGCACAGCAGCCCCCAACCCCCCTCCCCCACCGCACAGCAGCCCCCAACCCCCCTCCCCCACCGCACAGCAGCCCCCAACCCCTCTTCCCCCCGCACCGCACAGCAGCCCCCAACCCCCCTCCCCCACCGCACAGCAGCCCCCAACCCCCCTCCCCCACCGCACAGCAGCCCCCAACCCCCCTCCCCCCACCACACAGCAGCCCCCAACCCCCCTCCCCCCGCACCGCACAGCAGCCCCCAACCCCCCTCCCCCCACCGCACAGCAGCCCCCAACCCCCCTCCCCCACCGCACAGCAGCCCCCAACCCCCCTCCCCCACCACACAGCAGCCCCCAACCCCCCTCCCCCCGCACCACACAGCAGCCCCCAACCCCCCTCCCCCCGCACCGCACAGCAGCCCCCAACCCCCCTCCCCCCGCACTGCACAGCAGCCCCCAACCCCCCTCCCCCCCGCACTGCACAGCAGCCCCCAACCCCTCTTCCCCCCGCACCGCACAGCAGCCCCCAACCCCCCTCCCCTTGCACCGCACAGCAGCCCCCAACCCCTCTTCCCCCCGCACAGCACAGCAGCCCCCAACCCCCCTCCCCCCACCGCACAGCAGCCCCCAACCCCCCTCCCCCCACCGCACAGCAGCCCCCAACCCCCCTCCCCCCACCGCACAGCAGCCCCCAACCCCCCTCCCCCCACCGCACAGCAGCCCCCAACCCCCCTCCCCCACCGCACAGCAGCCCCCAACCCCCCTCCCCGCACCGCACAGCAGCCCCCAACCCCCCTCCCCCCACCGCACAGCAGCCCCCAACCCCCCTCCCCCACCACACAGCAGCCCCCAACCCCCCTCCCCCCGCACCACACAGCAGCCCCCAACCCCCCTCCCCCCGCACCGCACAGCAGCCCCCAACCCCCCTCCCCCCGCCGCACAGCAGCCCCCAACCCCCACCCGCACCGCACAGCAGCCCCCAACCCCCCTCCCCCCGCACTGCACAGCAGCCCCCAACCCCCACCCGCACCGCACAGCAGCCCCCAACCCCCCTCCCCCCGCACTGCACAGCAACCCCCTCCCCTTGCACCGCACAGCAGCCCCCAACCCCCCTCCCACCCGCACCGCACAGCAACCCCCTCCCCTTGCACCGCACAGCAGCCCCAAACCCCCTCCACTCCCGCACCACACAGCAGCCCCCAACCCCCCTCCCCCCCGCACCGCACAGCAGCCCCCAACCCCCCTCCCCCCACCGCACAGCAGCCCCCAACCCCCCTCCACTCCCGCAACGCACAACAGCCCCCAACCTCCCTCCCCCCGCACTGCACAGCAGCCCCCAACCCCCTTCCCCCCGCACTGCACAGCAGCCCCCAACCCCCACCCGCACCGCACAGCAACCCCCTCCCCTTGCACCGCACAGCAGCCCCCAACCCCCCTCCCCCACCGCACAGCAGCCCCCAACCCCTCTTCCCCCCGCACAGCACAGCAGCCCCCAACCCCCCTCCCCCCACCGCACAGCAGCCCCCAACCCCCCTCCCCCCACCGCACAGCAGCCCCCAACCCCCCTCCCCCACCGCACAGCAGCCCCCAACCCCCCTCCCCGCACCGCACAGCAGCCCCCAACCCCCCTCCCCCCACCACACAGCAGCCCCCAACCCCCCTCCCCCACCACACAGCAGCCCCCAACCCCCCTCCCCCCGCACCACACAGCAGCCCCCAACCCCCCTCCCCCCGCACCGCACAGCAGCCCCCAACCCCCCTCCCCCACCGCACAGCAGCCCCCAACCCCCCTCCCCGCACCGCACAGCAGCCCCCAACCCCCCTCCCCCCACCGCACAGCAGCCCCCAACCCCCCTCCCCCCACCACACAGCAGCCCCCAACCCCCCTCCCCCCGCACCACACAGCAGCCCCCAACCCCCCTGCCCCCGCACCGCACAGCAGCCCCCAACCCCCCTCCCCCCCGCACTGCACAGCAGCCCCCAACCCCCACCCGCACCGCACAGCAACCCCCTCCCCTTGCACCGCACAGCAGCCCCCAACCCCCCTCCACTCCCGCAACGCACAACAGCCCCCAACCTCCCTCCCCCCACACCGCACAGCAGCCCCCAACCCCCCTCCACTCCCGCAATGCACAGCAGCCCCCAACTCCCCCCCCCTGCACCGCACAGCAGTCCCCAGCCCTCTGATTGCCTGGGCGCCCCCCCCCCCCGGGTAACCTGGCCCATCCCCTCCCCCGGACCCGTGTAATAGGGGGTCCCCAGAGGGACCTCCCTGCCTAAAAGAAGCCCCTCCACAAAGCCCCCCCCAATGCATACAAACCCCCCCCCCCCAGAAAGATGCCCCCCAGAAAAGAGTCCTTGTCTGGAAGTGACAGAGCAGTCCGGACTGGACAGTGGGAATCATTGTAACCGGAATACTTACCGAGCAGCTCCATGTGCCCATTCCTGGAAGTTATCCCTGTGCCTGATACCCAATGTTTGTAAACATTGCGCACATCAAAGAGATGTAAGTTGCACTAAGTGCATTCCAATCAAGTAAGCTTGTAATTTCACTGCAATTCCTTCTCCTTGATGTGGTCATTGGGGTTTCATCACTTAGGCCACTGAAGCATGAAGGGAGCTGAATGATCAAAGGGGCAGATGGGTTTTACGAGCCGTCAATCACAGACCACTCCTCACAAGTCCCGAATGGATTGCAGACAGTGAATTGTGGGAGCCAGAGGCAGGTAGAGCTGCTGCTGACCTTGGAGAATGGGAATGTGGATCTGCAAGGTAAGTATTGCGGTTGTAATGATTCCCACTGCCCCGGGACTGCTCTCTAGTTTCCAGCCAGGGATCTCTTTCCTTGGGGGGAGGGGTCTTTCTGGGGGAGTCTGAGCGTGTGTGTGTGGGAAGGAGCCTGTGGTTGGGCTTTCTGTCGAGGGGGTTCGTTTGGGCAGGGGGGCCCTGTGGGAGTCCCCATATTGCAAGGGTCATTGTGGCGGGACCCCTATTATAGAGGTCCATGAGGGGAGGGCGGGTTGGGTCACCCCTGTACTTGGGGGTAGGGGGGACACCCAGGCAATCTGGCAGTGGAGGACTGCCGCGTGTTTCCCGGGGGGTGGGGGGTCCTGGCCAATTGGGGTAAGGAGGAGAAGGGGGGCCATTGCTGATTTGCGATGCGGGGGGTGGGTAGTGGAGATTTGCGTTGCGGGGGGGTGGTGGCGATTTGCGTTGCGGGGGGGTAGTGCCGATTTGCGTTGCGGGAGGTGGTGGCGATTTGCGTTGCGGGGGGGGTAGTGGCGATTTGCGTTGTGGGGGGGTAGTGGCGATTTGCATTGTGGGGGGGGGTAGTGGCGATTAGCGTTGCGGGGGGTAGTGCCGATTAGCGTTGCGGGGGGGTAGTGGCGATTTGCGTTGCGGGGGGGTAGTGGCGATTTGCGTTGCGGGGGGGTAGTGGAGATTTGCGTTGCGGGGGGGTAGTGGCGATTTGCGTTGCATGTGGTTCGTGGCGATTTGCGTTGCGGGGGGTCGTGGCGATTTGAATTGCGGTGGGGGTCGTGGCGATTTGTGCTGTGGGGGGGTAGTGGCAATTTGCGTTGCGGGGGGTTAGTGGCGATTTGCATTGCGGGGTGGATTGTGGGGATTTGCGTTGCGGGGGTGGGTCGTGGCGATTTGCGTTGCGGGGGGGTAGTGGCGATTTGAATTGCGGTGGGGGTCGTGGCGATTTGCGTTGCGGGGGGTCGTGGCGATTTGCGTTGCGGGGGGTTGTGGCGATTTGCGTTGCGGGGCTGTCGTGATTTGCGTTGCGGGGTGGTCGTGGCGATTTGCGTTGCGGGGTGGTCGTGGCGATTTGTGTTGCGGGGGGTCGTGGCGATTTGCGTTGCGGGGGGTCGTGGCAGTTTGCGTTGCGGGGTGGTCGTGGCGATTTGCGTTGCGGGGGGTCGTGGCGATTTGCGTTGCGGGGGGTCGTGGCAGTTTGCGTTGCGGGGTGGTCGTGGCGATTTGCGTTGCGGGGTGGTCGTGGCAGTTTGCGTTGCGGGGTGGTCGTGGCGATTTGCGTTGCGGGGGGTCGTGGCAGTTTGCGTTGCGGGGTGGTCGTGGCGATTTGCGTTGCGGGGTGGTCGTGGCAGTTTGTGCTGCGGGGTGGTCGTGACGATTTGCGTTGCGGGGGTTCGTGGCGATTTGCGATTTGCGTTGCGGGTGGTTCGTGGCGATTTGCGTTGCGGGGGGGTGGTGGCGGTTTGCGTTGCAGGGGGTCGTGGCAGTTTGCGTTGCAGGGGGTCGTGGCAGTTTGCGTTGCGGAGGGGTCGTGGCGATTTGTGCTGCGGGGGGGTAGTGCCGATTTGCGTTGCGGGGGGTAGTGGCGATTTGCGTTGCGGGGGGTCGTGGCGATTTGAATTGCGGTGGGGGTCGTGGCGATTTGCGTTGCGGGAGGTTGTGGCGATTTGCGTTGCGGGGGGTGGTGGCGTTTTGCGTTGCGGGGTGTGGGTCGTGGCGATTTGTGTTGAGGGGGGTCGTGGCGATTTGAGTTGCGGGAGGTCGTGGCGATTTGCGTTGCGGGGGGTGGTGGCGTTTTGCGTTGCGGGGTGTGGGTCGTGGCGATTTGTGTTGCGGGGGGGTCATGGCGATTTGCGTTGCGGGGGGTCGTGGCGATCTGCTTTGCGGGGAGTCGTGGCGATTTGCGTTGCGGGGCTGTCGTGATTTGCGTTGCGGGGGGGTCGTGGCGATTTGTGTTGCGGGGGGTTCGTGGCGATCTGCGTTGCGGGGTGTGGGTCGTGGCGATTTGTGTTGCGGGGGGGTCATGGCGATTTGCGTTGCGGGGGGTCGTGGCGATCTGCTTTGCGGGGAGTCGTGGCGATTTGCGTTGCGGGGGGTTGTGGCGATTTGCGTTGCGGGGCTGTCGTGATTTGCGTTGCGGGGGGGTCGTGGCGATTTGTGTTGCGGGGGGTCGTGGCGATCTGCTTTGCGGGGCTGTCGTGGCGATTTGCGTTGCAGTGGGGTTCGTGGCGATTTACGCTGCGGGGTGGTCGTGGAGGTTTGCGTTGCGGGGGGTCGTGGCGATCTGCTTTGCGGGGCTGTCGTGGCGATTTGCATTGCAGGGGGGTTCGTGGCGATTTACGCTGCGGGGTGGTCGTGGAGGTTTGCGTTGCGGGGGGTCGTGGCGATCTGCTTTGCGGGGCTGTCGTGGCGATTTGCGTTGCAGGGGGGTTCGTGGCGATTTACGCTGCGGGGTGGTCGTGGAGGTTTGCGTTGCAGGGGGGTTCGTGGCGATTTGCGTTGCAGGGGTTAGTGGTGATTTGCGTGCGGGGGGTCATGGCGATTTGCGTTGCGGGGGGTCGTGGCGATCTGCTTTGCTGGGGCGGTCGTGGCGATTTGCGTTGCGGGGCTGTCGTGGTGATTTGCGTTGCAGGGGGGTTCGTGGCGATTTGCGCTGCGGGGCGGTCGTGGAGGTTTGCGTTGCACGGGGGTTCGTGGCGATTTGCGTCCAGTGGGGGGTCGTGGCGATTTGCGTTGCGGGGGGGTCGTGGCGATTTGCGTTGCAGGGGGGAGTCGTGGCAATTTGCGTTGCGGGGGGGTTCATGACGATTTGCATTGCGGGGGGGTTCGTGGCGCTTTGCGTTGCAGGGGGGTCATGGCAGTTTGCGTTGCGGGGGGGGTCGTGGCGATTTGCGTTGTGTGGTGGTCGTGGCAGTTTGTGTTGCGGGGTGGTCGTGGCGATTTGCGTTGCGGGGGGCCGTGGCGGTTTGCGCTGCGGGAGTTCGTGGCGATTTGCGTTGCGGGGGGTTCGTGGCGATTTGCGTTGTGGGTGGTCGTGGCGGTTTGCGTTGCGGGGGGTCGTGGCAGTTTGCGTTGCAGGGGGGGGTTCGTGGCGATTTGCGTTGCGGAGGGGTTGCGGCGATTTGTGCTGCGGGGGGGTAGTGCCGATTTGCGTTGCAGGGGGGTAGTGGCAATTTGCATTGCAGGGGGTTAGTGGCGATTTGCATTGCGGGGTGTGTTGTGGGGATTTGCGTTGCGGGGGTGGGTCGTGGCGATTTGCATTGCGGGGGGGTAGTGGCGATTTGCGTTGCGGTGGGGGTCGTGGTGATTTGTGTTGCGGGGGGTCGTGGTGATTTGAATTGCAGTGGGGGTCGTGGTGATTTGCGTTGCGGGGGGTCGTGGCGATTTGCGTTGCGGGGGGGTCGTGGCAGTTTGCGTTGCAGGGGGGTTCATAGCGATTTGCGTTGCGGGGGACCGTGGTGGTTTGCGTTGCGGGGGGTCGTGGCGATTTGCGTTGCGGGGGGGTTCGTGCCGATTTGCGTTGCAGGGGGGTTCGTGGCGATTTGCGTTGCGGGGGGGTTCGTGGTGATTTGCGTTGCGGGGGGGGGTTCATGGCGATTTGCGTTGCGGGGGGGTTCGTGGCGATTTGCGTTTCAGGGGGGTTCGTGGCGATTTGCGTTGCGGGGTGGTCGTGGTGGTTTGCGTTGCTGGGTGGTCGTGGCGATTTGCGTTGCGGGGGGTCGTGGCAGTTTGCATTGCGGGGAAGTCGTGGCGATTTGCGTTGCGCGGGGTCGTGGCGATTTACGTTGCGGGGGGGTCGTGGCGATTTGCGTTGCAGGGGGGTTCGTGGCGATTTGCGCTGCGGGGTGGTCGTGGAGGTTTGCGTTGCAGGGTGGTTCATGGCGATTTGCGTCCAGGGGGGGTCGTGGCGATTTGCGTTGCGGGGGGGTCCTGGCGATTTGCGTTGCAGGGGTGTTCGTGGCGATTTGCGTCCGGGGGGGTCGTGGCGATTTGCGTTGCGCGGAGGTTCGTGGCGATTTGCGTTGCCGGGGGGTCGTGGCTGTTTGCGTTGCGGGGGGGGGGTTGTGGCAGTTTGCGTTGCAGGGGGGTTCGTGGCGATTTGCGTTGCAGTGGGGTTTGTGGCTGTTGCGTTGCGGGGGGTTTCGTGGCGATTTGCGTTGCAGGGGGGTCGTGGCGATTTGCATTGCGGGGGGGCCGTGGCGGTTTGCGTTGCGGGGGGGCCGTGGCGGTTTGCGTTGCGGGGGGGCTGCTGCCATGGGACTCCGCTAGCGAGCTGCCCACTGGAGATGGCAGCCTGATGTCAGGATTCCCCAGGAAAGCCTCATATTCCACACCATGCATGAATTTACATGACAAGGAATTGGGGATGGGAAAACGAGTGCAATTCAGGTCCGTCGGGAGAGCATAGGCAGCATTCCCCATTCCCCGAGGCCGATTTCAGAATGGCCGATCGTGTGGACAATTCTTTTTGACGCGGAAATTGGGGGCGGAGCCTGTTTGATGCAGGTTTCGGATGCTCCGCCCCCTCTGAATCGGCATCATCGGGGAGTACGCCGCACCCCCTCAGGGCGGACTCCGGATGTCACCTGAAGGCCCTCCCCCGATGCTCCGCCCCCGGTGGACCGAGTTCACGACCGCGCGATTCACTCATGGTCCCAGCCGTGCGGGGAAAAGCCTGCCGGCCGCGGACTGTGTCCAGCGCCGCTACAGTCGGGCGGGAGTCGTGCCGCTGACCGAGGTGCAGCGTCCGCGAGGGCTGGGGGGACTGGTGGGGGAGTGGCCAGGGGGACACTATCTGGCAGGTCGGGTCCGCGACCGCTGGTTACGATGCGGCCGCTGCAGGTCGTCATCGTGCCCATGTGCACCCATGGACCCGGACAGTCTCTGCCTGTTTGTTTTGTGGAGGCCGGGGGTTGTACGTGGCGCGGTTGGCTGCGAGCTGGCCGCAGGATCGGTGAGGGGGCAGCGCCGGTTCTTTCCACGCAATACGTCACAGATCCTCCGCACCTCGCCTCAGAATGGGAGAATCCAGCCCCCTATACCTCAGAATGTTGAGTTCCAGTCCTGTCCCTCCCTTCACCATGTTTCTGTGACGGCAACAATGTCCCAATTCCATGTGTCAATCTGACAAAATACAAATTTCTTTACCTGTCTGTCTGGCCTCAATAAAAGTCGAGATGGATTTGCAGGTACAGCATTAGTTATTTTATTTAGCTTGGAAGCATGATTCATTTCACAGAACCATAGGACACATCCAGTCTCCTACACCCCGGAAAGCGAATGAACAAGGAGACAAAGGGATCTCTGCAAATCAATTCAAATGGTATCAAGTTTCACATACACGATTCCCATAGGTCATCCTATACCCCTCCTGACCTGGTCAGACATTCTGATTGGCTCACTTCCAATCCCTTCCTCTGGCCCCTATTACCCAGCATCCTTTTCTCCTCCTATGGTGGACACTCCTCCTCCTTGCTTTTCCATGCGGTCTGAAATCCTTTGTCTGTGAACTCACCAGAATGAGACTGGCCTATCTCTACATTACAGTAACTAATATCTCTAAAGTAACTATTTTATATCACATTCGTCAAATCCACACCCTTAACTCATCAGTCTCACCTATTGCACTCCTAGCATTAAAGTAAAGGCCATCCACCCTTGTCTTACTCTCTTGACATTTGACACAGCTGAACTCACTCTGAGTGGCTTCCTTTTCTTTAAAATGATGTGTCTCCATTTTACGATTACTCGGTGTCCCTCCCGTCAAACTTGTTTATTCTCCTCCCAACAGCACTCGCAAACCAACCTGCTGGTCAGATGTAGACCGTCTCTCTTGTACACATCCCACTTTCCCCAGAAACAGTCCCAATGGCCCAGCAATCTAAAACCCTCCCTCCTGCACCAACTCCTAAGCCACCCATTCATCTGCTCTATTCCCCAATTCTATACTCGCTAGCACGTGGCATCCACAGATTACAAACCGAGAGGTCCCGCTTTTTAATCTACTGCCTTGTTCTCTGAATTCTTAATGCAAAACCTCATCCCTCTTTCTACCTCTGTCATTGGTACCAACCTGGACCACGACCTCTGACTTTTCACCTTTCCCCTTCAGGGTATCCTGCAGCCGTTCAGTGACATCCCTGACCCTGGCACCAGGGAGGCAACACACCATCCAAGGGTCATGTCTTTGGCCGCAGAAACGTCTGTCTGCTGCCTGACTAGTGAATCCTCCATTACTATTGCCCTTCTTCCTCCCCCCTGCACAGTCAAACCACTGGTGGTGCCAGAGGCTTGGCTCTGACGGAACTGCCCTGAGGTACCAGCACCCTTATCAACTTCCAAACTGGAACACTGAGCGGGACCCCAGGAGACTCCTGCACTTCCTGCCTGTTCTTCCTGGACTATCTGGTGGTCATCCATTTCCTTTCCATTCTTGTCCTTTGAGCTGTGATGTGACCACCTCTCAGCGTGCTATCCACGTCACACTCCGCCTCACGAAGGCACCACAGAGCCTCCAGCAGCTACTCGGGCTCCGAAACCAGAGCTCCAGATACTGCAGCTGGGAGCACTTCCCCTTGCGTGCCCTGTGCCCTGTGCCCTGAGCCCTGAGCCCCATGCCCCGCACCCCACACCCAGTGCCCTGTGTCCCATGCCTTGAGCCCCAAGACCTGTGCCCAAAGCTCCCTAACCCTCTCCACCTCTAAAATGCTCCTTCAAACCAGCCTGTCTGATTGAGGTCCTGGTCACCTTGTCCCTAATATCTACTCAGGTGGGGCAGCACGGTGGCGCAGTGGGTTAGCACTGCTGCCTCACGGCGCCGAGGTCCCAGGTTCGATCCCGGCCCTGGGTCACTGTCTGTGTGGAGTTTGCACATTCTCCCCGTGTTTGCGTGGGTTTCACCCCCACAACCCAAAGATGTGCAGGGTAGGTGGATTGGCCACGCTAAATGAATTGGGTACTCTAAATTTAAATTTTTTAGAAACTATCTACTTAGGTGACTCCGGACTAAATGTTGTTCTATAATCGCTCCTGTGAAACATTTTGAGTTGTTTTAAAAATGTTTAAGGTGCTATATGAATGCAAGTTGCTGTTATTGTGCCTTCCAGCTGTCTGTCCTGGTTTCAGTTGTTGTCTCCTGTTTTCAGGGTCCCTGCTCTACCTGCTCACGGTGATTGTGATGCGCTGCCATCAAAAGCTGGAGTCAGCTGAGGAATCACGTCCATTGCTGGAGTCTGACAGTCTGAGAGGGCGATTAACACGGGAGGACGAGGCTCACAAATACAGCTGAGACCCTGACGAGGTGATGCCTGTGGGTTGAGGGTCCGGCTCCTATAGGCCCTGTCCGGGGGGTTCTGATGAAAGAGACTGTTACCCAGTGATCTGCAGAGTCTAATGTTGCTGAGGCGATGAAATGAACAAAGAACAAAGAATTAGACCAAAGAAATGTACAGCACAGGAACAGGCCCTTCGGCCCTCCAAGCCCGTGCCGACCATGCTGCCCGACTAAACTACAATCTTCTACACTTCCTGGGTCCGTATCCCTCTATTCCCATCCTATTCATGTATTTGTCAAGATGCCCCTTAAACGTCACTATCGTCCCTGCTTCCACCACCTCCTCCGGTATCGAGTTCCAGGCACCCACTACCCTCTGCGTAAAAAACTTGCCTCGTACATCTACTCTGAAATCAATGCAAACATCAGGAGTCGAGATTGTTATTAAAATGAGCAGCGGGTCGGGGTTGAGGTCACATCTTTCGGTGAAATTATTTTTTGTCCAGTAGTTTTTAGGGATTTCTGAATTTGAATCACTCTCGGCTCCTCCACAATTCCAGCTTTTCCCGGGGGCGGTGGGGGTCGGTGGGGGGGCAAAGGGGGAGGGGTGGGGGCAGTGAGGGAGGGGTGGGGGCAGTGGAGGAGGGGTGGGGGCAGTGGGGGAGGGGTGGGGGCAGTGGGGGAGGGGTGGGGGTCGGGTGGGGGGTGGGGGGGTGGGGGGAAGTGGGCGGCGGTGGGGGCTGGGGGGGCGGTGGGGGGGGAGGGCGGTGGGGGTGGGTGGGGGTCGGGGGTGGGGTGGGTGGGGGTCAGGGTGGGGTGGAAGGCGGTGGGGGTGCGGGGGGCGGTGGGGGTGTTGGGGGGTGGGGGTGGGAGGGGGGCAGTGTGGGAGGGGTGGGGTCAGTGGGGGGTGGGGGCGGGGGGGGTGGGGGGGTTGGGGGGGGATGGCTCCTGTAAACAGACCCTCATTAAAACCTCATTTATCCTTTTCACAATTCCCACATCCTGACTTTCATTTTTGCCTCAATTTAGAATATTAACGTGTTCCCGAGCCTCACTCACAAATGGTCAGTTAGAGTTCATTTGCGACAGTGAGGGCTCGCCGGTATATTTTCCAAGTCAGGCTTGCGTTTCTGGGAGGGGGCGGGGGTGGGGGCTCACAGTTGGGGGGAGTGGGGGGGTGGGGATGGGGGCTCACAGCTGGGGGAGTGGGGGGGGCGGTGGTGGGGGCTCACAGTTGGTGGGAGTGGGGGCCTTTTGTGAGGGCCACAAAGAATCCAGCACGAGTTTTAAGGATACAAAGTAATAACATTTATTTACAATAACATATATATATAACAGCAGCAGCAACTTCCCTTGCTGCTCACTCCTTCCTGCTGGTTCCTAAACTGGCCAGCTTTATTTATACTAGGAGTTTACTAATGGTTTTTCCGCCCCCCTCATTGGGGAAGTTCATACTCCCACAGGATTGTGGGATAATCATTAGTCCCCAGCCAATCGTCAGTAGGCAGGTTATAACATCCCTCCCCCCCCAAAGTCCAAGGAATCCACCGAAGACCCTGGCGAAGGAGGGCGTCGGACTCGTTTTGCCGCAGGCCGGACACCATTTGCACGCGGCGCTGGATCGGGCGGCGTGTAACGAGACGGAGACCGGCGCTTCCGTGATGAACGGCGCGGTTGTACATCCACGGCCCGTGGACCCGAGGATTCCCCTCCTGATGCATCCTGTGTCTCCATCTCGGAGTCAGAGTCTGCTGCCTCCGTCATGTCAGCGTCTCTATCTCCATTCGGTCCCGTAATGACCTGCGCAGGCTTCGAGTGAGGCACCAGTGGAAGATTGTGAGGACTACCTTCCCTTGTCTCTGCGGCTGTTGAAATGAGCTCCGGGGGCGGGGAATCTTTTGAGGGGATGGTCTTCTGGACCGAACGTGGTCTACATGTTTGCGCTGGAGACGACCCTGGGCTTGCACCTGGTAAGATATAGGGGCCCGTTTGGTGAAAGATTACACCAGGAACCCATTGGGCACCACCAGCAAAATTCCGAACGAACACTGGGTCACCGGGCGCAAACTGCCGAATCGGCCGATGCCGAGACAATCCCTGTCCCTGCCGTTCTTGTGTGCGGCGTACTTTTGCGCCAATGTCCGGGAAGACCATACTAAGGCGGGTGCGAAGTCTCCGGCCCATTAGGAGTTCTGCGGGAGCTACCCCAGTCACCGCATGGGGGGTGGTCCTATACGTAAACAAAAAGCGAGCCAGTCTCGTGCCCATTGATCCGGAAGACTGCTTCTTTAGGCCTCTTTTGAATGTGTGCACTGCGTGCTCTGCCAACCCATTTGAAGCCGGGTGGTAAGGTGATGCACTAAGCGTCAAGAACCACAAAGACATGTGAGACTTTAACCAAGGCTTTAATACACTACATAGGAAGCTTACCCGACACAGACGACCCCAGACAAAATGGGTCCGGTCTCAGAAGCTGGGTCTTATACTTAACTCCTGGGGGAGTGGCCAAGGCGGAGCTCTCCGTGGCCAGGTCAGGTTACATACAGGTGACCGAACCTCTACAGAGCTACAGTACAATACACAGTACAATACACAGGATTACAGGGCCACGTTACACACAGCTATTATATAACTATGTACAATGCTAGGGAAGTACAGTAGTGTATCACCACATTCACCCCTTGTTTAGAAGGAAGTCCGGGGTGAAAATATGGAGTAGCAAACACAGTGAACAAACAGGGAGTAACGAACAGAGTCCATCAGGAGGTTCCGTGTCATCAGAGGTCGAGACGAACGATGGGTTTGGTCGATCTCTTTGAACGTCGGAGCTGCGGCGCTGAGGTAGTGTCCCGCGGTATCCGTGCGGTCGCTGGTGCTGGGTCGCGAGGCGGCATGACTTCCCCCACCGCTTCGGCTGGCTCGAGCCGAAACTGCGGGATGACAGTGGCTGGCACAGAGTAGTAACAGGCCGAGGGATCGACGGGAGCAGAGAGGGAGTGGGGTGGAGGTTGCGGGGCGGGGGCAGCAGGGGGCCCCAGAGGGGGCCAGGTCCTTGATGGAGACGGTCTCCTCACGCCCGTCGGGGTACGCTATGTACGCGTACTGTGGGTTGGCGTGGAGGAGACGGTCTCTCTCCACCAGGGGCTCCGCCTTAGAGGTCCGCATGTGCTTGCGGAGCAGGACGTCTCCCGGGGACAGGAGCCAGGACGGAAGCGATGTCACGGATGCCGATCTCCTGGAGGGGTAGCATTCGTTGCAGTACAACAAAAGGGTCCGGATGGAGTGCAGTGCGGCCTCCTGCCAACGGGAGACTGGTAGGCCTTTGGACTTGAGGGCTAGCAGCACGGCCTTCCAAACTGTTCTCCCTCTCCACCTGTCCATTCCCCCGGGGGTTGTAACTGGTCGTCCTGCTCGAGACAACGCCCCTGGCGAGCAGGTACCGACGCAGCTCCTCACTCATGAAGCAGGAGCCCCGGTCACTGTGAACGTAATTGGGGTAACCGAACAGCATGAAGAGGTCGTGCAGCGCTTTGATGACGGTGGCGGAGGTCGTATCGGGGCAGGGAATGGCGAAGGGGAACCGCGAGTACTCGTCGATGACATTGAGGAAGTACGGGTTGCGGTTGTGGGTGGGGAGGGGCCCTTTGAAGTCGATGCTGAGACGTTCAAAGGGGCGGGTAGCCTTGATTAGGTGCGCCTTGTCTGGCTTGTAGAATTGCGGCTTGCACGCCGCACAGACTTGGCAGTCCCTAGTCATGGCCTTGACCTCCTCGACTGAGAAGGGCAGGTTGTGGCCCTTGGTGTAGTGGTAGAGCCGCCTGACGCCCCGGGTGACAGAGGTCATTATGTAGTGCCCGCAGCCGGTCATCCTGTGCGTTGGCACAAGTACTACGGGACAGGGCATCAGGAGGATCATTGAGCTTACCTGGCCGGTATAAGATAGTATAATTGTAGGTGGAGAGTTCGATCCTCCACCGTAATATCTTATCATTTTTGATTTTACCTCGTTGTTTGTTGTCGAACATGAACGCAACTGATCGTTGGTCAGTAACGAGGGTAAATGGTTTTCCGGCCAGGTAGTGCCTCCAGTGCAGGACGGCTTCCACTATGGCCTGTGCCTCCTTCTCAACAGAGGCGTGGCGGATCTCGGGGCCTTGGAGTGTGCGGGAAAAGAAGGCGATGGGCCTGCCCGCCTGGTTGAGGGTGGCACCCAGGGCAAAGTCGGAGGCATCGCTCTCGACTTGGAATGGTGCAGACTCGTCTACCGCATGCATGGCGGCTTTGGCGATAGCGGTTTTTAGGAGGTGGAAGGCCTGGCAGGCTCGGGCGGGAGGGGGGAATGAGGGGGAACGGAGGAGGGGCGGGCCTTGTCAGCGTACTCGGGCACCCACTGGGCATAGTAGGCAAAGAACCCGAGGCATCGCCTCAGTTCTTTGGGGCAGGTGGGAATGGGGAGTTCGAGAAGGGGGCGCAGACGGTCGGGATCGGGGCCGAGGACACCGTTCTCCACCACGTAAGCCGAGTATGGCGAGGCGGGTGGTGCCGAAAACACATTTTGCCTCGTTGTACGTGAGGTTGAGGCGTTTGGCAGTTTGGAGGAATTTAGTGAGGTTGACGTCATGGTCCTGCTGGTTGTGGCCGCAGATGGTGACGTTGTCCAGATACGGGAAGGTAGCCCGCAGTCTGTTCTGGTCCACCATTCGGTCCATCTCCCGTTGGAAGACCGAGACTCCATTGGTGACGCCAAAGGGTACCCTAAGGAAATGGTAGAGGCGGCCGTCTGCCTCGAAGGCCGTGAAGATACGGTCCTCCGGGCGGATAGGGAGCTGGTGGTAGGCGGATTTCAAGTCTATGGTGGAGAACACCCGGTACTGTGCAATCCGGTTGACCATGTCAGATATGCGGGGGAGGGGATACGCATCAAGCAGCGTGTACCGGTTGATGGTCTGACTGTAGTCAATGACCATGCGGTGTTTCTCACCAGACTTGACTACCACCACTTGGGCTCGCCAGGGGCTGGTGCTGGGAGCAATGATCTTTTCCGAGAGAAGGCGCTTAATCTCCGCTCGAATGAATTGGCGGTCCCCGAAACTGTAACGCCGACTTTTACTAGCCACGGGCTTGCAGTCAGGGGTGAGATTAGCAAACAGTGAAGGGGGGGGGGAATCCTGAGCGTGGAGAGACTACAGGTGGGACCCGGGGGGGGGGGGGGGATCAGGGAAGAACTGGGGGTTGGAGACCGTGAGGGGGGGAGTGGGCCGTTAAAATGCAAGGTGAGGCTGCGCAGATGGCATTGGAAGTCCAGGCCGAGGATCGCGGCGGCGCAGAGGTGAGGGAGGACCATGAATTTGAAATCCTGGAACACCGCGCCGTTCACTGAGAGGGAGACGACGCAGTAGCCCGAAACCTCGGCCGACTGGGAGTTGGAGGCCATGGAAATATGCCTGCGCGTGGGTAGTACCTTGAGGGAGCAGCGGCACACGGTGTGCGGGTGGAGGAAGCTCTCCGTGCTGCCGCTGTCGAAGAGGCAGGTAACAGTGAAACAATTTACCTGAACCTCCATGGTGGATCTGGCGAGCTGATGCGGTCGGTCCTGGTCGAGGACGATGGATGCGATGGTGGAGCTGTTGGAGAAGGGTGCCGGATCCGGAGAGCGGCCTGCGGAAGAAGGTGGCGGCGCCCAGGCGTCGTAGGCTGCTGTTGGAGGCCAGGTTGCTGTTGCTGGCTGCATCTCAGTTGTTTGCAGCATTTCGGTCGAGTGCGCAGGTCCGGAAGTGACGATCGGCGGCGGGGCAGACCCGGAAGCGACGATCGGCAGCGGACCGGAAGTGACATGCGGAGGACCGGAAGTGACATGCGGCGGACCGGAAGTGAAGGGAGCCGGGCCGGGGATAATCAAAGATGGCGGCGCCCCTGCGTCGCACGTGTCGAATAGCGAGCCGGGAACAGAGGATGGCGGCACCCAGGAGTAGCAGACCGCGGCGTTGGACCCCGAGGCAGCGGTGGAGCGGCAGACGTTTGCAAAATGGCCTTTCTTGCCACAGGCTGAACAGGTAGCATCTCTAGCAGGGCAGCGTTTCCTGGGGTGTTTTGCCTGGCCACAAAAGTAACACTGGGGCCCAGGCCTTATTTTTACTGCTGGCGTGGCTGGGTGGGCCGTGACTTGCAGGGATTGTTGCTGGGAGGTAGCAGCCACGTAGGGAACGTGGGCAGGCGCATAGAAAGTTTGTGCAGGCGTGTAGGACACATTATTGTCGTAGGCTGCCTGTTGGGCCTCTGCCATAGTGATTGCCCTGTCCAGAGTCAGGGTAGTTCGTGCCAGTAGGAGTTGGCGAATTGGGGTGGAAGCGATGCCGGCTACAAAGGCATCGAGTGCCAGGGCCTCAGTGTTCTGCTCAGCGGAGACTGCTGGCGCGTTGCAGGTGAGCGCGAGGGCACGGAGGCCCCGAACGAACACGGATAGGGGTTCACCCGGCTGCTGGTGCCGGGAGGCGAGGCGGTGGCGGGCGTAAATAGAATTAACAGTTCGTGCATACCGGCTTTTGAGCTTCACGATGGCGTCGGCGTAGGTCATTGTTCCCGTGATGAGGTCGAAAAGCCCGTAGTTGAGCCGTGAGCACAGGAGGTTGAGTCGGTCGTTTTGGCGAAGGCGGAGGATGCTTCCAGGTAGGCCTCGAAACACCGGAGCCAGCAGGTGAAAAGGTGATCCGCGCGTGGAGCGTGGGGGTCGAGCGAGAGCTTGTCGGGTTTCAGAGCAGCCTCCATTATAACTGTAGTGTATTAAATTGATGCGCTAAGCGTCAAGAACCACAAAGACATGTGACACTTTAACCAAGGCTTTAATACACTACATAGGAAGCTTACCCGACACAGACAACCCCAGACAAAATGGGTCCGGTCTCAGAAGCTGGGTCTTATCCTAACTCCCGGGGGAGTGGCCAAGGCGGAGCTCTCCGTGGCCAGGTTACATGCAGGTGACCGAACCTCTACAGAGCTACAGTACAATACACAGTACAATACACAGTACAATACACAGGATTGCAGGGCCACGTTACACACAACTATTATATAACTATGTACAATGCTAGGGAAGTACAGTAGTGTATCACCACATAAGGGGCAGTGCGGATATGGCGTATGCCGTTCATCTTCATGAACCTCGCAAACTCCTCACTGGTGAATGGAGTGCCGTTATCCGTGACCAGCACCTCGGGGAGGCCATGCGTACTAAACGATAAACGCATCTTCTCAATTGTTGCGCAGGATGTTGTCCCCTGCATCTTATGCACCTCCAGCCATTTAGACTGGGCGTCGATTAATAAAAGGAACATGGATCCTTGAAAAGGGCCTGCGAAATCTGCATGCAAGCGTGCCCAAGGCCGCCCTGGCCATTCCCAGTGATGTAGGGGCGCGGCCGGCGGAAGCTTCTGATGCTCCTGGCAAATGGAGCAGTTTTGGGCCACCTTCTCAATGTCGGTGTCGAGGCCTGGCCACCAGACATAACTCCGGGCCAACATTTTCATTTTGGTCACACCGGGATGCCCATTGTGCAAGTCTGTTAGAATCAGCTCCAGTCCTTTTTCCGGGACAATCACACGCGTCCCCCACAAGAGGATGCCGTCTTCCACGCTGAATTCTGACAGCTTGGAGGAAAATGCCCGCAACTCGCCTGGGAGCTGTCTATGCTGCCCACCATACAGGACTATGTGCCGAACCTTTGACAGGACTGGCTCCGTCTGGGTCCACTCACGGATCTGTGATGCCGTGACAGGCAAGGTGTCCATAAAATTTAGGGTTGCAACCACCTCACCGGTCGTGGGGGTCGACATGGGGCCGGTCGATAAAGGCAATCGGCTCAGTGTGTCGGCATTCGCTATCTGTGTTCCTGGTTTGTGCTCCAGAGAATACTCGTATGCAGCAAGCAACAAAGCCCAGCGCTGGATCCGTGCAGAAGCAATGGGCGGTATTGGCTTATCCTCTCTGAAAAGTCCCAGCAGAGGCTTATGATCAGTCACGATAGTGAAATGGCGGCCGTACACGTACTGGTGGAAACGTTTCATCTCAAAAACCACTGCCAGGCCCTCCTTCTCAATCTGCGCGTACTTTTTCTCCGCTGCAGTCAATGTGCGGGCGGCGAAAGCTATCGGTCGCTCGGCCCCGTTCTCCATCTTGTGGGACAGGACAGCCCCAATACCATACGGGGATGCATCACATGTGACGAGCAAAGACTTTCCAGGATCATAGTGGGTTAGTAACCCAGACGACGACAATTGTTGCTTTACCCATCGGAAAGCGGTTTCTTGCGGCTGACCCCAAACCCAGGTGTGATTTTTCTTTAGCAGAAGGTGCAAGGGGACCAGCGTAGTTGCCAGATTGGGGAGGAACTTCCCGTAATAGTTTACGAGACCGAGAAAAGAACGAAGATGCAAAGTGTCAGTCGGGGCGGGGGCCTGTTGAATCGCGCGCACCTTCTCTGCGACGGGGTGCAAACCTTCGCGGTCCACCCGATAACCTAGGTAAACTACTTCCTTTGCCTGAAATACGCACTTTGTGCGACGTAAGCGGACTCCAGCCTCCGAAAAGCGCCTAAGGACAGCCTCCAGATTTTCCAAATGTTCCTGCTCCGACGTCCCTGTAATCAAAACGTCATCTAGGTAGACAGCGACACGCGGTAAACCTCTCAAAATGCCCTCCATAACCCGTTGAAAAATTGTGCAGGCAGAGGATACTCCAAAGGGCAACCGTGTATATTCATACAGGCCCCGGTGTGTATTAATCGGTACATATGGTCGGGAGGCAGGGTCCAGCTCCAACTGCAGGTAGGCGTGACTCATATCTAATTTCGTGAACAAGAGTCCACCTGCAAGCTTCGCGTAGAGATCCTCTATGCGAGGCATTGGATATCGGTCGAGTCGGGAAGCCGTATTCACTGTAAGTTTATAGTCGCCACACAAGCGAACTGTGGCATCTGGCTTCATTACAGGTACAATTGGTGCTGCCCAGTCAGCAAAACGGACGGGCCTGATAATACCCAAACTCTCCAAACGAGTGAGCTCCCCTTCTACCTTCTCGAGCAAGGCGTAAGGCACCGGGCGCACCCGGAAGTAGCGTGGCGTGGCTCCTGGTTCGACTTGGATACGGGCTACGGCCCCTTTTATTTTCCCCAAACCGGGCTGGAATACATCTGGGTATCGTCCTAGCACCTCAGTCAACACTTCAGAAACTGTTTGGAGGATGTGCTGCCATTGCAACCGCAAATGGCGCAACCAGTCCCGACCCAACAGGCTGGGCCCATGGCCGCGCACCACGATAAGTGGGAAACACCCCTCCTGGTGTCCATAAACAACAGGGGTCATTGTAGTTCCTGCAATGTCCAGTGGTTCCCCCGTGTAGGTGGCCAACCTGGCCTGTGAGTCAGTTAATGTAAGGGTCTGTATACCCTGCTTGATGCGGTCGAATGTCCTCTGGGCGATCACGGAGACCGCTGCGCCAGTGTCCAACTCCATCTCAAGCGGGTGGCCATTGACCCGTACTGTCACCTTACCCTGTAGCTCCTGCACTCCTCGTTCTGCGCTCTCTCGGGACAGTACTATTTGAATGGCCTGTTGAAAAGTCAATGTTGGCTCAGCTGACAACTTTCTCTGGGTGGCCGCATTGTTAATACCGCAAACCAAACGGTCGCGTAACATTTGTGACAAGGTCTCACCATAGTCACAGTACTCCGCAATCCCGCGTAGCCTGGATAGAAAATCGGCAAGGGATTCGCCAGGGGTCCTCTCAGCGGTATTAAACCGGTAACGCTGGACTATCGTGGATGGGGCTGGGTTAAAGTGTTGCCCCACTATAGTTCATCAAGTTCATCAAACGTTTTGGTGTCCGGCGCAGCTGGGTACGTAAGGCTCCTAATCACCCCAAACGTATGCAGGCCGCAGGCGGTGAGCAATATGACCACCTGGCGCTCGTTTTCAGTGATATTGTTTGCCCGGAAATAGTAACGCATCCGTTGCGTGTACTGGTTCCAGCTTTCCAGCGCAGCATCAAAAACATCCAAACGTCCGTACAGAGGCATGGTGTAATAGAAAACAACTTCCAACCTGTATCCAACAAAAATCCAGGGAGGTGGCTTCAGCAGTGTAGACGGCTATTCACTTTAACCCTCGTCGCCAGTTTGGTGAGGGCCACGAAGAATCCAGCACGAGTTTTAAGGATACAAAGTAATAACATTTATTTACAATAACATATATATATATATATATATATATAACAGCAGCAGCAACTTCCCTTGCTGCACACTCCTTCCTGCTGGTTCCTAAACTGGCCAGCTTTATTTATACTAGGAGTTTACTCGTGGTTTCTCCGCCCCCCTCATTGGGGAAGCTCATACTCCCACAGGATTGTGGGATTGTCATTAGTCCCCCGCCAATGGTAAGCAGGCAGGTTATAACAGGGGCGGGGGTGGGGGCTCACAGTTGGGGGGAGTGGGGGGTGGCTATTGGGCTGGAATTTAAGCCTGGCCTGGCTCCGCTTCTAACTGTGCTCACTGGACCTCAATGGCCCCTTTGACAGGTGGGGGGGCCACAGCAACAAAATAAAGTGGAGGGAGGTTGTCTGGACATGACGAATAATCCGGGCGGCATACGTGGTCCGGGCAGGATGTGTGGTGTGGGCAAGGGGTGTGGTCTGGGCAGGGTGTGTAGTCTGGACAGGGGGTGTGGTCTGGGCAGTGGTGTGGTCTGGGCAGGGGGTGTGGTCTGGACAGGGGTGTGGTCTGGACAGGGTGTGTGGTCTGGACAGGGGGTGTGGTCCCCCAACACACACACTCCCCCCCACACACACACTCCCCCCCACACACACACTCCCCCCCCAACACACACACTCCCCCCCCAACACACACACTCCCCCCACACACACACTCCCCCCACACACACACACTCCCCCCCCAACACACACACACTCCCCCCAACACACACTCCCCCCAACACACACACACTCCCCCCAACACACACACACTCCCCCCAACACACACTCCCCCCAACACACACACACTCCCCCCAACACACACACACTCCCCCCAACACACACTCCCTCCAACACACACTCACACTCCCCCCCCAACACACACACTCCCCCCACACACACACTCCCCCCACACACACACACTCCCCCAACACAGACACTCCCCCCCACACACTCACACTCCCCCCCCACACACACACTCCCCCCCCCAACACACACACTCCCCTCCCCACACACACACTCCCCCCCCCCACACACACACTCCCCTCCAACACACACACACTCCCCTCCAACACACACACACTCCCCTCCAACACACACACACTCCCCTCCAACACACACACACTCCCGCAACCCCCCCCCACACACTCACACTCCCCCCCAACACACACACTCCCCCCCACACACACACACTCCCCCCCCACACACACACTCCCCCCCCACACACACACACTCCCCCCCCAACACACACACTCCCCCCCCAACACACACACTCCCCCCCCCACACACACTCCCCCCCCACACACTCACACTCCCCCCCCAACACACTCACACTCCCCCCCCAACACACACACTCCCCCCCACACACACACTCCCCCCCAACACACACACTCCCCCCAACACACACACACTCCCCTCCAACACACACACACTCCCCTCCAACACACACACACTCCCCGCAACCCCCCCCCACACACTCACACTCCCCCCCAACACACACACTCCCCCCCCACACACACACACTCCCCCCCCAACACACACACACTCCCCCAACACACACACTCCCCCCCACACACACACTCCCCCCCAACACACACACTCCCCCCCCACACACACACTCCCCCCCCCCCCACACACACACTCCCCTCCAACACACACACACTCCCCCCCAACACACACACTCCCCCCACACACACACTCCCCCCACACACACACACTCCCCCCACACACACACACTCCCCCCAACACACACACACTCCCCCCAACACACACACACTCCCCCCAACACACACTCCCCCCAACACACACTCACACTCCCCCCCCCACACACACACTCCCCCCACACACACACTCCCCCCACACACACACACTCCCCCAACACACACACTCCCCCCCACACACTCACACTCCCCCCCCCAACACACACACTCCCCCCCCAACACACACGCACTCCCCCCCAACACACACACACTCCCCCCCCAACACACACACACTCCCCCCCCACACACACACTCCCCCCACACACACACACTCCCCCCACACACACACACTCCCCCCAACACACACACACTCCCCTCCAACACACACACACTCCCCTCCGACACACACACACTCCCCGCAACCCCCCCCCACACACTCACACTCCCCCCCCAACACACACACTCCCACCCACACACACACTCCCCCCCCAACACACACACACTCCCCCAACACACACACTCCCCCCCCCACACACACACTCCCCCCCCAACACACACACTCCCCACCCCCACACACACACTCCCCCCCCCACACACACACTCCCCTCCAACACACACACACTCCCCCCCAACACACACACTCCCCCCACACACATACACTCCCCCCAACACACACGCACTCCCCCAACACACACACACTCCCCCCCCAACACACACACACTCCCCCCAACACACACACACTCCCCCCAACACACACACTCCCCCCCCAACACACACACTCCCCCCCCAACACACACACTCCCCCCCCAACACACACACACTCCCCCCAACACACACACACAATCCCGCCCCACACACACACACTCCCCCCCCCACACACACACACTCCCCCCAATATACACACACTCCCCCCCACACACACACTCCCCCCCCAACACACACACACTCCCCCCAACACACACACACACTCCCCCCCCAATACACACACTCCCCCCCCAACACACACACTCCCCCCACACACACACTCCCCCCACACACACACACTCCCCCCCAACACACACACACTCCCCCAACACACACTCCCCCCAACACACACACACTCCCCCCAACACACACACACTCCCCCCAACACACACTCCCCCCAACACACACACACTCCCCCCAACACACACACACTCCCCCCAACACACACTCCCTCCAACACACACTCACACACCCCCCCCAACACACACACTCCCCCCACACACACATTCCCCCCACACACACACACTCCCCCAACACAGACACTCCCCCCCACACACTCACACTCCCCCCCCCACACACACACTCCCCCCCCAACACACACACTCCCCCCCCCCACACACACACTCCCCCCCCCACACATACACTCCCCTCCAACACACACACACTCCCCTCCAACACACACACACTCCCCTCCAACACACACACACTCCCGCAACCCCCCCCACACACTCACACTCCCCCCCCAACACACACACTCCCCCCCCACACACACACACTCCCCCCCCACACACACTCCCCCCCCACACACACACACTCCCCCCCCAACACACACACTCCCCCCCCAACACACACACTCCCCCCCCCACACACACTCCCCCCCCACACACTCACACTCCCCCCCAACACACTCACACTCCCCCCCCAACACACACACTCCCCCCCCACACACACACTCCCCCCCAACACACACACTCCCCCCCCCAACACACACACTCCCCCCACACACACACTCCCCCCACACACACACACTCCCCCCACACACACACACTCCCCCCAACACACACACACTCCCCCCAACACACACACACTCCCCCCAACACACACTCCCCCCAACACACACTCACACTCCCCCCCCCACACACACACTCCCCCCACACACACACTCCCCCCACACACACACACTCCCCCAACACACACACTCCCCCCCACACACTCACACTCCCCCCCCCAACACACACACTCCCCCCCAACACACACACACTCCCCCCCAACACACACACACTCCCCCCCAACACACACACACTCCCCCCCCCACACACACACTCCCCCCACACACACACACTCCCCCCACACACACACACTCCCCCCAACACACACACACTCCCCTCCAACACACACACACTCCCCTCCAACACACACACACTCCCCGCAACCCCCCCCACACACTCACACTCCCCCCCCCAACACACACACTCCCCCCCCCACACACACACACTCCCCCCCAACACACACACACTCCCCCAACACACACTCCCCCCCCCACACACACACTCCCCCCCCAACACACACACTCCCCCCCCACACACACACTCCCCCCCCCCCCACACACACACTCCCCTCCAACACACACACACTCCCCCCAACACACACACTCCCCCCACACACATACACTCCCCCCCAACACACACGCACTCCCCCAACACACACACACTCCCCCCCCAACACACACACTCCCCCCCCCCAACACACACACACTCCCCCCAACACACACACACAATCCCGCCCCACACACACACACTCCCCCCCCACACACACACACTCCCCCCAACACACACACACTCCCCCCCCACACACACACTCCCCCCCCAACACACACACACTCCCCCCAACACACACACACAATCCCGCCCCCACACACACACTCCCCCCCCAACACACACACACTCCCCCCAACACACACACACTCCCCCCAACACACACACACAATCCCGCCCCACACACACACACTCCCCCCCCCCACACACACACACTCCCCCCAACACACACACACTCCCCCCAACACACACACACTCCCCCCAACACACACACACAATCCCGCCCCACACACACACACTCCCCCCCCACACACACACACTCCCCCCCAACACACACACACTCCCCCCAACACACACACACTCCCCCCCCCAACACACACACACTCCCCCCAACACACACACACTCCCCCCAACACACACACACTCCCCCCAACACACACACACTCCCCCCCAACACACACACACTCCCCCCCAACACACACACACTCCCCCCAACACACACACACAATCCCGCCCCACACACTCACACTCCCCCCCCCACACACACACTCCCCCCCAACACACACACTCCCCCCCAACACACACACACTCCCCCCCCAACACACACACTCCCCCCCAACACACACACACTCCCCCCCCAACACATACACTCCCCCCACACACACACACTCCCCCCCAACACACACACACTCCCCCCCCAACACACACACTCCCCCCCCAACACACACACACTCCCCCCCCAACACACACACTCCCCCCACACACACACTCCCCCCACACACACACGCACTCCCCCAACACACACACACTCCCCCCCAACACACACACACTCCCCCCAACACACACACACTCCCCCCAACACACACACACTCCCCCCCAACACACATACACTCCCCCCCAACACACACACTCCCCCCACACAGATACACTCCCCCAACACACACACACTCCCCCAACACACACACACTCCCCCCCAACACGCACACACACTCCCCGCAACCCCCCCCACACACATACACTCCCCCCACCACACACACTCCCCCAACACACACACTCCCCCCCACACACATACACTCCCCTCCCACACACACACTCCCCCCCCAACACACACACACGCTTCCCCCACACACACACACTCCCCCCAACACACACACACACTCCCCCCCAACACACAGACACTCCACACCCCAACACACACACACTCCCCCCCAACACACACACACTCCCCCCCAACACACACACAGTCCCCCCCAACACACACACACCCCCAACACACACACTCCCCCCCCACACATACACTCCCCCCCACACACACACACTCCCCCCCACACACACTCCCTCCCAACACACACACGCACTTGCCCCAACACACACTCCCCCCTAACACTCACACACTCCCCCCCAACACACACACTCCCCCCACACACACACACTCCCCCCCCACACACACTCCCCCCCACACACACTCCCCCCCCAACACACACACACTCCCCTCCAACACACACACACTCCCCTCCGACACACACACACTCCCCGCAACCCCCCCCCACACACTCACACTCCCCCCCCAACACACACACTCCCACCCACACACACACTCCCCCCCCAACACACACACACTCCCCCAACACACACACTCCCCCCCCCACACACACACTCCCCCCCCAACACACACACTCCCCACCCCCACACACACACTCCCCCCCCCACACACACACTCCCCTCCAACACACACACACTCCCCCCCAACACACACACTCCCCCCACACACATACACTCCCCCCAACACACACGCACTCCCCCAACACACACACACTCCCCCCCCAACACACACACACTCCCCCCAACACACACACACTCCCCCCAACACACACACTCCCCCCCCAACACACACACTCCCCCCCCAACACACACACTCCCCCCCCAACACACACACACTCCCCCCAACACACACACACAATCCCGCCCCACACACACACACTCCCCCCCCACACACACACACTCCCCCCAATATACACACACTCCCCCCCCACACACACACTCCCCCCCCAACACACACACACTCCCCCCAACACACACACACACTCCCCCCCCAATACACACACTCCCCCCCCAACACACACACTCCCCCCACACACACACTCCCCCCACACACACACACTCCCCCCCAACACACACACACTCCCCCAACACACACTCCCCCCAACACACACACACTCCCCCCAACACACACACACTCCCCCCAACACACACTCCCCCCAACACACACACACTCCCCCCAACACACACACACTCCCCCCAACACACACTCCCTCCAACACACACTCACACACCCCCCCCAACACACACACTCCCCCCACACACACATTCCCCCCACACACACACACTCCCCCAACACAGACACTCCCCCCCACACACTCACACTCCCCCCCCACACACACACTCCCCCCCCAACACACACACTCCCCCCCCCCCACACACACACTCCCCCCCCCACACATACACTCCCCTCCAACACACACACACTCCCCTCCAACACACACACACTCCCCTCCAACACACACACACTCCCGCAACCCCCCCCACACACTCACACTCCCCCCCCAACACACACACTCCCCCCCCACACACACACACTCCCCCCCCACACACACTCCCCCCCCACACACACACACTCCCCCCCCAACACACACACTCCCCCCCCAACACACACACTCCCCCCCCCACACACACTCCCCCCCCACACACTCACACTCCCCCCCAACACACTCACACTCCCCCCCCAACACACACACTCCCCCCCCACACACACACTCCCCCCCAACACACACACTCCCCCCCCCAACACACACACTCCCCCCCACACACACACTCCCCCCCACACACACACACTCCCCCCACACACACACACTCCCCCCCAACACACACACACTCCCCCCAACACACACACACTCCCCCCAACACACACTCCCCCCAACACACACTCACACTCCCCCCCCCCACACACACACTCCCCCCACACACACACTCCCCCCACACACACACACTCCCCCAACACACACACTCCCCCCCCACACACTCACACTCCCCCCCCCAACACACACACTCCCCCCCCAACACACACACACTCCCCCCCAACACACACACACTCCCCCCCAACACACACACACTCCCCCCCCCACACACACACTCCCCCCACACACACACACTCCCCCCACACACACACACTCCCCCCAACACACACACACTCCCCTCCAACACACACACACTCCCCTCCAACACACACACACTCCCCGCAACCCCCCCCACACACTCACACTCCCCCCCCCAACACACACACTCCCCCCCCACACACACACACTCCCCCCCAACACACACACACTCCCCCAACACACACTCCCCCCCCCACACACACACTCCCCCCCCCAACACACACACTCCCCCCCCACACACACACTCCCCCCCCCCCCCACACACACACTCCCCTCCAACACACACACACTCCCCCCAACACACACATCTCCCCCACACACATACACTCCCCCCCAACACACACGCACTCCCCCAACACACACACACTCCCCCCCCAACACACACACTCCCCCCCCCCAACACACACACACTCCCCCCAACACACACACACAATCCCGCCCCACACACACACACTCCCCCCCCACACACACACACTCCCCCCAACACACACACACTCCCCCCCACACACACACTCCCCCCCCAACACACACACACTCCCCCCAACACACACACACAATCCCGCCCCCACACACACACTCCCCCCCCAACACACACACACTCCCCCCAACACACACACACTCCCCCCAACACACACACACAATCCCGCCCCACACACACACACTCCCCCCCCCCACACACACACACTCCCCCCAACACACACACACTCCCCCCAACACACACACACTCCCCCCAACACACACACACAATCCCGCCCCACACACACACACTCCCCCCCCACACACACACACTCCCCCCCAACACACACACACTCCCCCCAACACACACACACTCCCCCCCCCAACACACACACACTCCCCCCAACACACACACACTCCCCCCAACACACACACACTCCCCCCAACACACACACACTCCCCCCCAACACACACACACTCCCCCCCAACACACACACACTCCCCCCAACACACACACACAATCCCGCCCCACACACTCACACTCCCCCCCCCACACACACACTCCCCCCCAACACACACACTCCCCCCCAACACACACACACTCCCCCCCCAACACACACACTCCCCCCCAACACACACACACTCCCCCCCCAACACATACACTCCCCCCACACACACACACTCCCCCCCAACACACACACACTCCCCCCCCAACACACACACTCCCCCCCCAACACACACACACTCCCCCCCCAACACACACACTCCCCCCACACACACACTCCCCCCACACACACACGCACTCCCCCAACACACACACACTCCCCCCCAACACACACACACTCCCCCCAACACACACACACTCCCCCCAACACACACACACTCCCCCCCAACACACATACACTCCCCCCCAACACACACACTCCCCCCACACAGATACACTCCCCCAACACACACACACTCCCCCAACACACACACACTCCCCCCCAACACGCACACACACTCCCCGCAACCCCCCCCACACACATACACTCCCCCCACCACACACACTCCCCCAACACACACACTCCCCCCCACACACATACACTCCCCTCCCACACACACACTCCCCCCCCAACACACACACACGCTTCCCCCACACACACACACTCCCCCCAACACACACACACACTCCCCCCCAACACACAGACACTCCACACCCCAACACACACACACTCCCCCCCAACACACACACACTCCCCCCCAACACACACACAGTCCCCCCCAACACACACACACCCCCAACACACACACTCCCCCCCCACACATACACTCCCCCCCACACACACACACTCCCCCCCACACACACTCCCTCCCAACACACACACGCACTTGCCCCAACACACACTCCCCCCTAACACTCACACACTCCCCCCCAACACACACACTCCCCCCACACACACACACTCCCCCCCCACACACACTCCCCCCCACACACACTCCCCCCCCAACACACACACACTCCCCCCCAACACACACAATCCCCGCCCCCACACACACACACTCCCCCCCCAACAGACACACACACACGCCCCCCCCAACACACACACACTTGCCCCGACACACACACTCCCCCCACACACACACACTCCCCCCCACACACACACTCCCCCCCCAACAGACACACACACACACGCTCCCCCAACACACACACACTCCCCCAACACACACGCTCCCCCAACACACACACACTCACCCCCCAACACACACACACTCCCCCCAACACACACACACAATCCCGCCCCACACACTCACACTCCCCCCCAACACACACACACTCCCCCCAACACACACACACAATCCCGCCCCACACACTCACACTCCCCCCCCACACACACACTCCCCCCCCAACACACACACTCCCCCCCAACACACACACACTCCCCCCCCCAACACACACACTCCCCCCCCAACACACACACACTCCCCCCCCAACACACACACTCCCCCCACACACACACTCCCCCCACACACACACGCACTCCCCCAACACACACACACTCCCCCCCAACACACACACACTCCCCCCAACACACACACACTCCCCCCAACACACACACACTCCCCCAACACACACACACTCCCCCCCAACACACGCACACACTCCCCGCAACCCCCCCCCCACACACATACACTCCCCCCCACCACACACACTCCCCCAACACACACACTCCCCCCCACACACATACACTCCCCTCCCACACACACACTCCCCCCCAACACACACACACGCTTCCCCCACACACACACACTCCCCCCAACACACACACACACTCCCCCCAACACACACACACACTCCCCCCCAACACACAGACACTCCACACCCCAACACACACACACTCCCCCCCAACACACACACACTCCCCCCCAACACACACACAGTCCCCCCCAACACACACACACCCCCAACACACACACTCCCCCCCCACACATACACTCCCCCCCACACACACACAATCCCCCCCACACACACTCCCTCCCAACACACACACGCACTTGCCCCAACACACACTCCCCCCTAACACTCACACACTCCCCCCCAACACACACACTCCCCCCACACACACACACTCCCCCCCCACACACACTCCCCCCCACACACACTCCCCCCCCAACACACACACACTCCCCCCCAACACACACAATCCCCGCCCCCACACACACACACTCCCCCCCCAACAGACACACACACACGCCCCCCCAACACACACACACTTGCCCCGACACACACACTCCCCCCACACACACACACTCCCCCCCACACACACACTCCCCCCCCAACAGACACACACACACACGCTCCCCCAACACACACACATTCCCCCAACACACACGCTCCCCCTACACACACACACTCACCCCCCAACACACACACTCCCCCAACTCACACACACTCCCCCCCGACACACACACACACACTCCCCCCCACACACACACACTCCCCCCCCACACACACACTCCCCCAACACACACACTCCCCCCAACACACAGTCCCCCCCCAACACACACACACTCCCCCCCCACACACGTACACTCCCCCCCAACACACACCCTCCCCCAACACACACACACTCCCCCCCAACACACACACTCCCCCCAACACATACACACTCCCCCCCACATACACACACACTCCCCCAACACACACGAACACCCCCCCCTAACACACACACACACTCCCCCCCACACACACACACTCCCCCCCAACACACACACACTCCCCCCAACACACACACAGACTCCCCCAACACACACACTCCCCCCCAACACACACACTCCCCCCCCACACACACACACTCCCCACCCCCCCAACACACACACTCCCCCCCTCTAACACACACATACTACCCCCCACACACACACTCACCCCACACACACACTCCCCCCCCCACACACACACTCCCCCCCAACACACACACTCCCCCCCACACACACACACACACTCCCCCAACACACACTCTCCCCCCCAACACACACACACACCCCCACACACACACACTCCCCCCCAAACACACACACGCTCCTCCCCCAAACACACACACACACACACACACCCACACACACACACACACTCCCCCCCCCCCCCACACACTCACACTCCCCCCCAACACACACACTTGGAAGTGTGGATGAGCAGAGGGATCTAGGTGTCCATGTACATAGATCCCTGAAAGTTGCCACCCAGGTTGATAGGGTTGTGAAGAAGGCCTATGGAGTGTTGGCCTTTATTGGTAGAGGGATTGAGTTCCGGAGTCGGGAGGTCATGTTGCAGCTGTACAGAACTCTGGTACGGCCGCATTTGGAGTATTGCGTACAGTTCTGGTCACCGCATTATAGGAAGGACGTGGAGGCTTTGGAGCGGGTGCAGAGGAGATTTACCAGGATGTTGCCTGGTATGGAGGGAAAATCTTATGAGGAAAGGCTGATGGACTTGAGGTTGTTTTCGTTGGAGAGAAGAAGGTTAAGAGGAGACTTAATAGAGGCATACAAAATGATCAGGGGGTTGGATAGGGTGGACAGTGAGAGCCTTCTCCCGCGGATGGATATGGCTGGCACGAGGGGACATAGCTTTAAACTGAGGGGTAATAGATATAGGACAGAGGTCAGAGGTAGGTTCTTTACGCAAAGAGTAGTGAGGCCGTGGAATGCCCTACCTGCTACAGTGGTGAACTCGCCAACATTGAGGGCATTTAAAAGTTTATTGGATAAGCACATGGATGATAATGGCATAGTGTAGGTTAGATGGCTTTTGTTTTGGTTCAACATCGTGGGCCGAAGGGCCTGTACTGCGCTGTATTGTTCTATGTTCTACCCCCCAACACACACACGTTCACCCCCCCAACACACACACTCCCCTCCCCAACACACAGACACTCCCCCCCAACACACACAGACTCCCCCCCCCACACACACACACTCCCCCCAACACACACACACTCCCCCCGCCAACACCCCCCCACACACACACTCCCCCAACACATACACACTCCCGCCCAACACACACACACACTCCCCCCCCACAAACACACACTCCCCCCACACACACACACTCCCCCCCAACACACACACACACACTCCCCCTCACACACACACACACACTCCCCCCAACACACACACTCCCCCCCTCACACACACACTCCACCCCCACACACACACACTCCCCCCAACACACACACACACTACCCCCCAGCACAGACACACTCCCCCCCCACACACACACTCCCTCAACACACACACTTCCCCCCAACACACACACTCCCCCCCACGCACACACACTCCCCACCCCCCAACACACACACTCCCCCTCACACACACTCCTCCCCCCCACACACACACTCCCCCCCACACATTCCCTCAACACACACACACTCCCCCCCCCAAACACACACACACTCCCCCCCACACACACACACACTCCCTCCCACACACACACTCCTCCCCACACACACACACGCCCCCCCCCACACACACACTCCCCCCCCACACACACACTCCCCCCCCACACACACACTCCCCAACCCCCAACACACATACACTCCCCCTCACACACACACTCCCCCCCACACACACACTCCTCCCCCCACACACACACTCCCCCCCACACACAATCAAACACACTCCCCCCCAACACACACACACACTCCCCCCCACACATTCCCTCAACACACACACACCCCCCCCCAAACACACACACTCCCCCCACACACACACACACTCCCTCCCACACACACACTCCTCCCCACACACACACTCCCCCCCACACACACACTCGTCCCCCCACACACACACTCCCCAAACCCCAACACACATACACTCCCCCCCACACACACACTCCTCCCCACACACACACTCCCCCCCACACACACACTCGTCCCCACACACACACACTCCCCCCCCACACACACACTCCCCCCCACACACACACTCCCCCCCCCACACACACACTCCCCCCACACACAAACACACACACTCCCCCAAACACACACACACACTCCCCCCCACACATTCCCCCAACACACACTCCCCCCCAAACACACACACTCCCCCCACACACACACACACTCCCTCCCACACACACACTCCCCCCCACACACACACTCCTCCCCCACAACCACACTTCCCCCCCACACACACTCCTCCCCAAACACACACACTCCCCCCACACACACACTCCCCCCACACACACACTCCTCCCGCACACAAACACACTCCCCCCCACACACAAACACACACACTCCCCCCAGCACACACACTACCCCCTAACACACACACTACCCCCCCAACACACACACACTCCCCCAACACACACACTCCCCCCCAACACACACTCCCCCCAACACACACACTCCCCCAACACACACACTCCCCCAACACACACACACTCCCCCCCAACACACACACTCCCCCCAACACACACACACTCCCCCCAACACACACTCCCCCAACACACACAATCCCCCCCCACATACACAACACACACACTCCCCCCAACCTACACACACTCTCCCCCAACACACAACACACACACTCCACCCCACACACACACTCCCCCCAACACACACACACTCCTCCCCACACACACACACACTCCCCCCCACGCACACACTCCCCAACCCCCAACACACACACTCCCCCCCAACACACACACACGCCCCCCCACACACTCACACACTCCCCCCAACACACACACTACCCCCAACACACACACTCCCCCCCAACACACACACTCCCCCCCCAACACACACACACTCCCCCCCACACACTCACACACTCCCCCCACACACACACACTCCCCCCCAACACACACACTCCCCCCCCAACACACACACACTCCCCCCCACACACACACACACTCCCCCCCACACACACACACTCCCCCCCCCCACACACACACACACTCCCCCCCAACACACACACTCCCGCCCCCAACAGTGGGGCGAGTGGGCGAGGCTGAGGGCGATGGGGCGAGGCTGAGGGCGATGGGGCTAGTGGGCGAGGCTGAGGGCGATGGGGCGAGTGGGCGAGGCTGAGGGCGATGGGGCGAGGCTGAGGGCGATGGGGCGAGTGGGCAAGGCTGAGGGTGATGGGGCGAGGCTGAGGGCGATGGGGCGAGTGGGCGAGGCTGAGGGCGATGGGGCGAGTGGGCGAGGCTGAGGGCGATGGGGCGAGGCTGAGGGTGATGGGGCGAGTGGGCGAGGCTGAGGGCGATGGGGCGAGTGGGCGAGGCTGAGGGCGATGGGGCGAGGCTGAGGGTGATGGGGCGAGTGGGCAAGGCTGAGGGCGATGGGGCGAGTGGGCGAGGCTGAGGGTGATGGGGCGAGGCTGAGGGCGATGGGGCGAGGCTGAGGGCGATGGTGCGAGTGGGCGAGGCTGAGGGCGATGGGGCGAGTGGGCGAGGCTGAGGGCTATGGGGCGAGGCTGAGGGTGATGGGGCGAGGCTGAGGGCGATGGGGCGAGGCTGAGGGCAAGTGGGCGAGGCTGAGGGCGATGGGGCGAGTGGGCGAGGCTGAGGGCGATGGGGCAAGTGGGCGAGGCTGAGGGCGATGGAGCGAGGCTGAGGGCGATGGGGCGAGGCTGAGGGTGATGGGGCGAGTGGGCGAGGCTGAGGGCGATGGGGCGAGTGGGCGAGGCTGAGGGCGATGGGGCGAGGCTGAGGGTGATGGGGCGAGGCTGAGGGCGATGTGGCGAGTGGGCGAGGCTGAGGGCGATGGGGCGAGGCTGAGGGTGATGGGGCGAGTGGGCGAGGCTGAGGGTGATGGGGCGAGGCTGAGGGCGATGGGGCGAGGCTGAGGGCGATGGGGCGAGTGGGCGAGGCTGAGGGCGATGGGGCGAGGCTGAGGGCGATGGGGCGAGGCTGAGGGCAAGTGGGCGAGGCTGAGGGCGATGGGGCGAGTGGGCGAGGCTGAGGGTGATGGGGCGAGGCTGAGGGCGATGGGGCGAGGCTGAGGGCAAGTGGGCGAGGCTGAGGGCGATGGAGCGAGTGGGCGAGGCTGAGGGCGATGGGGCGAGGCTGAGGGCGATGGGGCGAGGCTGAGGGCGATGGGGCGAGTGGGCGAGGCTGAGGGCGATGGGGCAAGTGGGCGAGGCTGAGGGCGATGGAGCGAGGCTGAGGGCGATGGGGCGAGGCTGAGGGTGATGGGGCGAGGCTGAGGGCGAGTGGGCGAGGCTGAGGGCGATGGGGCGAGTGGGCGAGGCTGAGGGCGATGGGGCAAGTGGGCGAGGCTGAGGGCGATGGAGCGAGGCTGAGGGTGATGGGGCAAGTGGGCGAGGCTGAGGGCGATGGGGCGAGGCTGAGGGTGATGGGGCGAGTGGGCGAGGCTGAGGGCGATGGGGCGAGTGGGCGAGGCTGAGGGCGATGGGGCGAGTGGGCGAGGCTGAGGGCGATGGGGCGAGGCTGAGGGTGATGGGGCGAGTGGGCGAGGCTGAGGGCGATGGGGCGAGTGGGCGAGGCTGAGGGCGATGGGGCGAGGCTGAGGGTGATGGGGCGAGGCTGAGGGCGATGGAGCTAGTGGGCGAGGCTGAGGGCGATGGGGCGAGGCTGAGGGCGATGGGGCGAGGCTGAGGGTGATGGGGCGAGTGGGCGAGGCTGAGGGCGATGGGGCGAGTGGGCGAGGCTGAGGGCGATGGGGCGAGTGGGCGAGGCTGAGGGCGATGGGGCGAGGCTGAGGGTGATGGGGCGAGGCTGAGGGCGATGGAGCTAGTGGGCGAGGCTGAGGGCGATGGGGCGAGGCTGAGGGCGATGGGGCGAGGCTGAGGGTGATGGGGCGAGTGGGCGAGGCTGAGGGCGATGGGGCGAGTGGGCGAGGCTGAGGGCGATGGGGCGAGTGGGCGAGGCTGAGGGCGATGGGGCGAGGCTGAGGGCGATGGGGCGAGTGGGCGAGACACACACACACACAGACCGTGCAGGAGCTGACACTGAGACACACACACACAGACCGTACAGGAGCTGACACTGAGACACACACACACACACACACACACCGTACAGGAGCTGACACACACACACACACAGACCGTACAGGAGCTGACACTGAGACACACACACAGACCGTACAGGAGCTGACACTGAGACACACACACACACACACACAGACCGTACAGGAGCTGACACTGAGAAACACACACAGACCGTACAGGAGCTGACACTGAGACACACATACACACACACACAGACCGTACAGGAACTGACACTGAGACACACACACACACACACAGACCGTACAGGAACTGACACACACACACACACACAGACACACAGACTGTACAGGAGCTGACACTGAGACACACACACACACGCACACACACACAGACCGTACAGGAGCTGACACTGAGACACACACACAGACCGTACAGGAGCTGACACCGAGACACACACAGACCGTACAGGAGCTGACACTGAGACACACACACACACACACACTCAGACCGTACAGGAACTGACACTGAGACACACACACAGACCGTACAGGAGCTGACACTGAGACACACACAGACCGTACAGGAGCTGGCACTGAGACACACACACACACACACACAGACCGTACAGGAGCTGACACCGAGACACACACACAGACCGTACAGGAGTTGACACTGAGACACACACACACACACACACACAGACCGTACAGGAACTGACACTGAGACACACACACACACACAGACCGTACAGGAGCTGACACTGAGACACACACATAGACCGTACAGGAGCTGACACTGAGACACACACAGACCGTACAGGAGCTGAAACTGAGACACACACGGACTGTACAGGAGCTGACACTGAGACACACACACACAGACCGTACAGGAACTGACACTGAGACACACACACAGACTGTACAGGAGCTGACACTGAGACACACACAGACACACAGACCGTACAGGAACTGACACTGAGACACACACAGACCGTACAGGAGCTGGCACTGAGACACACACACACTCACACACACACAGACCGTACAGGAGCTGACACTGAGACACACACAGACCGTACAGGAGCCGACACTGAGACACACACACAGACCGTACAGGAGCTGACACTGAGACACACACACACACAGACCGTACAGGAGCTGACACTGAGACACACACACACAGACCGTACAGGAGCCAACACTGAGACACACACACAGACCGTACAGGAGCTGACACTGAGACACACACACAGACCGTACAGGAGCTGACACTGAGACACACACACACACACACACAGACCGTACAGGAGCTGACACTGAGACACACACACACACACACACAGACCGTACAGGAGCCGACACCGAGACACACACACAGACCGTACAGGAGCTCACACTGAGACACACACACAGACCGTACAGGAGCTGACACTGAGACACACACACAGACCGTACAGGAGCTGACAGTGAGACACACACACACACAGACCGTACAGGAGCTGACACTGAGACACACACACACACACACACAGACCGTACAGGAGCCGACACTGAGACACACACACAGACCGTACAGGAGCTGACACTGAGACACACACGGACCATACAGAAGCTGGCACTGAGACACACACACAGACTGTGCAGGAGCTGACACTGAGACACACACACACACACACACACACACAGACTGTGCAGGAGCTGACACTGAGACACACACACACACACACACAGACCATACAGGAACTGACACTGAGACACACACAGACCGTACAGGAGCTGACACTGAGACACACACACAGACCGTACAGGAGCTGACACACGCACACACACACACAGACTGTGCAGGAGCTGACACTGAGACACACACACACAGACCGTACAGGAACTGACACTGAGACACACACAGACCGTACAGGAGCTGACACTGAGACACACACACACACACACACACACACACACAGAATGTACAGGAGCTGACACTGAGACACACACACAGACCATACAGGAGCTGCCACTGAGACACACACACAGACCGTACAGGAGCTGACACTGAGACACACACACACACGCACACACAGACCGTACAGGAGCTGACACTGAGACACACACACACACACACACACACACACACAGAATGTACAGGAGCTGACACTGAGACACACACACAGACCGTACAGGAGCTGCCACTGAGACACACACACAGACCGTACAGGAGCTGACACTGAGACACACACACAGACCGTACAGGAGCTGCCACTGAGACACACACACAGACCGTACAGGAGCTGACACTGAGACACACACACACACAGACCGTACAGGAGCTGACACTGAGACATACACACACACACACACACAGACCGTACAGGAGCTGACACTGAGACACACACACACACACACACAGGCCGTACAGGAGCTGACACTGAGACACACACAGACCGTACAGGAGCTGACACTGAGACACACACAGACCGTACAGGAGCTGACACTGAGACACACACAGACCGTACAGGAGCCGACACTGAGACACACACACAGACCGTACAGGAGCTGACACTGAGGCACACACACACAGACCGTACAGGAGCTGACACACACACACAAAAACAGACTGTACAGGAGCTGACACTGAGACACACACACAGACCGTACAGGAGCTGACACTTAGACACACACAGACCGTACAGGAGCTGACACTGAGACACACACACACAGACCGTACAGGAGCTGACACTGAGACACACACACACAGACCGTACAGGAGCTGACACTGAGACACACACACAGACCGTACAGGAACTGATACTGAGACACACACACACACAGACACACAGACTGTACAGGAGCTGACACTGAGACACACACACACACAGACCGTACAGGAGCTGACACACACAGACTGTACAGGAGCTGACACTGAGACACACACACAGACCGTACAGGAGCTGACACTGAGACACACACACAGACCGTACAGGAGCTGACACTGAGACACACACACAGACCGTACAGGAGCTGACACTGAGACACACACACACACACACAGACCGTACAGGAGCTGACACTGAGACACACACACACACACACACAGGCCGTACAGGAACTGACATTGAGACACACACACAGACCGTACAGGAGCTGACACTGAGACACACACACACACACGCACAGACCGTACAGGAGCTGACACTGAGACACACACAGACCGTACAGGAGCTGACACTGAGACACACACACACAGACCGTACAGGAGCTGACACACACACACACACACACACAACCGTACAGGAGCCGACACTGAGACACACACACACACACACACACAGACTGTGCAGGAGCTGACACTGAGACACACACACACACACACACACACACAGACTGTGCAGGAGCTGACACTGAGACACACACACACAGACTGTGCAGGAGCTGACACTGAGACACACACACACAGACCGTACAGGAGCTGACACACACACACACACACACAGACTGTGCAGGAGCTGACACTGAGACACACACACACAGACCGTACAGGAACTGACACTGAGACACACACACAGACCGTACAGGAGCTGACACTGAGACACACACACACACACAGACACACAGACTGTACAGGAGCTGACACTGAGACACACACACACACAGACCGTACAGGAGCTGACACTGAGACACACACACAGACCGTACAGGAGCTGACACTGAGACACACACACAGATCGTACAGGAGCTGACACTGAGACACACACACAGACCGTACAGGAGCTGACACTGAGACACACACAGACACACACACACACACAGACCGTACAGGAGCTGACACTGAGACACACACACACACAGACCGTACAGGAGCTGACACTGAGACACACACACAGACCGTACAGGAGCTGACACTGAGACACACACACAGACCGTACAGGAGCTGACACTGAGACACACACACAGATCGTACAGGAGCTGACACTGAGACACACACACAGACCGTACAGGAGCTGACACTGAGACACACACAGACACACACACACACACAGACCGTACAGGAACTGATACTGAGACACACACACGCACACAGACACACAGACTGTACAGGAGCTGACACTGAGACACACACACACACAGACCGTACAGGAGCTGACACTGAGACACACACACAGACCGTACAGGAGCTGACACTGAGACACACACACAGATCGTACAGGAGCTGACACTGAGACACACACACAGACCGTACAGGAGCTGACACTGAGACACACACAGACACACACACACACACAGACCGTACAGGAGCTGACACTGAGACACACACACACACACGGACCGTACAGGAGCTGGCACTGAGACACACACACACACACACACACACACACACACAGACTGTGCAGGAGCTGACACTGAGACACACACACACACACACACAGACTGTGCAGGAGCTGACACTGAGACACACACACACACAGACTGTGCAGGAGCTGACACTGAGACACACACACACAGACCGTACAGGAGCTGACACACACACACACACACACAGACTGCAGGAGCTGACACTGAGACACACACACAGACCGTACAGGAACTGACACTGAAACACACACAGACCGTACAGGAGCTGACACTGAGACACACACACACACACACACACCGTACAGGAGCCGACACTGAGACACACACACAGACTGTACAGGAGCTGACACTGAGACACACACACACACAGACCGTACAGGAGCTGACACTGAGACACACACAGACCGTACAGGAGCCGACACTGAGACACACACACAGACCGTACAGGAGCTGACACTGAGACACACACACACACACAGACCGTACAGGAGCTGATACTGAGACACACACACAGACCGTACAGGAGCTGTCACTGAGACACACACACAGATCGTACAGGAACTGATACTGAGACACACACACACACACACACAGACACACAGACTGTACAGGAGCTGACACTGAGATACACACACACAGACCGTACAACAACTGATACTGAGACACACACACACACACACACACACACACAGACCGTACAGGAGCTGATACTGAGATACATACACAGACCGTACAGGAACTGATACTGAGACACACACACACACACAGACACACAGACTGTACAGGAGCTGACACTGAGACACACACACACACAGACCGTACAGGAGCTGACACTGAGACACACACACAGACCGTACAGGAGCTGACACTGAGACACACACACAGACCGTACAGGAGCTGACACTGAGACATACACACAGACCGTACAGGAACTGATACTGAGACACACACACACACACACACACAGACCGTACAGGAGCTGACACACACACACACAGACTGTACAGGAGCTGACACTGAGACACACACACAGTCCGTACAGGAGCTGACACTGAGACACACACACACACGCACACACAGACCGTACAGGAGCTGACACTGAGACACACACACACACACACACACACACACACAGAATGTACAGGAGCTGACACTGAGACACACACACAGACCGTACAGGAGCTGACACTGAGACACACACACAGACCGTACAGGAGCTGCCACTGAGACACACACACAGACCGTACAGGAGCTGACACTGAGACACACACACACACGCACACACAGACCGTACAGGAGCTGACACTGAGACACACACACACACACACACACACACACACAGAATGTACAGGAGCTGACACTGAGACACACACACAGACCATACAGGAGCTGCCACTGAGACACACACACAGACCGTACAGGAGCTGACACTGAGACACACACACACACGCACACACAGACCGTACAGGAGCTGACACTGAGACACACACACACACACACACACACACACACAGAATGTACAGGAGCTGACACTGAGACACACACACAGACCGTACAGGAGCTGCCACTGAGACACACACACAGACCGTACAGGAGCTGACACTGAGACACACACACAGACCGTACAGGAGCTGCCACTGAGACACAC
The DNA here is from genome assembly GCF_047496885.1 of Scyliorhinus torazame. Classification (NCBI taxonomy): domain Eukaryota; kingdom Metazoa; phylum Chordata; class Chondrichthyes; order Carcharhiniformes; family Scyliorhinidae; genus Scyliorhinus; species Scyliorhinus torazame. Next base: position 111,397,481 of record NC_092728.1, on the reverse strand, counting down.
ACACAGACCGTACAGGAGCTGACACTGAGACACACACACACACAGACCGTACAGGAGCTGACACTGAGACATACACACACACACACACACACAGACCGTACAGGAGCTGACACTGAGACACACACACACACACACACAGGCCGTACAGGAGCTGACACTGAGACACACACAGACCGTACAGGAGCTGACACTGAGACACACACAGACCGTACAGGAGCTGACACTGAGACACACACAGACCGTACAGGAGCCGACACTGAGACACACACACAGACCGTACAGGAGCTGACACTGAGGCACACACACACAGACCGTACAGGAGCTGACACACACACACAAAAACAGACTGTACAGGAGCTGACACTGAGACACACACACAGACCGTACAGGAGCTGACACTTAGACACACACAGACCGTACAGGAGCTGACACTGAGACACACACACACAGACCGTACAGGAGCTGACACTGAGACACACACACACAGACCGTACAGGAGCTGACACTGAGACACACACACAGACCGTACAGGAACTGATACTGAGACACACACACACACAGACACACAGACTGTACAGGAGCTGACACTGAGACACACACACACACAGACCGTACAGGAGCTGACACACACAGACTGTACAGGAGCTGACACTGAGACACACACACAGACCGTACAGGAGCTGACACTGAGACTCACACACACACAGACCGTACAGGAGCTGCCACTGAGACACACACACAGACCGTACAGGAGCTGACACTGAGACACACACACACAGAGACCGTACAGGAGCTGCCACTGAGACACACACACAGACCGTACAGGAGCTGACACTGAGACACACACACAGACCGTACAGGAGCTGCCACTGAGACACACACACAGACCGTACAGGAGCTGACACTGAGACACACACACAGACCGTACAGGAGCTGCCACTGAGACACACACACAGACCGTACAGGAGCTGACACTGAGACACACACACACACAGACCGTACAGGAGCTGCCACTGAGACACACACACAGACCGTACAGGAGCTGACACTGAGACACACACACAGACCGTACAGGAGCTGCCACTGAGACACACACACAGACCGTACAGGAGCTGACACTGAGACACACACACACACACACAGACCGTACAGGAGGTGACACTGAGACACACACACACACACACAGACCGTACAGGAACTGACACTGAGACACACACACACAGACACACAGACCGTACAGGAGCTGACACTGAGACACACACACACAGACCGTACAGGAGCTGACACTGAGACACACACAGACCGTACAGAAGCTGACACTGAGACACACACACACACACACACACACAGACCGTACAGGAGCTGACACTGAGACACACACACACACACACAGACCGTACGGGAGCCGACTCTGAGACACACACACGCACACACAGACCGTACAGGAGCTGACACTGAGACACACAGACACACACACACACACAGACCGTACAGGAGCTGACACACACACACAGACTGTGCAGGAGCTGACACTGAGACACACACACACGGACCGTACAGGAGCTGACACTGAGACACACACACACGGACCGTACAGGAGCTGACACTGAGACACACACACACACACAGACGGTACAGGAGCTGACACTGAGACACACACACACGGACCGTACAGGAACTGACACTGAGACACACACACACAGACAGTACAGGAGCCGACACTGAGACACCACACACGCATGCCCTACAGGAGATGATCAGTTATAACATTTCCTGAGGATGTAGTCATCCAGAATGCTGGAAAAGTGATGGACTTCCCACATCTCACAGTTAGAGCACTGCACCCCCCTGACTGACATTTCTCGCACTAATCAATTAAGTCAAAATAAGTACTTCTCAAATTTAGTACTAATTAATTAATTATGTTAAAATAAATACCCATTAAATTTAACTTAAAATTAACTATATGGTCCATTGTGCTAGTTTTCTCTAATAAATATTAAATGGTCAATGCACTCATCTCCAAGTTACTCCTCTACATAGTTAATTACTCTAGTTTTTCAAATTTAGGAGATTCACAATCAACTAATCAGGTCACAGCTTTACTGTGTTGTCACTTTTCCATTTCTTCCCCTGAGTCCCTGATACCCAACAGATAAGTTATTTATACTTACTGTTCCGAAGTTCCTACTCCCCGGGTTCCCCAACTCCGCTTCCTGCCAACTGGGCCGCAAATCCCCGAGGTAAGTTATTTATACTTACTGTTCCGAAGCTCTTCCTTCCCGAGTTCATGCCAACTCCGCTCCCTGCCGACCAGTGGGGCTAACTCCAATTTTCTATGGCTCTTCTTTGCTTGTCCTCGTTACTATCAATTAGAGTCCTTACAGATTATAAATCACATAATTTATTTTCAAACTATATTCGATGAAAGTTATGAAGACTTACCGACTTAGTCCACTACTTACCAATCTGCTCTCTCCCTTGTATCCTCAGCTGCAGCAGGGCAAGGCACCCCTCTGAAGATTTAAAAGTTACAAAGCAAGGAGAAAAAGCAAAGAGCACCTCTTCCTGCTCTGAGCGAATTCCCACTCTGCTTCAAAGTCCCAAGCTTAACGCTTAAACCTTCCTCCGCCTGTGGCCTCACTCCTGATGTGGCCTCTCTCCCACTGCTCGTGCGCAAAGATCACAGCCTTCCATTCAGAAAAGCACCCTTCCACTGCTACACTCTGACTTCTATGACCTAGCCAGTTCTGTAATCACCTTGCCAGCTCATCTCTGACCCCGTGTAACTTCACCTTTTGTACCAATCTACCATGAGGGACCTTGTCAAAGACCTTACGGAAGTCCATGTAGACAACATCCACTGCCCTACCTGCATCAATCATCTTTGTTACTTCCTTAAAAAAATCGATCAAGTTGGCGAGACACGACCTCCCCTTCACAAAACCGTGCCGCTTATCGCTACTAAGTCCATTTGGTTCCAAATGTGAGTAAATCCTATCCCCAATAATCTTTTAATAACAATAATCTTTATTATTGTCACAAGTAGGCTTACATTAACACTGCAATGAAGTTACTGTGAAAATCCCCCAGTCGCCACACTCCGGCGCCTGTTCGGGTCACAGAGGGAGAATTCAGAATGTCCAATTCACCCAACAGCACGTCTTTCGGGACTTGTGGGAGGAAACTGGAGCACCCGAAGGAAACCCACGCAGACACGGGGAGAACGTGCAGACTCCGCACAGACAGTGACCCAAGTGGGAATCAAACCCGGCACCCTGGCGCTGGGAAGCAACAGAGCTAACCAATGTGCTCCATACCGCCCATAATTATTTCCAATAATGTCCCTACCAATGATGTAAGACTCACTGGCCTACAATTTCCTGGATTATCCTTGCTAACCTCTTAAACAAAGGAACAACACTGGCTATTCCCCAGTCCTCTGGGACCTCACCTGTAGCCAATGAGTAAAGAAAGATTTCTATCAAGGCCCCAGCAATTTTCTCCCTTGCTTCCCTCGGCATTCTGGGGTAGATCTCATCAGGCTCGAAACCTTAATGTTTTTCAACACATCCTCCTTTTTGATATCTACATGACCCAGACTATCTACACACCCTTCCCCAGGCTCATCATCCACCTAGTCCTTCTCTTTGGTGAATACTGATGCAAAGTACTCATTTAGTACCTCGCCCATTTCCTCTGGCTCCAAGCATAGATTCCCTCCCCTGTCCTTGAGGGGGCCAACCCTTTCCCTGGCTACCCTCTTGCTCTTTGTATACATAGAAAGTGCCGTGGGATTTTCCTTAATCATGTTTGCCAAGGACTTTTCATGACCCCTTTTAGCCCTCCTGAGTCCTTGCTTAAGTTCCTTCCTACTTTCCTTATATTTTTCAATGGCTTTGTCTGTTCTCAAGTCTTCTTGATCTTGCTGATGCTTTCTTTAAATTTTTAACTAGGCTCACAATATCCCTCATTTTCCAAAGTTCCTGAAACTTGCCATACTTATCCTTCAGCTTTTCAGGAAAATGCTGGTCCTGAATTCTAATCAACTGATATTTGAACAACTCCCACATGCCAGGTGTTGATTTACCTTCAAACATCTGCCCCCAATCTAAATGCTTCAGTTCTTGCCTAATATTGTTATAATTAGCCTTCCCCCAATTTAGCATCTTCACCTGAGGACTACTCTTATCTTTATCCAACATTACCTTAAAACTTACTGAATTATGGTCACTGTTCCCGAAATGCTCCCCTACTGAAACTTCGAACATCTGGCCAGGCTCATTCCCAAATACCAGGTGTAGTATGGCCCCCTCCCCAGTTGGACTATCTACATATTGTTTCAAGAAAATCTCCTGGATGCTCCTTACAAACTCTGCCCCCATCCAAGTCCCTAGCACTAAGTGAGTCCCAGTCAATATAGGGGAAGTTAAAATCACCCACTACAACAATTCTGTTACTTTTACAATTTTTCAAATCTGTATGAGCCCTCTGAGGTGTCCTCTCCCAGTACAGCATTAATATTCTCCTTAACCAGTAATGCAACTCTCCCACCCCTTTTAAAGCCCCCTCTATCCCACCTGAAACATGTATTCTGGAACGTTTAGCTGCCAATCCTGTCCCTCCCTCAACCAAGTCTCCGTAATGATAACAATATCATACTTCTAAGTCCTAATCCAAGCCCCAAGTTCATCTGCCTTTCCCGTTACACTTCACGCATTGAAATAAATGCACTTCAGATCACCTGTCCTGCTATGTTCAGCAACATCTCCCTGCCCAGGGCAGCATGTGGCGCAGTGGTTAGCACTGGGACTGCGGCGCTGAGGACCCGGGTTCGAATCCCCGCCCGGGGTCACTGTCCGTGTGGAGTTTGCACATTCTCCCCGTGTCTGTGTGGGTCTCACCCCCACAACCCAAAGATGTGCAGGGTGGGTGGATTGGCCATGTTAAATTGCCCCTTAATTGGGAAAAAAATAATTGGGTACTCTAAATTTATTTTTTAAAAACATCTCCCTGCCTATCATACTTCCTCTCAGTCTGACTAGCCCTATGTTCTAGTTCCCCCTCAGTTACTTCACCTGCTGGCCTACTCCCCTGGTTCCCACCCCCTTGCCACACTAGTGTAAACCCTCCCGTGGGACACTAGCAAACCTCCCAGCCAGGATATTTATGCCCCTCCAGTTTAGATGCAACCTGTCCTTCTTATACAGGTCACACCTGCCCTGGGAGAGATCCCAATGGTCCAGAAATCTGAAACCCTCCCTCCTACACCAGCTGTTTAGCCACGTGTTTAGCTGCTCTATCTTCCTATTTCTAGCCTCACTGGCACGTGGCACAGGGAGTAATCCTGAGATTACAACCATAGAGGTTCTGTCTTTTTAACTTTCTACCTAACTCCCTGAACTGCTGCTGCAGGACCTCATCCCCCTTCCTGCCTATGTCGTTAATACCAATACGTACCACGACCTCTGGCTGTTCACCCTCTCCCATACCACCCTGGAGTCTCTTTCACGTCCATAGAAGCGGCTATCTGTACCCCTAACTATAGAGTCCCCTATGACTATTGCTCTCGTGCTCTTTGTCACAACCTGCTTAACAACAGAGCCCTCCGTGGTGCCACTGCTCGGGCTCCTGCTGCTGTGATGCCCTGACGCGCCCCCCCTCCCCCGCCCCCCCAAACAGTATCCAAAACGGTAAACTTGTTAGAGAGGGGGACGATCACAGGGGATTCCTGCACTGACTGCCTGATTGCCCCCCCCCTCCCCCAAGTGAGGAACCCCCTCTATGGGGTCACAGAATGCCACCCCCTTTGCAGACCTTCCCACCTCCCCTTCTGGGGTCACCCTTCAGGGACCCCACCCTGGAGGCCAAGTCACTGAGTGTCTTTAAGACGGAGATAGATAGGTTCTTGATTAATAAGGGGATCAGGGGTTATGGGGAGAAGGCAGGAGAATGGGGATGAGAAAATATCAGCCATGATTGAATGGCGGAGCAGACTCGATGGGCCGAGTGGCCTAATTCTGCTCCTGTGACTTATGGTCTTATGGTCTAAACCCTCCAAATAAATAGTGACACCTCAAACCCTCCAAACACACAGAACCACCTCAATCTCTCCAAATGTACAGGATCCCCTCAAACTCTCCACATAATTGTGCAGTCAGCATTACAACAGGGAAGTATCCAACGCGAATAAATTGACCCGAAATCCAGAGCATTTACTGCTTGCTGATTTACCAGAAGGAGCAGTGCGGTATTGCTGTACCCATGCTGCAACCTCAGACTGGGTTCACATGATAACTTCCCAAAGGAAGGGGGCCATAGGTGACAACAGCAGCCACAGTTAGATTCGCAGCCCCGGGGTTATGGGGGGTCTCCCAGTCTGTGGCTCCAGCAGTGTGCATATCTGGAGTGTGAACACAGGCTCAGAATCTCACTCACACATCTCAAGTTGCAATGCCCTGCCACCCAATCCTGTCATTTAGAATGGGGCACAGGAGAGATACAGCAGGTGTGTCCATTCAACCTGTGCCCTGACCCCCAGAATCCAGGGCCAGTGTGTGAGGTAGAGTATGAGGCAGTGGGTGAGGCAGTGGGTGAGGCAGTGGGTGAGGCAGTGGGTGAGGCAGTGGGTGAGGCAGTGGGTGAGGCAGTGGGTGAGGTAGAGTATGAGGCAGTGGGTGAGGCAGTGGGTGAGGTAGAGTATGAGGCAGTGGGTGAGGCAGTGGGTGAGGCAGTGGGTGAGGTAGATGTCCCACGGGCAGCACTGTAGCACAGTGGTTAGCACTGTTGCTTCACAGCTCCAGGATCCCAGGTTCGATATCCGGCTTGGGTCACTGTCTGTGCGGAGTCTGCACATTCTCCCCGTGTGTGCGTGGGTTTCCTCCGGGTGCTCCGGTTTCCTCCCACAGTCCAAAGATGTGCAGGTTAGGTGGATTGGCCATGATAAATTGCCCTTAGTGACCAAAAAGGTTAGGAGGGGTTTTTGGGTTACGGGGATAGGGTGGAAGTGAGGCTTAAGTGGGTCGTTGCATGGGCAGCACGGTGGCGCAGTGGGTTAGCACTGCTGCCTCACGGCGCCGAGGTCCCAGGTTCGATTCCGGCTCTGGGTCACTGTCCGTGTGGAGTTTGCACATTCTCCCCCGTGTTTGCGTGGGTTTCACCCCACAACCCAAATTTGTGGGGCTTTGGTGGATTGGCTGCGCTAAATTGCCCCTTAATTGGAAAAAATGAATTGGGTACTGTAAATTTATTAAACAAAAAGTGGGTTGTTGCAGACTCGATGGGCCGAATGGCCTCCTTCTGCACTGTATGTTCTATGTTCTATGTCCCAGAGACTTTATTGATTTAATCATCTTTGAACAGAACTCTGTAATAAAAATCAGAAAGGGTAAAAATGAATTTGTCACTGACTGTAGACTTCTGGCTGGGGTCCCACTCTCCAAACCGCAGTCTATGATGTAACCAGCACCATCTCCCATTCACCCATGAACAGCATGGGCAGCAAGGTAGCACAGTGGTTAGCACCGTTGCTTCACAGCGCCAGGGAGCCAGGTTCAATTCCCGGCTTGGGTCACTGTCTGTGCGGAGTCTGCACGTTCTCCCCGTGTCTGCGTGGGTTTCCTCCGGGTGCTCCGGTTTCCTCCCACAGGTCTCGAAAGGCGTGGCGACTGGGGGCTTTTCACAGTAACGTCATTGCAGGGTTAATGTAAGCCTACTTGTGACAATAAAGATTATTATTATAAATACCTCCAGGACTGTGTGGGTCTGACTCTGGTCAGACGTTGAGCCAGTAGCTCTCCTGCTGTTTCTCGCAGCTACTTTTAACAAGGGCTGAGTAACACATTAATCTCATCAGTAACCCCACAGACTGTCGAACTGACAAACAAGACAGTTCCTCAACTCGAAAAGCACCACGTTTTGTTTCAAATTTCACATATATTGGGAAACAAAGGTATGTTTTGTATTGTGAAGTTTATCATTGACTTATTTGTCACTTCATCCGGTGACAAATGATGCTGAAGGATTTCCAACCAATTCCTACCGTGTGCCAAATCATTAATATTCAAGAATTCAGCTGCCCCACAACCCCTGTGCATTCTCCTTCCTGAAGGCTGCTGACCTGACACAAACAACAGGAAACCTCCATGATTTACGGCAAACCTGCCCAAGTGTGGAAAGGCAATCTGATTTCCATTGCTCCAATAGGCGGGAGTATTCCCCTCGCGTCTGAGTGATTACATTACCCAGCATGATGCCATAACCTGCTGGAGTTCTGGGATATATAGTCCTAAATGCTGTGTCACAGAGAGACTGTGTAACTCAGTAAGCGATCTCACCTCAGTCAGAAGGTCATGGGTCAGGCACCACTCCAGAGATTTGAGAATATAAACTAGGCTAACAGTTCCTATGCAGCAATGAGGGAGTGCCGTACTGTCAGAGGGTCAGTACTGAGGGAGTGCCGTACTGTCAGAGGCTCAGTGCTGAGGGAGTGCCGTACTGTCAGAGGGTCAGTACTGAGGGAGTGCCGTACTGTCAGGGGGTCAGTACTGAGGGAGTGCCGCACTGTCAGAGGGTCAGTACTGAGGGAGTGCCGTACTGTCAGAGGGTCAGTACTGAGGGAGTGCCGTACTGTCAGAGGGTCAGTACTCAGGGAGTGCTGCACTGTCAGAGGGTCAGTACTCAGGGAGTGCTGCACTGTCAGAGGGTCAGTACTGAGGGAGTGCCGCACTGTCAGAGAGTCAGTACTGAGGGAGTGCTGCACTGTCAGAGGGTCAGTACTCAGGGAGTGCTGCACTGTCAGAGGGTCAGTACTGCGGGAGTGCCGCACTGTCAGAGAGTCAGTACTGAGGGAGTGCTGCACTGTCAGAGGGTCAGTGCTGAGGGAGTGCCGTACTGTCAGAGGCTCAGTACTGAGGGAGTGTCGCACTGTCAGAGGGTCAGTACTGAGGGAGTGCTGCACTGTCAGAGGGTCAGTACTGAGGGAGTGCCGTACTGTCAGAGGGTCAGTACTGAGGGGGTGCCGCACTGTCAGAGAGTCAGTACTGAGGGAGTGCTGCACTGTCAGAGGGTCAGTGCTGAGGGAGTGCCGTACTGTCAGAGGGTCAGTACTGAGGGAGTGTCGCACTGTCAGAGGGTCAGTACTGAGGGAGTGCTGCACTGTCAGAGGGTCAGTACTGAGGGAGTGCCGTACTGTCAGAGGGTCAGTACTGAGGGAGTGCCGCACTGTCAGAGAGTCAGTACTGAGGGAGTGCTGCACTGTCAGAGGGTCAGTGCTGAGGGAGTGCCGTACTGTCAGAGGGTCAGTACTGAGGGAGTGCTGCACTGTCAGAGGGTCAGTACTGAGGGAGTGCCGCACTGTCAGAGGGTCAGTACTGAGGGAGTACTGCACTGTCAGAGGGTCAGTACTGAGGGAGTGCTGCACTGTCAGAGGGTCAGTACTGAGGGAGTGCTGCACTGTCAGAGGGTCAGTACTGAGGGAGTGCTGCACTGTCAGAGGGTCAGTACTGAGGGAGTGCTGCACTGTCAGAGGGTCAGTACTGAGGGAGTGCCGCACTGTCAGAGTGTCAGTACTGATTGAGTGCGGCACTGTCAGAGGGTCAGTACTGAGGGTGTGCTACACTGTCAGAGGGTCAGTACTGAGGGAGTGCCGTACTGTCAGAGGGTCAGTACTGAAGGTGTGCTGCACTGTCAGAGGGTCAGTACTGAGGCAGTGCCGTACTGTCAGAGGGTCAGTACTGAGGGAGTGCTGCACTGTCAAAGGGTCAGTACTGAGGGAGTGCTGCACTGTCAGAGGGTCAGTACTGAGGGAGTGCTGCACTGTCAGAGGGTCAGTACTGAGGGAGTGCCGTACAGTCAGAGGGTCAGTACTGAGGGAGTGCCGTACTGTCAGAGGGTCAGTACTGAGGGAATGCCGCACTGTCAGAGGGTCAGTACTGAGGGAGTGTCGCACTGTCAGATGGTCAGTACTGAGGGAGTGCCGCACTGTCAGATGGTCAGTACTGAGGGAGTACCGCACTGTCAGAGGGTCAGTACTGAGGGAGTGCTGCACTGTCAGAGGGTCAGTACTGAGGGAGTGCCGCACTGTCAGAGGGTCAGTACTGAGGGAGTGCCGTATTGTCAGAGGGTCAGTACTGAGGGAGTGCCGCACTGTCAGAGGGTCAGTACTGAGGGAGCGCCGCACTGTCAGAGGGTCAGTACTGAGGGAGTGCTGCACTGTCAGAGGGCCAGTACTGAGGGAGTGCTGCACTGTCAGAGGGTCAGTGCTGAGGGAGTGCCGCACTGTCAGAGAGTCAGTACTGAGGGAGTGCCGTACTGTCAGAGGGTCAGTACTGAGGGAGTGCTGCACTGTCAGAGGGTCAGTACTGAGGGAGTGCTGCACTGTCAGAGGGTCAGTACTGAGGGAGTGCTGCACTGTCAGAGCGTCAGTACTGAGGGAGAGCTGCACTGTCAGAGGGTCAGTACTGAGGGAGTGCCGCACTGTCAGAGGGTCAGTACTGAGGGAGTGCCGCACTGTCAGAGGGTCAGTACTGAGGAAGAGCCGCACTGTCAGAGGGTCAGTACTGAGGGAGTGCTGCACTGTCAGGGGGTCAGTACTGGGGGAGTGCTGCACTGTCAGAGGGTCAGTACTGAGGGAGAGCTGCACTGTCAGAGGGTCAGTGCTGAGGGAGTGCTGCACTGTCAGAGGATCAGTACTGAGGGAGTGCCGCACTGTCAGAGGGTCAGTACTGAGGGAGTGCCGCACTGTCAGCGGGTCAGTACTGAGGGAGTGCCGCACTGTCAGAGGGTCAGTACTGAGGGAGTGCTGCACTGTCAGAAGGTCAGTAATGAGGGAGTGCTGCACCGTTAGAGGGTCAGTACTGAGGGAGTGCCGCACTGTCAGAGGGTCAGTACTGAGGGAGTGCCGCACTGTCAGAGGGTCAGTACTGAGGGAGAGCCGCACTGTCAGAGTGTCAGTACTGAGGGAGTGCCGTACTGTCAGAGGGTCAGTACTGAGGGAATGCCGCACTGTCAGAGGGTCAGTACTGAGGGAGTGTCGCACTGTCAGAGGGTCAGTACTGAGGGAGTGCCGCAATGTCAGAGGGTCAGTACTGAGGGAGTACCGCACTGTCAGAGGGTCAGTACTGAGGGAGTGCTGCACTGTCAGAGGGTCAGTACTGAGGGAGTGCTGCACTGTCAGAGGGTCAGTACTGAGGGAGTGCCGTATTGTCAGAGGGTCAGTACTGAGGGAGTGCCGCACTGTCAGAGGGTCAGTACTGAGGGAGCGCCGCACTGTCAGAGGGTCAGTACTGAGGGAGTGCTGCACTGTCAGAGGGTCAGTACTGAGGGAGTGCTGCACTGTCAGAGGGTCAGTGCTGAGGGAGTGCCGCACTGTCAGAGAGTCAGTGCTGAGGGAGTGCCGTACTGTCAGAGGGTCAGTACTGAGGGGGTGCTGCACTGTCAGAGGGTCAGCACTGAGGGACTGCTGCACTGTCAGAGGGTCAGTACTGAGGGAGTGCTGCACTGTCAGAGGGTCAGTACTGAGGGAGAGCTGCACTGTCAGAGGGTCAGTACTGAGGGAGTGCCGCACTGTCAGAGGGTCAGTACTGAGGGAGTGCTGCACTGTCAGAGGGTCAGTACTGAGGGAGTGCCGCACTGTCAGAGGGTCAGTACTGAGGGAGTGCTGCACTGTCAGGGGGTCAGTACTGGGGGAGTGCTGCACTGTCAGCGGGTCAGTACTGAGGGATTGCCGCACTGTCAGATGGTCAGTACTGAGGGAGTGCCGCACTGTCAGAGGGTCAGTACTGAGGGAGTGCTGCACTGTCAGAGGATCAGTACTGAGGGAGTGCGGCACTGTCAGAGGGTCAGTACTGAGGGAGTGCCGCACTGTCAGAGGGTCAACACTGAGGGAGTGCTGCACTGTCAGAAGGTCAGTACTGAAGGAGTGCTGCACCGTCAGAGGGTCAGTACTGAGGGAGTGCCGCACTGTCAGAGGGTCAGTACTGAGGGAGTGCCGCACTGACAGAGGGTCAGTACTGAGGGAGAGCCGCACTGTCAGAGGGTCAGTACTGAGGGAGTGCTGCACTGTCAGAGGGTCAGTACTGAGGGAGAGCCGCACTGTCAGAGGGTCAGTACTGAGGGAGTGCCGCACTGTCAGAGGGTCAGTACTGAGGGAGTGCCGCACTGTCAGAGGGTCAGTACTGAGGGAGTGCCGTACTGTCAGAGGGTCAGTACTGAGGGAATGCCGCACTGTCAGAGGGTCAGTACTGAGGGAGTGCTGCACTGTCAGAGGGTCAGTACTGAGGGAGTACCGCACTGTCAGAGGGTCAGTACTGAGGGAGTGCTGCACTGTCAGAGGGTCAGTACTGAGGGAGTGCCGCACTGTCAGAGGGTCAGTACTGAGGGAGTGCCGCACTGTCAGAGGGTCAGTACTGAGGGGGTACCGCACTGTCAGAGGGTCAGTACTGAGGGAGTGCTGCACTGTCAGAGGGTCAGTACTGAGGGAGTGCCGCACTGCCAGAGGGTCAGTACTGAGGGAGTGCCGTATTGTCATAGGGTCAGTACTGAGGGAGTGCCGCACTGTCAGAGGGTCAGTACTGAGGGAGCGCCGCACTGTCAGAGGGTCAGTACTGAGGGAGTGCTGCACTGTCAGAGGGTCAGTACTGAGGGAGTGCTGCACTGTCAGAGGGTCAGTGCTGAGGGAGTGCCGCACTGTCAGAGAGTCAGTACTGAGGGAGTGCCGTACTGTCAGAGGGTCAGTACTGAGGGGGTGCTGCACTGTCAGAGGGTCAGTACTGAGGGAGTGCTGCACTGTCAGAGGGTCAGTACTGAGGGAGTGCTGCACTGTCAGAGGGTCAGTACTGAGGGAGAGCTGCTCTGTCAAAGGGTCAGTACTGAGGGAGTGCCGCGCTGTCAGAGGGTCAGTACTGAGGGAGTGCCGCACTGTCAGAGGGTCAGTACTGAGGGAGAGCCGCACTGTCAGAGGGTCAGTACTGAGGGAGTGCTGCACTGTCAGGGGGTCAGTACTGGGGGCATGCTGCACTGTCAGAGGGTCAGTACTGAGGGAGTGCCGCACTGTCAGAGGGTCAGTACTGAGGGAGTGCCGCACTGTCAGAGGGTCAGTACTGGGGGAGAGCTGCACTGTCAGAGGGTCAGTGCTGAGGGAGTGCTGCACTGTCAGAGGATCAGTACTGAGGGAGTGCCGCACTGTCAGAGGGTCAGCACTGAGGGAGTGCTGCACTGTCAGAAGGTCAGTACTGAGGGAGTGCTGCACTGTCAGAGGGTCAGCACTGAGGGAGTGCCGCACTGTCAGAGGGTGAGTACTGAGGGAGTGCCGCACTGTCAGAGGGTCAGTACTGAGGGAGTGCTGCACTGTCAGGGGGTCAGTACTGGGGGAGTGCTGCACTGTCAGAGGGTCAGTACTGAGGGAGAGCTGCACTGTCAGAGGGTCAGTGCTGAGGGAGTGCTGCACTGTCAGAGGATCAGTACTGAGGGAGTGCCGCACTGTCAGAGGGTCAGTACTGAGGGAGTGCTGCACTGTCAGAAGGTCAGTACTGAGGGAGTGCTGCACCGTTAGAGGGTCAGTAATGAGGGAGTGCCGCACTGTCAGAGGGTCAGTACTGAGGGAGTGCCGCACTGTCAGAGGGTCAGTACTGAGGGAGAGCCGCACTGTCAGAGTGTCAGTACTGAGGGAGTGCCGCACTGTCAGAGGGTCAGTACTGAGGGAGTGACGCACTGTCAGAGGGTCAGTACTGAGGGAGTGCCGTACTGTCAGAGGGTCAGTACTGAGGGAATGCCGCACTGTCAGAGGGTCAGTACTGAGGGAGTGTCGCACTGTCAGAGGGTCAGTACTGAGGGAGTGCCGCAATGTCAGAGGGTCAGTACTGAGGGAGTACCGCACTGTCAGAGGGTCAGTACTGAGGGAGTGCTGCACTGTCAGAGGGTCAGTACTGAGGGAGTGCTGCACTGTCAGAGGGTCAGTACTGAGGGAGTGCCGTATTGTCAGAGGGTCAGTACTGAGGGAGTGCCACACTGTCAGAGGGTCAGTACTGAGGGAGCGCCGCACTGTCAGAGGGTCAGTACTGAGGGAGTGCTGCACTGTCAGAGGGTCAGTACTGAGGGAGTGCTGCACTGTCAGAGGGTCAGTGCTGAGGGAGTGCCGCACTGTCAGAGAGTCAGTGCTGAGGGAGTGCCGTACTGTCAGAGGGTCAGTACTGAGGGGGTGCTGCACTGTCAGAGGGTCAGCACTGAGGGAGTGCTGCACTGTCAGAGGGTCAGTACTGAGGGAGTGCTGCACTGTCAGAGGGTCAGTACTGAGGGAGAGCTGCACTGTCAGAGGGTCAGTACTGAGGGAGTGCCGCACTGTCAGAGGGTCAGTACTGAGGGGGTACCGCACTGTCAGAGGGTCAGTACTGAGGGAGTGCTGCACTGTCAGAGGGTCAGTACTGAGGGAGTGCCGCACTGCCAGAGGGTCAGTACTGAGGGAGAGCTGCACTGTCAGAGGGTCAGTACTGAGGGAGTGCCGCACTGTCAGAGGGTCAGTACTGAGGGAGTGCCGCACTGTCAGAGGGTCAGTACTGAGGGAGAGCCGCACTGTCAGAGGGTCAGTACTGAGGGAGTGCTGCACTGTCAGGGGGTCAGTACTGGGGGAGTGCTGCACTGTCAGCGGGTCAGTACTGAGGGAGTGCCGCACTGTCAGAGGGTCAGTACTGTGGGAGAGCTGCACTGTCAGAGGGTCAGTACTGAGGGAGTGCCGCACTGTCAGAGGGTCAGTACTGAGGGAGAGCTGCACTGTCAGAGGGTCAGTACTGAGGGAGTGCCGCACTGTCAGAGGGTCAGTACTGAGGGAGTGCCGCACTGTCAGAGGGTCAGTACTGAGGGAGAGCCGCACTGTCAGAGGGTCAGTACTGAGGGAGTGCTGCACTGTCATGGGGTCAGTACTGGGGGAGTGCTGCACTGTCAGCGGGTCAGTACTGAGGGAGTGCCGCACTGTCAGAGGGTCAGTACTGAGGGAGTGCCGCACTGTCAGAGGGTCAGTACTGAGGGAGTGCTGCACTGTCAGAGGGTCAGTACTGAGGGAGTGCTGCACTGTCAGAAGGTCAGTACTGAGGGAGTGCTGCACCGTCAGAGGGTCAGTACTGAGGGAGTGCCGCACTGTCAGAGGGTCAACACTGAGGGAGTGCTGCACTGTCAGAAGGTCAGTACTGAGGGAGTGCTGCACCGTCAGAGGGTCAGTACTGAGGGAGTGCCGCACTGTCAGAGGGTCAGTACTGAGGGAGTGCCGCACTGTCTGAGGGTCAGTACTGAGGGAGAGCCGCACTGTCAGAGGGTCAGTACTGAGGGAGTGCGGCACTGTCAGAGGGTCAGTACTGAGGGAGAGCCGCACTGTCAGAGGGTCAGTACTGAGGGAGTGCCGCACTGTCAGAGGGTCAGTACTGAGGGAGTGCCGCACTGTCAGAGGGTCAGTACTGAGGGAGTGCCGTACTGTCAGAGGGTCAGTACTGAGGGAGTGCCGCACTGTCAGAGGGTCAGTACTGAGGGAGTGCCG
Source organism: Scyliorhinus torazame (assembly GCF_047496885.1). Lineage (NCBI taxonomy): Eukaryota > Metazoa > Chordata > Chondrichthyes > Carcharhiniformes > Scyliorhinidae > Scyliorhinus > Scyliorhinus torazame. The sequence continues at coordinate 111,381,958 of NC_092728.1, read as the reverse complement.
CACTGTCAGAGGGTCAGTACTGAGGGAGTGCCGTACTGTCAGAGGGTCGGTACTGAGGGAGTGCTGCACTGTCAGAGGGTCAGTACTGAGGGAGTACCGCACTGTCAGAGGGTCAGTACTGAGGGAGTGCTGCACTGTCAGAGGGTCAGTACTGAGGGAGTGCCGCACTGTCAGAGGGTCAGTACTGAGGGAGTGCCGCACTGTCAGAGGGTCAGTACTGAGGGGGTACCGCACTGTCAGAGGGTCAGTACTGAGGGAGTGCTGCACTGTCAGAGGGTCAGTACTGAGGGAGTGCCGCACTGCCAGAGGGTCAGTACTGAGGGAGTGCCGTATTGTCAGAGGGTCAGTACTGAGGGAGTGCCGCACTGTCAGAGGGTCAGTACTGAGGGAGCGCCGCACTGTCAGAGGGTCAGTACTGAGGGAGTGCTGCACTGTCAGAGGGTCAGTACTGAGGGAGTGCTGCACTGTCAGAGGGTCAGTGCTGAGGGAGTGCCGCACTGTCAGAGAGTCAGTACTGAGGGAGTGCCGTACTGTCAGAGGGTCAGTACTGAGGGGGTGCTGCACTGTCAGAGGGTCAGTACTGAGGGAGTGCTGCACTGTCAGAGGGTCAGTACTGAGGGAGTGCTGCACTGTCAGAGGGTCAGTACTGAGGGAGAGCTGCTCTGTCAGAGGGTCAGTACTGAGGGAGTGCCGCACTGTCAGAGGGTCAGTACTGAGGGAGTGCCGCACTGTCAGAGGGTCAGTACTGAGGGAGAGCCGCACTGTCAGAGGGTCAGTACTGAGGGAGTGCTGCACTGTCAGGGGGTCAGTACTGGGGGAGTGCTGCACTGTCAGCGGGTCAGTACTGAGGGAGTGCCGCACTGTCAGAGGGTCAGTATTGAGGGAGTGCCGCACTGTCAGAGGGTCAGTACTGAGGGACAGCTACACTGTCAGAGGGTCAGTGCTGAGGGAGTGCTGCACTGTCAGAGGATCAGTACTGAGGGAGTGCCGCACTGTCAGAGGGTCAGCACTGAGGGAGTGCTGCACTGTCAGAGGGTCAGTACTGAGGGAGTGCTGCACCGTCAGAGGGTCAGTACTGAGGGAGTGCCGCACTGTCAGAGGGTCAGTACTGAGGGAGTGCCGCACTGTCAGAGGGTCAGTACTGAGGAAGAGCCGCACTGTCAGAGGGTCAGTACTGAGGGGGTGCTGCACTGTCAGAGGGTCAGTACTGAGGGAGTGCTGCACTGTCAGAGGGTCAGTACTGAGGGAGTGCTGCACTGTCAGAGGGTCAGTACTGAGGGAGAGCTGCACTGTCAGAGGGTCAGTACTGAGGGAGTGCCGCACTGTCAGAGGGTCAGTACTGAGGGAGTGCCGCACTGTCAGAGGGTCAGTACTGAGGGAGAGCCGCACTGTCAGAGGGTCAGTACTGAGGGAGTGCTGCACTGTCAGGGGGTCAGTACTGGGGGAGTGCTGCACTGTCAGCGGGTCAGTACTGAGGGAGTGCCGCACTGTCAGCGGGTCAGTACTGAGGGAGTGCCGCACTGTCAGAGGGTCAGTACTGAGGGAGTGCCGCACTGTCAGAGGGTCAGTACTGAGGGAGTGCTGCACTGTCAGAGGGTCAGTACTGAGGGAGTGCTGCACTGTCAGAAGGTCAGTACTGAGGGAGTGCTGCACCGTCAGAGGGTCAGTACTGAGGGAGTGCCGCACTGTCAGAGGGTCAACACTGAGGGAGTGCTGCACTGTCAGAAGGTCAGTACTGAGGGAGTGCTGCACCGTCAGAGGGTCAGTACTGAGGGAGTGCCGCACTGTCAGAGGGTCAGTACTGAGGGAGTGCCGCACTGTCTGAGGGTCAGTACTGAGGGAGAGCCGCACTGTCAGAGGGTCAGTACTGAGGGAGTGCTGCACTGTCAGAGGGTCAGTACTGAGGGAGAGCCGCACTGTCAGAGGGTCAGTACTGAGGGAGTGCCGCACTGTCAGAGGGTCAGTACTGAGGGAGTGCCGCACTGTCAGAGGGTCAGTACTGAGGGAGTGCCGTACTGTCAGAGGGTCAGTACTGAGGGAGTGCCGCACTGTCAGAGGGTCAGTACTGAGGGAGTGCCGCACTGTCAGAGGGTCAGTACTGAGGGAGTGCCGTACTGTCAGAGGGTCGGTACTGAGGGAGTGCTGCACTGTCAGAGGGTCAGTACTGAGGGAGTACCGCACTGTCAGAGGGTCAGTACTGAGGGAGTGCTGCACTGTCAGAGGGTCAGTACTGAGGGAGTGCCGCACTGTCAGAGGGTCAGTACTGAGGGAGTGCCGCACTGTCAGAGGGTCAGTACTGAGGGGGTACCGCACTGTCAGAGGGTCAGTACTGAGGGAGTGCTGCACTGTCAGAGGGTCAGTACTGAGGGAGTGCCGCACTGCCAGAGGGTCAGTACTGAGGGAGTGCCGTATTGTCAGAGGGTCAGTACTGAGGGAGTGCCGCACTGTCAGAGGGTCAGTACTGAGGGAGCGCCGCACTGTCAGAGGGTCAGTACTGAGGGAGTGCTGCACTGTCAGAGGGTCAGTACTGAGGGAGTGCTGCACTGTCAGAGGGTCAGTGCTGAGGGAGTGCCGCACTGTCAGAGAGTCAGTACTGAGGGAGTGCCGTACTGTCAGAGGGTCAGTACTGAGGGGGTGCTGCACTGTCAGAGGGTCAGTACTGAGGGAGTGCTGCACTGTCAGAGGGTCAGTACTGAGGGAGTGCTGCACTGTCAGAGGGTCAGTACTGAGGGAGAGCTGCTCTGTCAGAGGGTCAGTACTGAGGGAGTGCCGCACTGTCAGAGGGTCAGTACTGAGGGAGTGCCGCACTGTCAGAGGGTCAGTACTGAGGGAGAGCCGCACTGTCAGAGGGTCAGTACTGAGGGAGTGCTGCACTGTCAGGGGGTCAGTACTGGGGGAGTGCTGCACTGTCAGCGGGTCAGTACTGAGGGAGTGCCGCACTGTCAGAGGGTCAGTATTGAGGGAGTGCCGCACTGTCAGAGGGTCAGTACTGAGGGACAGCTACACTGTCAGAGGGTCAGTGCTGAGGGAGTGCTGCACTGTCAGAGGATCAGTACTGAGGGAGTGCCGCACTGTCAGAGGGTCAGCACTGAGGGAGTGCTGCACTGTCAGAGGGTCAGTACTGAGGGAGTGCTGCACCGTCAGAGGGTCAGTACTGAGGGAGTGCCGCACTGTCAGAGGGTCAGTACTGAGGGAGTGCCGCACTGTCAGAGGGTCAGTACTGAGGAAGAGCCGCACTGTCAGAGGGTCAGTACTGAGGGGGTGCTGCACTGTCAGAGGGTCAGTACTGAGGGAGTGCTGCACTGTCAGAGGGTCAGTACTGAGGGAGTGCTGCACTGTCAGAGGGTCAGTACTGAGGGAGAGCTGCACTGTCAGAGGGTCAGTACTGAGGGAGTGCCGCACTGTCAGAGGGTCAGTACTGAGGGAGTGCCGCACTGTCAGAGGGTCAGTACTGAGGGAGAGCCGCACTGTCAGAGGGTCAGTACTGAGGGAGTGCTGCACTGTCAGGGGGTCAGTACTGGGGGAGTGCTGCACTGTCAGCGGGTCAGTACTGAGGGAGTGCCGCACTGTCAGAGGGTCAGTACTGAGGGAGTGCCGCACTGTCAGAGGGTCAGTACTGAGGGAGAGCTGCACTGTCAGAGGGTCAGTGCTGAGGGAGTGCTGCACTGTCAGAGGATCAGTACTGAGGGAGTGCCGCACTGTCAGAGGGTCAGCACTGAGGGAGTGCTGCACTGTCAGAAGGTCAGTACTGAGGGAGTGCTGCACCGTCAGAGGGTCAGTACTGAGGGAGTGCCGCACTGTCAGAGGGTCAGTACTGAGGGAGTGCCGCACTGTCAGAGGGTCAGTACTGAGGGAGAGCCGCACTGTCAGAGGGTCAGTACTGAGGGAGTGCTGCACTGTCAGAGGGTCAGTACTGGGGGAGTGCTGCACTGTCAGACGGTCAGTACTGAGGGAGAGCTGCACTGTCAGAGGGTCAGTGCTGAGGGAGTGCTGCACTGTCAGAGGGTCAGTACTGAGGGAGTGCTGCACTGTCAGAAGGTCAGTACTGAGGGAGTGCTGCACCGTCAGAGGGTCAGTACTGAGGGAGTGCCGCACTGTCAGAGGGTCAGTACTGAGGGAGTGCCGCACTGTCAGAGGGTCAGTACTGAGGGAGTGCCGCACTGTCGGAGGGTCAGTACTGAGGGTGTGCTGCACTGTCAGGGGGTCAGTACTGGGGGAGGGCCGCACTGTCAGAGGGTCAGTACTGAGGGAGTGCTGCACTGTCAGAGGGTCAGTACTGAGGGAGTGCCGCACTGTCAGAGGGTCAGTACTGAGGGAGAGCCGCACTGTCAGAGTGTCAGTACTGAGGGAGTGCTGCACTGTCAGAGGGTCAGTACTGAGGGAGTGCCGCACTGTCAGAAGGTCAGTACTGAGGGAGTGCCGCACTGTCAGAGGGTCAGTACTGAGGGAGTGACGCACTGTCAGAGTGTCAGTACTGAGGGAGTGCCGCACTGTCAGAGGGTCAGTACTGAGGGAGTGCCGTACTGTCAGAGGGTCAGTACTGAGGGAGTGCCGCACTGTCAGAGGGTCAGTACTGAGGGAGTGCCGCACTGTCAGAGGGTCTGTACTGAGGGAGTTCCGCACTGTCAGAGGGTCAGTACTGAGGGTGTGCTGCACTGTCAGAGGGTCAGTACTGAGGGAGTTCCGCACTGTCAGAGGGTCAGTGCTGAGGGAGTGCTGCACTGTCAGAGGGTCAGTACTGAGGGAGTGCCGCACTGTCAGAGGGTCAGTACTGAGGGAGTGCCGCACTGTCAGAGGGTCAGTACTGAGGGAGTGCTGCACTGTCAGAGGGTCAGTACTGAGGGAGTTCCGCACTGTCAGAGGGTCAGCACTGAGGGAGTGCCGCACTGTCAGAGGGTCAGTACTGAGGGAGTGCCGCACTGTCAGAGGGTCAGTACTGAGGGAGTGCCGCAATGTCAGAGGGTCAGTACTGAGGGAGTGCCGCACTGTCAGAGGGTCAGTACTGAGGGAGTGCCGCACTGTCAGAGGGTCAGTACTGAGGGAGTGTTGCACTGTCAGAGGGTCAGTACTGAGGGAGTGCCGCACTGTCAGAGGGTCAGTACTGAGGGAGTGCCGCACTGTCAGAGGGTCAGTACTGAGGGAGTGCTGCACTGTCAGAGGGTCAGTACTGAGGGAGTGCTGCATTGTCAGAGGGTCAGTACTGAGGGAGTGCCGCACTGTCAGGGTCAGTACTGAGGGAGTGCTGCACTGTCAGAGGGTCAGTACTGAGGGAGCGCCGCACTGTCAGAGGGTCAGTACTGAGGGAGTGCCGCACTGTCGGAGAGTCAGTACTGAGGGAGTGCCGCACTGTCAGAGGGTCAGTACTGAGGGAGTGCTGCACTGTCAGAGGGTCAGTACTGAGGGAGTGCTGCACTGTCAGAGGGTCAGTACTGAGGGAGTGCTGCATTGTCAGAGGGTCAGTACTGAGGGAATGACGCATCTGATCTCCGGGCGGCGCATGCGCGGGAGCGTCAGCGGCCGCTGACAGTTTCCCACGCATGCGCCGTGGAGGGAGTCTCTTCCGCCTCCGCCATGGTGGAGACCGTGGCGAAGGCAGAAGGAAAAGAGTGCCTCCACGGCACAGGCCCTCCCGCGGATCGGTGGGCCCCGATCGCGGGCCAGGCCACCGTGGGGGCACCCCCCGGGGTCAGATCGCCCCGCGCCCCCCCCCCAGGACCCCGGAGCCCGCTCATGCCGCCTTGTCCCGCTGGTAAGGTAGATGATTTAATTTACGCCGGCGGGACAGGCAATTTATCGGCGGGACTTCGGCCCATCCGGGCCGGAGAATCGAGCGGGGGGGGCCCGCCAACCTGCGCGGCGCGATTCCCGCCCTCACTGAATATCCGGTGCCGGAGACTTCGGCAACCGGCGGGGGCGGGATTCACGCCAGCCCCCGGCTATTCTCCGACCCGGCCGGGGGGGGTCGGAGAATGTCGCCCCAGATCCCAACATTTGTTCGTATCCCGGACCAGATCCCAACATTTTTTAGAATCCCGGACCAGATCCCAACATTTTTTAGAATCCCGGACCAGATCCCAACATTTGTTAGAATCCCGGACCAGATCCCAACATTTGTTCGGATCCCGGACCAGATCCCAACATTTGTTAGGATCCCGGACCAGATCCCAACATCTGTTCGGATCCCGGACCAGATCCCAACATCTGTTAGGATCCCGGACCAGATCCCAACATCTGTTAGGATTCCGGTGAGAACCTCAAACAATTCTTTCAGTTTTTAAAAACTGTGAGGAAAGGATACTTCACCCCAGGAGTGGTGGTTCTGACAATAGGCATGTTTCATGTTTAAAAAAACTTTAATTTAAAACGAATTAACCACGTTAACATCACAGAAATTGCTTTACAATTCATAGTTAAGCAGTTCTTAAATAAAAGGAAAAACTTGAATTTACTATCTATACCTGCCGCTAATTCCAATTAAGCAACCCAATACAGTTGAAATGCCATTCATAAATAAAGTTAACAAAGCAAGTTACTTGCTTATCTGTACAGACCTTTGAAGAGAAAGTCCTTTTTCAGGAACAACCTGAAAATCCTTCCGTCTTGTCAGTCTCAAATCCTATGTCAAACTGCTGTTCAACTTAAAATCTTACAACAGATTGCAAAACTACAGACAGACCTGGCTCCTCCCATTAATTTCAGCATCTGTATTCCCCTAAGTTCCATGACCTGCTTAGCTAGGACTAAACACTGCACCCTCATAAATGACCTACACTCCAGCGAATATCCAGCAATCAAAACAATACCTCATTAGTCATCTCTCTGCAAACAAGTAAATGGCTAATATCAATCAGTACCTCACCTTTTACGAATCTTTAATTGCCGTTTGAGCAGACACACTGCTTATATGTATTTTAAATCAGGTTTTGTAATAACATTACTGCCACAAATGTGAAATATAATATATAACAATTTTTACATTCATTGCACCGTAGATTGCAGCAAGGTCTTCCTTCTTGATCTGTATATATTCCCTCTCGGCATCAGAAAGAGTTCCTGAATGAAGGCAACTGGCCTCTGTGATCCGTCTTCCTTTTTATGGGATAGGACTTCCTTGACGTGCTGGAAGCCCTGCTCGTATTGTTCCTTCCGATGCCAACACTGGCGTTTTCTTAAGAGCAAATGAAACGGCACCACATTGTTGTTAGGTTGGGGATAAAATGACCTTAGTAGCTTACCATCCCCAAGAAGGACTTTAATTCTGTCATGTTCTTCGATGCTGGGACTTCTCTTAAATCTCTCAACCTCTCTTCGAGTGGGTGCTGGCCTCCATTTTGAGGCCTAGGTTTGTGATCTCAGTAGATTGAAAAGTGCACTTTTCATGCTTCAGGCAGATTCCTCATCCCTAAATCTCCTCAGTGCCTCTTCTAGTCTTTCTAGGTGCTCTTCATATGATGTCCAGGTAGACCACAATCTTCAGGATGCCCTGGAGCAGATTTTCCATTGTGCGCTGGAATATCGTACAGGCCAAGGAGTAATCTGGTGTATTGAAACAAGCCTTTATGCATGTTAAACATTTGGGAGTCTTCACCCAGTTCTAACTGCAAATAGGTGTGACTGAGGTCGGGTTTGGTGTGTGTGGGCCCCCCGCCAACTTTTCAGATAGGTCTTCAATTCACCGAATGGATATTTGTCTAATGGGCTGCCTGGTTTAACATAAGTTTGTAATCCCCACACATTCTTTTTAAAAAAAATCTTTCTATTGACATTTTCAACATAATGTACATTGACGTTCGACCCCCCTCCCCCCGTGTGCTCCCTCTTTGTCCCTCTTAGCTTCTCTGCCTCCTTTCCCCCCCCCCCCCCCCCCCCTTCCCCCTGGGTTGCACGTCCCAGCCGTTCCTCCTTGTCTTTTGTTTTTTTCTCTAATCCTTCCAGTTCCCCCTCTACTGGCTGTTGCTGGCCTCGAACAGGTTCTGGACCAGGCAGACAAATTGCCCCCCTGCAGTAAGGAAGCCTTCCCCCTGACCCTCGGGTGGCGTATTTTATCTTCTCCAGCTGGAGAAATTCTGAGAGGTCAGCGACCAGTCTGCAGCTGTGGGTGGTGCTGCCGATCGCCAGCCGAGCAGGATTCCCCGGCGGGCGATTAGGGAAGCGAAAGCGAGGGCGTTGGCCCCTTCCCCATGTGTAACTCTGGCTGCTCCGATACCCTGAAGATTGCCACTATTGGGCATGGCTTCACCCTCACCCCCACAACCTTGGACATTGCCCCGGAGAAGGCTGCCCAGAACCCAGCAGGTTTGGGGCAAGCCCAGAACATGTGGGTGTGGTTAGCCGGGCCCCTCTGGCACCGTTCACATCTGTCCTCCACCTCCGGGAAGAACCTGCTCATTCGGGCTCTGGTCAGGTGCGCTCTGTGCACCACTTTGAGCTGCATTAGGCTGAACCTTGCGCAGGAGGAGGTGGAGTTGGGCCTGCTCAGTGCTTCACTCCAGAGTCCCCACCCCACTTCTGTCCCCAGTTCATCCCCCCCATTTCTATTTCATAGAATTTACAGTGCAGAAGGAGGTCATTCGGCCCATCGAGTCTGCACCGGCTCTTGGAAACACCTCCCCCCTATCCCCATAACCCAGTAACCCCACCCAACACTAAGGGCAATTTTGGGCACTAAGGGCAATTTATCATGGCCAATCCACCTAACCTGCACATCTTTGGACTGTGGGAGGAAACCGGAGCACCCGGAGGAAACCCACGCATTTGGTCTCATCCTGTGGTATTTGGGCTCTGTCCAGTAGCTGTCCGTATATTTTCCCACAGAGTTCCCCCCTCCGTACTCTGCATTGTCATCTGGTCCTCTAATAGTCTAGCCTCCGGGGCCCTGGAGTATCCGACTCTCTCTTTGCAGAGGCAAAGTGTCTGATTTCCTGTCCTGTCGGCAGTTTCCACTCCTCCTTTGCTGTGTTGATTTGGGGACTCTCGGATTCTTACCCCCTCCGCACACAAACGCCATAATTAAGGTATCTAGGTTCTGGAAGAAGGCCTTGAGGATGAAGATCGGTATTGACCTAAACAGGAAGAGGAACCTCTGCAGCACGTTTATTTTGATTGTTGTAGCCATCTGGGTTGGCCACTTCCCGACTTAAAATGGAGCTCCGCAAAGACGACAGGGAAATTCAGCCAACGCAGGCAAAAACTAGCAAGTGCAGAAATCCTGTGTATTAGAACTTGCAGAAGCCCAGACAGCACTGAAACCCACAGCCACCTGCATACTAATGAGCGATCCCCGGGAACAATTGAAACATGTAAGGTGAATAAGGCCAAGCCAGACTCCTCGGCGCCAGCAGGAGCCAAGACAAAGGAAGGCCAACGGACACTCAGGGACCGCCCAGCGATCAGGGAACCGCTCCAGCATTGGAGAAATCGATCCAAGTGATCGGAACGTAGTCCAATCACTTTTAATCAAATACGGGGTCCGCCCGAACGGCGCGAAGCCCCTGGGGACTATAAAGTAGAGTCCCCAAGTTCAAATCGGTCTTCTTGGCAGGGTCACTCAGCAGCTCGAAGCAACCCTTGACAGTGAACTGCCTAAGCTGCCGCATCAACCAAGTAAGTCTCCAGTCAACGCACGCTATGAGATAGGCGCTCCGAGCTACCAGTCCATACCAGCCTCCAGTCTCCAGTCACGCTCGCTACGGGATAGGCGCTCCTAGCTACCAGTCCCTGCCAGCCTCCAGTCTCCAGTCGCGCTCGCTGCGAGATAGGCGCTCCTAGCTACCAGTCCCTGCCAGCCTCCAGTCTCCAGTCGCGCTCGCTGCGAGATAGGCGCTCCTAGCTACCAGTCCCTGCCAGCCTCCAGTCTCCAGTCACGCTCGCTACGGGATAGGCGCTCCTAGCTACCAGTCCATACCAGCATCCAGTCTCCAGTCAACGCTCGCTGCGAGATGGGCGTTCCGAGCTACCAGTCCCTGCCAGCCTCCAGTCTCCAGTCACGCTCGCTACGGGATAGGCGCTCCTAGCTACCAGTCCCTGCCAGCCTCCAGTCTCCAGTCACGCTCGCTACGAGATAGGCGCTCCGAGCTACCAGTCCCTGCCAGCCTCCAGTCTCCAGTCACGCTCGCTACGGGATAGGCGCTCTGAGCTACCAGTCCCTGCCAGCCTCCAGTCTCCAGTCACGCTCGCTACGAGATAGGCGCTCCGAGCTACCAGTCCGTACCAGCAGACCTGCAGATTCAGAATCGAACAAAAGGCCGTTTGTTCCCCTGACCTGGTGGGCCAGTCCGAAGCTAAGTATAGGCCTTTTAGTGATAGAGATAGTCTAGAAAGTAGAGTTTATGCATAAGTAGTGATTTACTGTGTATAATAAATGTGTTTTGATTTGAATCTTACTAATTTGTGTGTTGAGTTATTGATCAGTACTTGAACTTGAACCTCGTGGCGGTATCATAAAGATACCTGGCGACTCTAGAGCAAAGGTTATAGAAACAGAGCAAATTAAATAAAGACCCAACGGGCAACGAATTAAGAGTCAACCAAAGTTAGCAACATATTACTGGTGACATCCTGACTGGACCCGACTTAGAAGTGGCCTAACCACTCTGGGAGAACCCAAAATTTGAATTAGAATCCAATTGGGAACAGGAAAATCACAAGCGTTCAAGCAGTTCTGATCAATCCTCATAATTTTGAAGCGTTTTAATGCATGCATAACTAACAGTGCTATAAGGTAAAACTGATAGATTTTTGTTGCGAAAAACTGTCGGTAGTTTGTATTCCGGAAAGTAGCGAACGCCATACCCGTGTTTACAGCACCGCCTTGGTACCCCTCGTTCCAAATTTTAAAAGAGCATTCAGATAGAGAAAATGGCAATGAAGGCAATGGAACGCCTTATGAACCCTCAGGAATTCGAGGTCGCAGCGACCAGCAGTAGAGTAGGACAGTGTCCCGTTTGGGAAGAAGAGATCAGGAAATATCCCAAAGGGAAAGGATGGCCCCTTTGGAGTGAATTCTGTGATAATGAGGAAACAGGACCCGGGAGTATAGGACACACTTGGTGGGAAAACCTGTCAGAGATCCATAAGAAAAGCTTAGGGAAAGCTCGCAAGCCGATGGCAATCGTGTCCTGTCTGGCACAATTGCAAGGCACAGAGGAGATTGTTCGGACGCTCCGCAAAGAGATAGAAGAGAGACATCGAATGAGCAAGGTCGATGTTAGTGAGATCGAGAGGGAGAATATAGAATTAAGAAGGAAGTTGGCAGCAAAGGACGGAGAGGTGGATGATGCCAAGGGGGCACACCAGTCTTGTCTAGCGCATCTGAGCAGCTTCCAAACCCAATACGATAAGGCCTATCAGGACATGCAACATGCAGTCCTGGTAAGAGAAGAGACAGGAGGGTCCCGCACCACAGTTAATTCCTCCACCATGTTCCAAAAAGACACGTGGCCCACTACAGCCACAATCACCCTCAGCGGCTTCACAGGCCACTCACAACAGGGACACATCACAGCCCCTGTACCCATTCAAATTACCACAAAACACCCCATAGTTTTGGTCGATCTGGACCACACAGCAGAACACATTTTGGGCATTGACTTCATGAACTCCCACAACCTTTCATTTGATCCAGTAAATCAATGTGTCTGGAAAATGACAAAGTCAGCAAGAGCCCCCGCAACGCTCACAGTAGGCGAGTATGCTAATATTAGCGCAGTCGGCGAATTTTGGTTTGACCCGACCACGATTAGCGCAGACAAACAGTTTAAGGCAGTTCTCCAGAAAAACAGGACCGCATTTGCAAGTCATAAACATGACTGCGGCAGGCTGGCTGGTTCGGTTCAAATAATAGGACCTGACCCTAGACCCCAGAAGCAATACGGATTTCCCCAAGAGGCAGAGGGAGAAATCTCAAAGGTTATTGACAGCTTATTAGAACAAGGCGCACTGAGATCGGTAGCCTCTACTAATAATGCCCCGATTTGGCTAGTGAGAAAGCCCGATGGATCATGGCGACTGACCATCGATTACCGGGAACTCAACAAAGTCACCCCCGCAGCAGCCCCCACGGTAGCCACAAGTCCCGAGACCATGCTCAAACAGGGACTCAACTCACGATATTTTACGGTTTTGGACATCAGTAACGGATTCTGGTCCATTCCATTGGCAAAAGCGTGCCAGTACAAATTTGCCTTCACTATTAAAGGTCAGCAGTACACGTGGACATGCCTTCCTCAAGGATTCCACAACTCCCCCTCCATTTTCCACCGACAGCTGGCTAATGGATTATCAAAATGTTCTCGCCCCGAATGTCTGGTCCAGTATGTGGACGACCTATTATTGCAGACAGACACCAAGGCAGAGCACATCGAGCTTCTAGCTGAACTCCTGGAACTCCTACAGCAGATCGGATGCAAAGTGAACCCCAAGAAAGCCCAACTTTTGAAAGACAAAGTGGTATATTTGGGAACGATTATCGCGCATGGTAAACACGAGATCGAGCATAAAAGAATTGTCTCGATTGTCAAATTGCCCCTTCCCCAGAATGTTTCAGCCCTCCGGTCGTTTTTAGGACTGGTTGGCTACTGCCGAAACCATACTGACGGTTTCGCCACCAAAGCAGCGCCCCTCTCGGAACTCCTAAAGAAAGGAGCCCCTTGGGAATGGCTTCCGCAGCATACGGATGCTGTAGATGTTTTAAAGCGCGCACTCATTGCAGCCCCCGCATTAAAGGTTCCAGCCCCGCTTTCCCCCTATGCTATAGAGATAGCTAGCACAGACCGCACCCTTTCGGCCGTGCTCCTCCAGGAACGGCACGAACAGTTGAGACCCGTAGCTTACGCCACCAGAGTTTTAGATCCTGTGGAGCAGGGATTTTCGGCCTGTCAGAGGCACCGGCTCGCAGTTTTCTGGGCAGTTCAATACTTTTCATCCATCACCGGACTAAACCCCATCACAATCCTCACAGAACACACCCCACCCAATTTTTACTAGACGGACGACTTAAGGACGGTACAGTCAGCCAGATCAGAGCAGCCAGGTGGACCTTCTCTTGCAGGGACGGGACATCACTGTTAAAAGGACCAAGACCCACACTTTCCTAGCCGACAACCTTCAGTACCCAGGCACCCCCCACGAATGTGAAATCATCTCACCGCACCACAACACAGGCCCCTTTATCGCAAAAACACCCCCCAGAAAGATAGGTAGTTCACCCCAGAGCCCCCAGCACACAGACACGTGCGCACCTTGAAGGATATATGTGGATGGTTCTTCCACTGTATTAGACGGGAAGCGCATTACAGGATGCTGCATCTATGTTGAGGACGCGCAGGGACGCGCCCTAGAAGAAATCTCCTTAAAACTACCGGGACATTTAGGCGCGCAGGCAGCAGAACTAGCAGCCATGGCGTACATTGTTGATCACCCAGATTCCTTCCCCAGCCCAGCAGACATATACTCGGACAGCCTCTATGTCTGTAACAGCCTCACAGAATTCCTACCCCTGTGGAAAGCAAGAGAATTTGTTTCCACGGACAGAAAACCCCTCCCTTCAGCCCCATTGCTCCGGCGCATTTTAGACAAAGCACAGTACAGGATTTTTGTCATCATTAAAGTCCGAAGTCACCACCGTTCCTCCCCACCTGGAAATGTAAAGGCCGACGCACTGGCTAACTCAGGTTCCAGACGTGGATATTTTTGGAACCCCCCCGAAAGCGCCCCAGTGAATGCAGTTCAGGTCTCGCAGACTAATATCGAGGATTTAGTGCAGGCCCAGAAGCAAGATAGGAATCTCGGGGAGATTCTAAAAGGAAACTTTCCAGCCCCATACGATAGGTTTAAAAATGCACTGACCACACATGACGGTGCGGTCCTGAAAGACACCCTTTATGTGGTTCCTGAACAGGACAGGAATCAGCTTATTTGTTTGTTCCATGACAGTCATGGGCATCAGGGAATTGACCCCATTACAGCCCACCTCAGGCAGCTCTGTTGGTGGCCGAATTTAAAGGAAGACGTCACGCACTATGTTGAAAATTGCCGTATCTGTGCCCAAAACAATCCGGACAGATATGCAAAGAAAGCTCAGCTTAGCCACACCCGCCCCGTTAATGGCCCCTGGACTAACCTCCAGATTGATTTTATAGGACCATTGCCCCCTAGCAGGAATAGTCACAAGTATGTCTTAGTTGTGATAGACACATTTACAAAATGGGTAGAAGCATTCCCATCCAGAACGAACACGGCAAAGACTACCGCAAAGATTTTAACCCACCACATCTTTACGCGATGGGGACTCCCCCCGCAGCATTGAATCCGACCAAGGTTCCCATTTTACGGGACGTGTCATGAAGAATGTCCTCACGATATGGGCTGTTTAGCACAGGTCTAAATCCCTGGCTTTTAAAGCAGACCAAGGCAGGCCAGTAGCATGGTTCAATTCCCGTACCAGCCTCCCCGAACAGGCGCCGGAATGTGGCGACTAGGGGCTTTTCACAGTAACTTCATTTGAAGCCTACTTGTGACAATAAGCGATTTTCATTTCATTTTTTTCATTTCATTAACCAAAAATTCCACATCACATACCACCCTCAGTCAAGTGGTATCGTGGAGCGAATGAATCGGACCCTAAAAGCAACCCTCAGGAAAATGGTCCAACAAAACAGCACCACTTGGGATTCAGTCCTCCCTTTTGCACTACTGTTTTTACGTAACACTGTTTCGACATCCACAGGTTACACCCCACACACTCTCATGACCCGACACCCCATGAAAGGCACAGAATTTTTATTAGGACTTGACTTGACCAGCCCCGAAGTGACTGTCCTCACACACGAGAACGCAGTGAAACAATTAATAGAGAATGTAAAAACGGCTCAGCTTGCAGCCGCAGTAAAATTAGGCACCAGGAAGAAACAGAGCAAGGCCTGTTTCGACAAGACAGTGCATGCGACTGAGTTTGAGGTAGGACAGCAGGTCATGCTCTCTATTTGCAACCCCAGCACGTTCCTGTCACCTAAGTATTCGGGTCCGTACTCCGTTGCGGACAAAGTCAGCCCCTCCGTCTATAAAATTAAGTACCCCAATGGAAAGACCGTGTGGTTTCATATTAACCAGCTCAAGGCATATGGCTCGCAGTCTAACCACACACACGTCATGCTCGACGCAGCAGACCACGACCCGCCCACAGCCCACGTATCCCCACCCTCCCCCAACACATCCACCCCATCCACGAACTCGACCTCGACTCCACCCCCGAACTCTAGGCCCCGCCCTGGAACGCCCACAGACAGCAGCAGCAGCGACAGCGACTGTGACACAGGCAACAGCCACAGCACGCCTCCCTACTATCCCCATGCAACAGGACCCACACCCAGCGAATCTGACCACGATTCGAGTGATCCCTTCCTGATCACATTCCTCAACAAACCCCACCAAAGACCACCGCCCTACGATGACGACCCCGACTCCGTCCCCACAGAATCAGACACCACTATTTGGCACCGCGACAATTCATACAGGCTCGTCCGAAACGACGAGATGGACCCTAAGTCACACCATGCAGCTTTAGCAACCCTCATCTACTCCAGAGTATGGCATCCGGGAGAAGATGATGACTTTGAGTCTGACTCCCAAAGCGAGAACCCCTTTGCGACACTGTTCGCAACTGATAACTGAGGTGTCCAGATGATGTTTTAAAAAGGAACCGCTTGGGAGAAACGGTGTCCTTTCTGATGGAACCTGCAGCATGTTGTTCACTGTTTGTTTGTTAGTGTTATTGTTTCGTGTTGTTTGTAAACTCGGAAGTTCCACGGCCCCACGTCATATTTGTCGGCAGAAACCTGTGAGAACTTGCCAGCATGCTTATCGGCAGAAACCGCTGAGAGCTTGCCAGCCCCTGTTCATAACTGCTCTTCTGGTTCGACGGTAGAACCTTTACAGCAACCCCCCACGATGACTACATTTTTGCCCGTTCTTGCCGGTTGCTCAGGCAGTGGAGAAACGGCACAGGTCTCCGCCCTGCCTGAGGATCCCCCCGCTGGTCAGCTACGCTCAGGTAGAGCACACACGGCATTGATCACCGTCCTACCCGGGGATTCCATCCAAATCTTACCCACCGCGGCCCATTCGCACCCATTTTGGACTCATTATGTTCAAAATTCTTTTGTTTGGTTTAGCAACCCTTAGGTTGCTTCCCTCTGCTATTTACATCCTCAAACACTGGGATGGTAAATCACACAGGCTGCGAGACGGCTCGCAGTACCGCAGTATTCTCTTAGATGTCTAGTCCAAATATTCATTTTTTTAAAAATGAGGGAGTCACACATGGTGACCAATTATAAAGGGAAATTGGCACTAAAAGACAGAGATGGCAACATTCCAGATATTACACAAGATAGTAACAGATATTATGCTTGTCTCCATAGAACTCCGGAACCTCAGGAACTCCAGAGGAATAAAAAGAAGACAGAAAGACGGAAAGATGAAGACAACCAGCTTGTTCACCTGGATCTTAGCGGGATCCCTTCAGTGGCGCGCGGACGCTACCCCCTGACCCCTACCACACAGGCCGCGAATGATTCCCACCCCGACCTGGTGTGCCAAGTTTCTAACCTGGTATTCACTATCGTACATTGTAGAATCACTCTGAGCACTGCCGATACTCTGCAGTGTCGTGCAGACACTTAGAATCAGGAAATGACGACAGAGAGCCCACCGCTCTCGCGCCCCGGTATACACGTTTAGGTCCCCTATTTTCGGACTTCACCAAACCCCCCCAACCCCTCGCGTGAATTAAAGTGCATCCACTTTCTTATGGGTGTTTTTGTTCAATAAAGAAATGTAAACCTCTGTGCCTGACTGTCAGGCCAGAGAAACTTGTGTTGTTGCTATTTGTACATTTAAAGTGTTGTAGATTAATTTTGATTGTTTGAGTGAGGATAGTTTATTGAGGATAGTTAGAGGTACCGTTTTTTAAAATGTTGTAATGCCTGTCCCTGTTGTGACATAGCGCCACTTAGAATTGTTAGTTAAAAAATTTTATACATAGTTATGGTCAGTGTAGAGGCCATGGAAAGAGTGCTCGCTGCGTCAGGAAGAGAAGACAACGCAGTTATGTGATCCTTCACGCTTCGCGTTTGGGATCACAAGGAGGGTGTGTAGCCATCTGGGTTGGCCACTTCCCGACTTAAAATGGAGATCCACAAAGACTACAGGGAAATTCAGCCAACACAGGCAAAAACTAGCAAGTGCAAAATCTCCTGTGTATTAGAACTTGCAGAAGCCCAGACAGCACTGAAACCCACAGCCACCTGCATACTAATGAGCGATCCCCGGGAACAATTGAAACATGTAAGGTGAATAAGGCCAAGCCAGACTCCTCGGCGCCAGCAGGAGCCAAGACAAAGGAAGGCCAACGGACACTCAGGGGCCGCCCAGCGATCAGGGAACGGCTCCAGTATTGGAGAAATCGATCCAAGTGATCGGAACGTAGTCCAATCATTTGGAACCAGATACGGGGTCTGCCCCGAACGGCGGGAAGCCCCTGGGGACTATAAAGTAGAGTCCCCGAGTTCAAATCGGTCTTCTTGGCAGGGTCACTCAGCAGCTCGAACCAACCCTTGACAGTGACCTGCCCTAGCTGCTGCATCAACCAAGTAAGTCTCCAGTCACGCTCGCTATGAGATAGGCGCTCCGAGCTACCAGTCCCTGCCAGCCTCCAGTCTCCAGTCACGCTCGCTGCGAGATAGGCGCTCCGAGCTACCAGTCCCTGCCAGCCTCCAGTCTCCAGTCACGCTCGCTATGAGGTAGGCGCTCCGAGCTACCAGTCCATACCAGCTTTTGAATCCTGCAGACTCAGAATCGAACGATTCCCCTGACCTGGTGGGCCAGTTCTGAAGCTAACTATAGGCCTTTTAGTGATAGAGATAGTCTAGAAAGTAGAGCTTATACATAAGTAGTGATTTACTGTGTATAATAAATGTGTTTTGATTTGAATCTTACTAATTGGTGTGTTGAGTTATTGATCAGTACTTGAACTTGAACCTCGTGGCGGTATCATAAAGATACCGGGTGACTCTAGAGCACAGGTTATAGAAACAGAGCAAATTAAATAAAGACCCAACGGGCAACGAATTAAGAGCCAACCAAAGTTAGCAACATTGTCTACATTCTCCCCGACACGGATAGTGGGAGTGCAGCCCACCTCTCATAGAATTTACAGAGGAGAAGGAAGCCATTTGACCCATCTAGTCTGCACCGGCCCTTGGAAAGAGCACCCCACCCAAGCCCACACTTCCACCCTATCCAGTGGGCTAAGACAGCTGGCTTGTAATGCAGGACAAGACCAGCAGCGCGGGTTCAATTCCCGTAACAGCCTTCCCGAACAGGCGCCGGAATGTGGCAACTAGGGGCTTTTCACAGTAACTTCATTGAAGCCGACGTGTGACAATAAGCGATTATTATTATTATTAATAATTTATTTAAAAAAAATTTACAATACCCAATTGTTTTTTTTCCAATTAAGGGGCAATTTAGCGTGGCCAATCCACCTTCCCTGCATATCTTTGGGTTGTGGGGGTGAGACCCACACAATCATGGGGAGAATGTGCAATTTCCACACAGACAGTGACCCAGGGCCGGGATTCGAAGCCGGGTCCTCAGCACCATAGGCAGCAGTGCCAACCACTCTGCCACCGTGCTGCCCTATTATTATTATTATCCCCGTAACCCAGTAACCCCACCCAACCTTTTTGAACACTAAGGGCAGTTTTGGACACTAAGGACAATTTATCATGGCCAATTCACCTAACCTGCACGTCTTTGGACTGTGGGAGGAAACCGGAGCACCCGGAGGAAACCCACGCACACACGGGGAGAACGTGCAGACTCCACACAGATAGTGACCCAAGCCAGGAATCGAACCTGGGACCCTGGAGCTGTGAAGCAATTGTGCTAACCACTGTGCTACCGTGCTGCCTGCAGAAATTGAAGTGCCCAACGTAGGGCTCGAACCCACGACCGTTGGGTTAGGAGACCCACGCTCTACCGACTGAGCTAGCCCGGTGGCACTGGGGGTCATTTTTTGACTTGTGCCCGCACATTCTAACTGAACAGTTGGGTTTTAGCACAGGGACGATGAGGGCTACCCATTCAGAAAGCCGCATGGGTCTGATAATTACCAATCACTCCAGGTGTTTAATTTTGGCTTCCACGTTTTGGTGTAATGTATAAAGGGCCGGTCTCGCCCTGAAAAACTTTGGTGTGGAATCAGGGTTGATGTCAATCTTAGCCTTTACTCCTTTTATTCGACCCAACTTGTTCTGGAATACATCTTTATATTTGCATAAAACATCCTGGAAAATACTGTCTCAAGATCTCCAAGCAGTCCAACTTGATTTGGCACTGTACATCTCACCCCATCAGACTTGGCCAATGTCGCTCGATAATGATCACAGGTAGTTGTGCGTCCTGTTGCTGATATGACATTGGCGTCACGGTTGATCCTAAAACCTTCAGTGTCTTCCCTGTATATGTAGTGAACTTTATCCATTGTACTACTTAGGTTCAAAGACTGAACGCCTCCTCAAAGAAATTTGAAAGTTTGTTCGCTCACGGTTGTGGTCGACGCCCAGGTGTTAACCTCCATCTTTAATGTTCTTCCATTTACAGTGAGGACTATTTCAATTGGGGATGTTTTGCTCACTTTCACCATGTTTAATCAGTATGTTTCAGGTTCTTCATCTGAATTCCTCTCCACCCTGTTCACTGGAATGATGACTTGTTTTTGACTTGGCTCGCTCGACCTGGCGCAGCAATGTGCCTGGATATGACCCCTCCTATTACACCGAAAACAAATAAACTCTGCAGCGGCAGACTTCCTGGGATGGTCTTCTCCACATCGGCAGTAACCATCCTGACCTCTGGGCTGACGACCCATTTTCTTCCTTGATCACTGACTACCACCGTGTTCCTGGGGTTGTGCTGTCCTTCCCCTGTGCCTTTCCACCTGCTATTTGCCTTGCAACTATTCCTCCCCCCCCACCCTCCTCACAGCTGGTTCACCTTGCCCTCTTGCACACTTTGAAGCTCTGACACACCCTCCTCGGTGCACTCGATTGCCTGAGCAATTTCAGTCGCCTTGTCCAGGGTAACCTTTGTTTCAGCCAGGAAATCCTTTTGCATACTTATGTTGTTACCGCATACTAAACAGTCACGCAGCATGTCGTTGAGCGCTGTATCAAACTCACAATGTTTGGCCATTTTGCAGAGTCTGGCAATTAAGGTGCAGATCATCTCTCTTGGGTCCCTGACAGCCAAATTAAAGTTGTATTGTGTAATCTGATTGAGGGTCTAGTGCTGAAATGCTCTTCATCCAGTGTCAACAATTAGCCAAATGACTTTGTTTCAGGGGGCTCTAGGGACGCCTAATTCCTGATGAGGTGAAAATCTGGGGTCCACAAATGTTAATAGAATAACCTTTTGTTTATCCTGTCTCATTATTTTTTCTGCTGTAAAGAGGTAACAGAGCCACTCAATAAATGCCTCCAGTCTTTACCTGGTCGAATGGATCAAGCTGCCCAACCACTGGCATTTTGTGCTCGCTGCTTTATGATGCCTTTGATGCTTTTCGATTTCTTTTATCATTTTGAAGGCTTCTCTCTTCCCCTGCGAATTCTAAACTACAGAGGATTTGCAATCGATTCGGTTTACACTCACTGTCAATGTGATGGCTCGAAGCAGGACCAGGGAGATTTCCGGTGTAACTGAACACAGGTTTATCGGTAACAAGTAAAGGTGAATTATACACATGTACAGAGCCACTAAACAGGTCTCACACCCTGTCTCCAGGGTCACTTCTATCTGGGACCCCGCTCCCAGGCCCTGCACATTTCCCCCATTTGTTGAAGTTTTTGCACCCACCGATTGAGGGGTCGGTGCTGGGACCACAACTTTTCACAATATACATTAATGATCTGGAAGGAGGAACTGAAGGCACTGTTGCTAAGTTTGCAGATGATACAAAGATCTGTAGAGGGACAAGTTGTATACTATGAAAGGTCTAAGACTGGCAAGTTCTGGGGAACAAAGTGACCTTGACGTGTTTGTCCATAGATCTCTGAAGGAAGAAGGGCAGGTTAATAGGGGGGTGGAAAAGGCTAAAGGGGCATGATTCTGTGTATTGGGAGGGTTTGAGGTTGGTGTGTGTATTGGGCAGTGTTTGAGGTTGGTGTGTGTATTGGGCAGTGTTTGAGGTTGGTGTGTGTATTGGGCAGTGTTTGAGGTTGGTGTGTGTATTGGGCAGTGTTTGAGGGGGTTCTGTGTATAGGGAGAGGGGGCTGGATTCTACACCCCGTCGCACAACTTTTCTGCCCGATCCGCCGGCGGGATCCTACCTTACGCCAGACAGTCAATGGAGTTTCCCATTGCGGGGAAGCCCCACGCCGTCGGGAAAACTCCGGGCGCTGGGAAAATGGAGAATGCCGCCGGCGGAGAATCCCACCCTGGGTTTGTGCTGGTCTATGAATAGGGAGAGTTTGAGGTGGTTCTGTATTCAGGGAGGATTTAGCGTCTGTGCTTGGGAGGGTTTGAGGGGGTCTGTGTTTGGGAGGGTCTGTGTTTGGGGAAGTTTGTGTTTGGGAAGGTCTGTGTTTTGGGAAGTTTGTGTTTGGGAGGGTCTGTGTTTGGGAGAGTTTGTGTTGGGAAGGTTTGCGGGGGTCTGTGTTTGGGAGGTCTGTGTTTGGGAGGGTTTGAGAGGGTCTGTGTTTGGGAGGGTCTGTGTTTGGGAGGGTTTGGGTCAATCTGTGTTTGGGAGGGTCTGTGTTTGGGAGGGTTTGGGATGGTCTGTGTTTGGGACAGTCTGTGTATGGTAGGGTTTGGGACGGTCTGTGTTTGGGAGGGTCTGTGTTTGGGAGGGTCTGTGTTTGGGAGGGTTTGAGGGGGTCTGTGTTTGGAATGGTCTGTGTTTGGGAGGGTTTGAGTTTGGGAGGGTCTGTGTTTGGGTGGGTTTGGGAGTGTCTGTGTTTGGCAGGGTCTGTGTTTGGGAGGGTCTGTGTTTGGGAGGGTCTGTGTTTGGGAGGATTTGGGAGGATCTGTGTTTGGGAGGGTTTGGGAGGGTCTGTGTTTGGGAGGGTTTTGGAGGGTCTGTGTTTGGGAGGGTTTGTGTTTGGGAGGGTTTGGCATGTCTGTGTTTGGCAGGGTCTGTGTTTGGGAGGGTTTGAGGGGACCTGTGTTTGGGAGGGTCTGTTTTTGGGAGGGATTGTGTTTGGGAGGGTCTGTGTTTGGGAGGGTTTGTGTTTCAGGGGGTTTGTGTTTGGGAGGGTCTTGGAGGGTCTGTGTTTGGGAGGGTCTGTGTTTGGGAGGGTTTGTGTTTGGGAAGGTTCTGGAGGGTCTGTGTTTCGGAGGGTCAGTGTTTGGAAGGGTTTGTGTTTGGGAGGGTATTGGAGGGTCTGTGTTTGGGAGGGTCTGTGTTTGGGAGGCTCTGGGTTTGGGAGGGCCTGTGTTTGGGAAGGTTTGTGTTTGGGAGGGTTTTGGAGGGTCTGTGTTTGGGAGGGTCTGTGTTTGGGAGAGTCTGGATTTGGGAGGGTCAGTGTTTGGGAGGGTTTGGGTTTGGGAGGGTTTGGGAGGGTCTGTGTTTGGGAGGGTCTGTGTTTGGGAGGGTTTGTGTTTGGGAGGGTTTTGGAGGGACTGTGTTTGGGAGGGTCTGTGTTTGGGAGGCTTTGTGTTTGGTAGGGTTTTGGAGGGTTTGTGTTTGGAGGGTTTGTATTTGGGAGGGTTTGGTAGGGTCTGTGTTTGGGAGGGCTTGGGAGGGTCTGTGTTTGGGAGGGTCTGTGTTTGGGAGGGTGTGGGAGGGTCTGTGTTTGGGAGGGTCTGTGTTTGGGAGGGACTGTGTTTGGGAGGGTCTGGGATTGGGAGGGTTTGTGAGGGTTTGAGAGGGTCTGTGTTTGGGAGGGTTTGTGTTTGGGAGGGTCTGTGTTTGGGAGGCTCTGTGTTTGGGAGGGTTTGTGTTTGGGAGGGTCTGTGTTTGGGAGGCTCTGTGTTTGGGAGGCTCTGTGTTTGGGAGGGTTTGGGTTTGGGAGGGTCTGTGTTTGGGAGGCTCTGTGTTTGGGAGGGTCTGTGTTTGGGAGGCTCTGTGTTTGGGAGGGTCTGTGTTTGGGAGGCTCTGTGTTTGGGAGGGTCTGTGTTTGGGAGGCTCTGTGTTTGGGATGGTTTGTGTTTTGGAGGGTTTGTGTTTGGCAGGGTCTGTGTTTGGGAGAGTCTGGGTTTGGGAGGGTCAGTGTTTGGGAGGGTTTGGGTTTGGGCGGGTTTTGTAGGGTCTGTGTTTGGGAGGGTCTGTGTTTGGGAGGGTTTGGGTCAATCTGTGTTTGGGAGGGTCTGGGTTTGGGAATGTTTGGGATGGTCTGTGTTTGGGAGGGTCTGTGTTTAGGAGGGTTTGGGACGGTCTGTGGTTGGGAGGGTCTGTGTTTATGAGGGTCTGTGTTTGGGAGGGTGTGTGTTTGGGAGGGTTTGAGGGGGTCTGTGTTTGGAATGGTCTGTGTTTGGGAGGGTTTGAGTTTGGGATGGTCTGTGTTTGGGTGGGTTTGGGAGTGTCTGTGTTTGGGAGGTTCTGTGTTTGGGAGGGTCTGTGTTTGGGAGGATTTAGGAGGATCTGTGTTTGGGAGGGTTTGGGAGGGTCTGTATTTGGGAGGGTTGTGGAGGGTCTGTGTTTGGGAGGGTTTGCGTTTGGGAGGGTTTGGCAGGGTCTGTGTTTGGCAGGGTCTGTGTTTGGGAGTGTTTGAGGGGGTCTGTGTTTGGGAGGGTCTGTTTTGGGGAGGGATTGTGTTTGGGAGGGTTTGTGTTTGGGAGGGTCTGTGTTTGGGAGTGTTTGTGTTTCAGAAGGTTTGTGTATGGGAGGGTTTTGGCGGGTCTGTGTTTGGGAGGGTATGTGTTTGGGAGGGTTTGTGTTTGGGAGGGTTTTCGAGGGTCTGTGTTTTGGAGGGTCTGTGTTTGGGAGGGTTTTGGAGGGATTGTGTTTGGGAGGGTTTGTGTTTGGGAGGGTTTGGTAGGGTCTGTGTTTCGGAGGGCTTGGGAGAGTCTGTGTTTGGGAGGGTCTGTGTTTGGGAGGGTTTGGGAGGTTCTGTGTTTGGGAGGGTCTGTGTTTGGGACGGACTGTGTTTGGGAGGGTCTGGGTTTGGGAGGGTTTGTGAGGGTTTGGGAGGGTCTATGTTTGGGAGGCTTTGTGTTTGGGAGGGTCTGTGTTTGGGAGGCTCTGTGTTTGGGAGGGTCTGTGTTTGGGAGGGTTTGTGTTTGGGAGGCTCTGTGTTTGGGAGGCTCTGTGTTTGGGAGGGTTTGTGTTTGGGAGGGTCTGTGTTTGGGAGGCTCTGTGTTTGGGAGGCTCTGTGTTTGGGAGGGTTTGTGTTTGGGAGGGTCTGTGTTTGGGAGGCTCTGTGTTTGGGAGGGTTTGTGTTTGGGAGGCTCTGTGTTTGGGAGGCTCTGTGTTTGGGAGGCTCTGTGTTTGGGAGGGTTTGTGTTTGGGAGGAGTTGTGTTTGGGATGCTCTGTGTTTGGGAGGGTTTGTGTTTGGAGGCTCTGTGTTTCGGAGGGTCTGTGTTTGGGAGGCTCTGTGTTTGGGAGGGTCTGTGTTTGGGAGGCTCTGTGTTTGCGAGGGTTTGTATTTTGGAGGGTTTGTGTTTGGCAGTGTCTGTGTTTGGGAGAGTCTGGGTTTGGGAGGGTCAGTGTTTGGGAGGGTTTGTGTTTGGGAGGGTTTTGGAGGGTCTGTGTTTGGGAGGGTCTGTGTTTGGGAGGGTTTGTGTTTGGGAGGCTTTTGGAGGGACTGTCTTTGGGAGGGTCTGTGTTTGGGAGGGTTTGTGTTTGGAAGGGTTTTGGAGGGTTTGTGTTTGGGAGGCTTTGTGTTTGGGAGGGTTTGGTAGGGTCTGTGTTTGGGAGGGCTTGGGAGGGTCTGTGTTTGGGAGGGTCTGTGTTTGGGAGGGTCTGTGTTTGGGAGGGTCTGTGTTTGGGAGGGACTGTGTTTGGGAGGGTCTGGGTTTGGGAGGGTTTGTGGGGTTTGGGAGGGTCTGTGTTTGGGAGGGTTGGTGTTTGGGAGGGTCTGTGTTTGGGAGGCTCTGTGTTTGGGAGGGTCTGTGTTTGGGAGGGTTTGTGTTTGGGACGCTATGTGTTTGGGAGGTTCTGTGTTTGGGAGGGTTTGTGTTTAGGAGGGTCTGTGTTTGGGAGGCTCTGTGTTTGGGAGGGTTTGTATTTTGGAGGGTTTGTGTTTGGCAGGGTCTGTGTTTGGGAGAGTCTGGGTTTGGGAGGGTCAGTGTTTGGGAGGGTTTGTGTTTGGGAGGGTTTTGGAGGGTCTTTGTTTGGGAGGGTCTGTGTTTGGGAGGGTTTGTGTTTGGGAGGCTTTTGGAGGGACTGTGTTTGGGAGGGTCTGTGTTTGGGAGGGTTTGTGTTTGGAAGGGTTTTGGAGGGTTTGTGTTTGGGAGGCTTTGCGTTTGGGAGGGTTTGGTAGGGTCTGTGTTTGGGAGGGCTTGGGAGGGTCTGTGTTTGGGAGGGTCTGTGTTTGGGAGGGTTTGGGAGGGTCTGTGTTTGGGAGGGTCTGTGTTTGGGAGGGACTGTGTTTGGGAGGGTCTGGGTTTGGGAGGGTTTGTGGGGTTTGGGAGGGTCTGTGTTTGGGAGGCTCTGTGTTTGGGAGGGTCTGTGTTTGGGAGGGTTTGTGTTTGGGACGCTATGTGTTTGGGAGGTTCTGTGTTTGGGAGGGTTTGTGTTTGGTAGGGTCTGTGTTTGGGAGGCTCTGTGTTTGGGAGGCTCTGTGTTTGGGAGGATTTGTGTTTGGGAGGGTCTGTGTTTGGGAGGCTCTGTGTTTGGGAGGGTTTGTGTTTGGGAGGCTCTGTGTTTGGGAGGCTCTGTGTTTGTGAGGGTTTGTGTTTGGGAGGGTCTGTGTTTGGGAGGCTCTGTGTTTGGGAGGCTCTGTGTTTGGGAGGGTTTGTGTTTGGGAGGAGTTATGTTTTGGAGGCTCTGTGTTTGTGAGGGTCTGTGTTTGGGAGGTTCTGTGTTTGGGAGGGTCTGTGTTTGGGAGGCTCTGTGTTTGGGAGGCTCTAGGTTTGGGAGGTTCTGTGTTTGGGAGGGTTTGTGTTTGGGAGGGTTTTGGAGGGTCTGTGTTTGGGAGGGTCTGTGTTTGGGAGGGTTTGTGTTTTGGGGGTTTGGGAGCGTCTGTGTTTGGCAGGGTCTGTGTTTGGGAGGGTTTGGGTTTGGGAGGGTTTTGGAGGGTCTGTGTTTGGGAGGGTTTGTGTTTGGGAGGGTTTTGGAGGGACTGTGTTTGGGAGGGTCTGTGTTTGGGAGGGTTTGTGTTTGGGAGGGATTTGGAGGGTTTGTGTTTGGGAGGGTTTGTGTTTGGGAGGGTTTGGTAGGGTCTGTGTTTGGGAGGGCTTGGGAGGGTCTGTGTTTGGGAGAGTCTGTGTTTGGGAGGGTTTGGGAGGATCTGTGTTTGGGAGGGTCTGTGTTTGGGAGGGACTATGTTTGGGGGGGTCTGGGTTTGGGAGGGTTTGTGAGGGTTTGGGAGGGTCTGTGTTTGGGAGGGTTTGTGTTTGGGAGGGTCTGTGTTTGGGAGGCTCTGTGTTTGGGAGGCTCTGTGTTTGGGAGGGTTTGTGTTTGGGAGGCTCTGTGTTTGGGAGGGTTTGTGTTTGGGAGGGTCTGTGTTTGGGAGGCTCTGTGTTTGGGAGGCACTGTGTTTGGGAGGGTTTGTGTTTAGGAGGGTCTGTGTTTGGGAGGCTCTGTGTTTGGGAGGGTTTGTGTTTTGGAGGCTCTGTGTTTGGGAGGCTCTGTGTTTGGGAGGGTTTCTGTTTGGGAGGGTATGTGTTTGGGAGGCTCTGTGTTTGGGAGGGTTTCTGTTTGGGAGGAGTTGTGTTTGGGAGGCTCTGTGTTTGGGAGTGTCTGTGTTTGGAGGCTCTGTGTTTGGGAGGGTCTGTGTTTGGGAGGCTCTGTGTTTGGGAGGGTCTGTGTTTGGGAGGGTCTGTGTTTGGGAGGGTTTGTGTTTTGGAGGCTTTGTGTTTGGCAGGGTCTGTGTTTGGGAGAGTCTGGGTTTGGGAGGGTCAGTGTTTGGGAGGGTTTGGGTTTGGGAGGGTTTTGGAGGGTCTGTGTTTGGGAGGGTCTGTGTTTGGGAGGGTTTGTGTTTGGGAGGGTTTTGGAGGGACTGTGTTTGGGAGGGTCTGTGTTTGGGACGGTTTGTGTTTGGGAGGGTTTTGGAGGGTTTGTGTTTGGGAGGGTTTCTGTTTGGGAGGGTTTGGTCGGGTCTATGTTTGGGAGGGCTTGGGAGGGTCTGTGTTTGGGAGGGTCTGTGTTTGGGAGGGTTTGGGAGGGTCTGTGTTTGGGAGGGTCTGTGTTTGGGAGGGACTATGTTTGGGAGGGTCTGGGTTTGGGAGGGTTTGTGAGGGTTTGGGAGGGTCTGTGTTTGGGAGGGTTTGTGTTTGGGAGGGTCTGTGTTTGGGAGGCTCTGTGTTTGGGAGGGTCTGTGTTTGGGAGGGTTTGTGTTTGGGAGGCTCTGTGTTTGGGAGGCTCTGTGTTTGGGAGGGTTTTTGTTTGGGAGGGTCTGTGTTTGGGAGGCTCTGTGTTTGGGAGGCTGTGTTTGGGAGGGTTTGTGTTTGGGAGGGTCTGTGTTTGGGAGGCTCTGTGTTTGGGAGGGTTTGTGTTTGGGAGGCTCTGTGTTTGGGAGGCTATGTGTTTGGGAGGGTTTGTGTTTGGGAGGCTCTGTGTTTGGGAGGCTCTGTGTTTGGGAGGGTCTGTGTTTGGGAGGCTCTGTGTTTGGGAGGGTTTGTGTTTGGGAGGGTTTGTGTTTGGTGGGGGTTGTGTTTGGGTGGCTCTGTGTTTGGGAGGCTCTGTGTTTGGGAGGGTTTGTGTTTGGGAGGGTTTGTGTTTGGGAGGGTTTGTGTTTGGGAGGCTCTGTGTTTGGGAGGGTCTGTGTTTGGGAGGCTCTGTGTTTGAGAGGGTCTGTGTTTGGGAGGCTCTTTGTTTGGGAGGCTCTGTGTTTGGGAGGGTTTGTGTTTGGGAGGGTTTGTGTTTGGGAGGGTCTGTGTTTGGGAG
This sequence comes from Scyliorhinus torazame, assembly GCF_047496885.1. NCBI lineage: Eukaryota > Metazoa > Chordata > Chondrichthyes > Carcharhiniformes > Scyliorhinidae > Scyliorhinus > Scyliorhinus torazame. The sequence goes on along the minus strand of NC_092728.1, from coordinate 111,353,912 downwards.
GCTCTGTGTTTGGGAGGCTCTGTGTTTGGGAGGGTTTGTGTTTGGGAGGGTTTTGGAGGGTCTGTGTTTGGGAGGGTCTGTGTTTGGGAGGGTTTGTGTTTTGGGGGTTTGGGAGCGTCTGTGTTTGGCAGGGTCTGTGTTTGGGAGGGTTTGGGTTTGGGAGGGTTTTGGAGGGTCTGTGTTTGGGAGGGTTTGTGTTTGGGAGGGTTTTGGAGGGACTGTGTTTGGGAGGGTCTGTGTTTGGGAGGGTTTGTGTTTGGGAGGGATTTGGAGGGTTTGTGTTTGGGAGGGTTTGTGTTTGGGAGGGTTTGGTAGGGTCTGTGTTTGGGAGGGCTTGGGAGGGTCTGTGTTTGGGAGAGTCTGTGTTTGGGAGGGTTTGGGAGGATCTGTGTTTGGGAGGGTCTGTGTTTGGGAGGGACTATGTTTGGGGGGGTCTGGGTTTGGGAGGGTTTGTGAGGGTTTGGGAGGGTCTGTGTTTGGGAGGGTTTGTGTTTGGGAGGGTCTGTGTTTGGGAGGCTCTGTGTTTGGGAGGCTCTGTGTTTGGGAGGGTTTGTGTTTGGGAGGCTCTGTGTTTGGGAGGGTTTGTGTTTGGGAGGGTCTGTGTTTGGGAGGCTCTGTGTTTGGGAGGCACTGTGTTTGGGAGGGTTTGTGTTTGGGAGGGTCTGTGTTTGGGAGGCTCTGTGTTTGGGAGGGTTTGTGTTTTGGAGGCTCTGTGTTTGGGAGGCTCTGTGTTTGGGAGGGTTTGTGTTTGGGAGGGTATGTGTTTGGGAGGCTCTGTGTTTGGGAGGGTTTCTGTTTGGGAGGAGTTGTGTTTGGGAGGCTCTGTGTTTGGGAGTGTCTGTGTTTGGAGGCTCTGTGTTTGGGAGGGTCTGTGTTTGGGAGGCTCTGTGTTTGGGAGGGTCTGTGTTTGGGAGGGTCTGTGTTTGGGAGGGTTTGTGTTTTGGAGGCTTTGTGTTTGGCAGGGTCTGTGTTTGGGAGAGTCTGGGTTTGGGAGGGTCAGTGTTTGGGAGGGTTTGGGTTTGGGAGGGTTTTGGAGGGTCTGTGTTTGGGAGGGTCTGTGTTTGGGAGGGTTTGTGTTTGGGAGGGTTTTGGAGGGACTGTGTTTGGGAGGGTCTGTGTTTGGGACGGTTTGTGTTTGGGAGGGTTTTGGAGGGTTTGTGTTTGGGAGGGTTTCTGTTTGGGAGGGTTTGGTCGGGTCTATGTTTGGGAGGGCTTGGGAGGGTCTGTGTTTGGGAGGGTCTGTGTTTGGGAGGGTTTGGGAGGGTCTGTGTTTGGGAGGGTCTGTGTTTGGGAGGGACTATGTTTGGGAGGGTCTGGGTTTGGGAGGGTTTGTGAGGGTTTGGGAGGGTCTGTGTTTGGGAGGGTTTGTGTTTGGGAGGGTCTGTGTTTGGGAGGCTCTGTGTTTGGGAGGGTCTGTGTTTGGGAGGGTTTGTGTTTGGGAGGGTTTGTGTTTTGGAGGCTCTGTGTTTGGGAGGCTCTGTGTTTGGGAGGGTTTGTGTTTGGGAGGGTATGTGTTTGGGAGGCTCTGTGTTTGGGAGGGTTTCTGTTTGGGAGGAGTTGTGTTTGGGAGGCTCTGTGTTTGGGAGTGTCTGTGTTTGGAGGCTCTGTGTTTGGGAGGGTCTGTGTTTGGGAGGCTCTGTGTTTGGGAGGGTCTGTGTTTGGGAGGGTCTGTGTTTGGGAGGGTTTGTGTTTTGGAGGCTTTGTGTTTGGCAGGGTCTGTGTTTGGGAGAGTCTGGGTTTGGGAGGGTCAGTGTTTGGGAGGGTTTGGGTTTGGGAGGGTTTTGGAGGGTCTGTGTTTGGGAGGGTCTGTGTTTGGGAGGGTTTGTGTTTGGGAGGGTTTTGGAGGGACTGTGTTTGGGAGGGTCTGTGTTTGGGACGGTTTGTGTTTGGGAGGGTTTTGGAGGGTTTGTGTTTGGGAGGGTTTCTGTTTGGGAGGGTTTGGTCGGGTCTATGTTTGGGAGGGCTTGGGAGGGTCTGTGTTTGGGAGGGTCTGTGTTTGGGAGGGTTTGGGAGGGTCTGTGTTTGGGAGGGTCTGTGTTTGGGAGGGACTATGTTTGGGAGGGTCTGGGTTTGGGAGGGTTTGTGAGGGTTTGGGAGGGTCTGTGTTTGGGAGGGTTTGTGTTTGGGAGGGTCTGTGTTTGGGAGGCTCTGTGTTTGGGAGGGTCTGTGTTTGGGAGGGTTTGTGTTTGGGAGGCTCTGTGTTTGGGAGGCTCTGTGTTTGGGAGGGTTTGTGTTTGGGAGGGTCTGTGTTTGGGAGGCTCTGTGTTTGGGAGGCTGTGTTTGGGAGGGTTTGTGTTTGGGAGGGTCTGTGTTTGGGAGGCTCTGTGTTTGGGAGGGTTTGTGTTTGGGAGGCTCTGTGTTTGGGAGGCTATGTGTTTGGGAGGGTTTGTGTTTGGGAGGCTCTGTGTTTGGGAGGCTCTGTGTTTGGGAGGGTCTGTGTTTGGGAGGCTCTGTGTTTGGGAGGGTTTGTGTTTGGGAGGGTTTGTGTTTGGTGGGGGTTGTGTTTGGGTGGCTCTGTGTTTGGGAGGCTCTGTGTTTGGGAGGGTTTGTGTTTGGGAGGGTTTGTGTTTGGGAGGGTTTGTGTTTGGGAGGCTCTGTGTTTGGGAGGGTCTGTGTTTGGGAGGCTCTGTGTTTGAGAGGGTCTGTGTTTGGGAGGCTCTTTGTTTGGGAGGCTCTGTGTTTGGGAGGGTTTGTGTTTGGGAGGGTTTGTGTTTGGGAGGGTCTGTGTTTGGGAGGCTCTGTGTTTGGGAGGCTCTGTGTTTGGGAGGGTTTGTGTTTGGGAGGGTTTTGGAGGGTCTGTGTTTGGGAGGGTCTGTGTTTGGGAGGGTTTGTGTTTTGGGGGTTTGGGAGCGTCTGTGTTTGGCAGGGTCTGTGTTTGGGAGGGTTTGGGTTTGGGAGGGTTTTGGAGGGTCTGTGTTTGGGAGGGTTTGTGTTTGGGAGGGTTTTGGAGGGACTGTGTTTGGGAGGGTCTGTGTTTGGGAGGGTTTGTGTTTGGGAGGGATTTGGAGGGTTTGTGTTTGGGAGGGTTTGTGTTTGGGAGGGTTTGGTAGGGTCTGTGTTTGGGAGGGCTTGGGAGGGTCTGTGTTTGGGAGAGTCTGTGTTTGGGAGGGTTTGGGAGGATCTGTGTTTGGGAGGGTCTGTGTTTGGGAGGGACTATGTTTGGGGGGGTCTGGGTTTGGGAGGGTTTGTGAGGGTTTGGGAGGGTCTGTGTTTGGGAGGGTTTGTGTTTGGGAGGGTCTGTGTTTGGGAGGCTCTGTGTTTGGGAGGCTCTGTGTTTGGGAGGGTTTGTGTTTGGGAGGCTCTGTGTTTGGGAGGGTTTGTGTTTGGGAGGGTCTGTGTTTGGGAGGCTCTGTGTTTGGGAGGCACTGTGTTTGGGAGGGTTTGTGTTTAGGAGGGTCTGTGTTTGGGAGGCTCTGTGTTTGGGAGGGTTTGTGTTTTGGAGGCTCTGTGTTTGGGAGGCTCTGTGTTTGGGAGGGTTTGTGTTTGGGAGGGTATGTGTTTGGGAGGCTCTGTGTTTGGGAGGGTTTCTGTTTGGGAGGAGTTGTGTTTGGGAGGCTCTGTGTTTGGGAGTGTCTGTGTTTGGAGGCTCTGTGTTTGGGAGGGTCTGTGTTTGGGAGGCTCTGTGTTTGGGAGGGTCTGTGTTTGGGAGGGTCTGTGTTTGGGAGGGTTTGTGTTTTGGAGGCTTTGTGTTTGGCAGGGTCTGTGTTTGGGAGAGTCTGGGTTTGGGAGGGTCAGTGTTTGGGAGGGTTTGGGTTTGGGAGGGTTTTGGAGGGTCTGTGTTTGGGAGGGTCTGTGTTTGGGAGGGTTTGTGTTTGGGAGGGTTTTGGAGGGACTGTGTTTGGGAGGGTCTGTGTTTGGGACGGTTTGTGTTTGGGAGGGTTTTGGAGGGTTTGTGTTTGGGAGGGTTTCTGTTTGGGAGGGTTTGGTCGGGTCTATGTTTGGGAGGGCTTGGGAGGGTCTGTGTTTGGGAGGGTCTGTGTTTGGGAGGGTTTGGGAGGGTCTGTGTTTGGGAGGGTCTGTGTTTGGGAGGGACTATGTTTGGGAGGGTCTGGGTTTGGGAGGGTTTGTGAGGGTTTGGGAGGGTCTGTGTTTGGGAGGGTTTGTGTTTGGGAGGGTCTGTGTTTGGGAGGCTCTGTGTTTGGGAGGGTCTGTGTTTGGGAGGGTTTGTGTTTGGGGGGCTCTGTGTTTGGGAGGCTCTGTGTTTGGGAGGGTTTGTGTTTGGGAGGGTCTGTGTTTGGGAGGCTCTGTGTTTGGGAGGCTGTGTTTGGGAGGGTTTGTGTTTGGGAGGGTCTGTGTTTGGGAGGCTCTGTGTTTGGGAGGGTTTGTGTTTGGGAGGCTCTGTGTTTGGGAGGCTATGTGTTTGGGAGGGTTTGTGTTTGGGAGGCTCTGTGTTTGGGAGGCTCTGTGTTTGGGAGGGTCTGTGTTTGGGAGGCTCTGTGTTTGGGAGGGTTTGTGTTTGGGAGGGTTTGTGTTTGGTGGGGGTTGTGTTTGGGTGGCTCTGTGTTTGGGAGGCTCTGTGTTTGGGAGGGTTTGTGTTTGGGAGGGTTTGTGTTTGGGAGGGTTTGTGTTTGGGAGGCTCTGTGTTTGGGAGGGTCTGTGTTTGGGAGGCTCTGTGTTTGAGAGGGTCTGTGTTTGGGAGGCTCTTTGTTTGGGAGGCTCTGTGTTTGGGAGGGTTTGTGTTTGGGAGGGTTTGTGTTTGGGAGGGTCTGTGTTTGGGAGGCTCTGTGTTTGGGAGGCTCTGTGTTTGGGAGGGTTTGTGTTTGGGAGGGTTTGTGTTTGGGAGGCTCTGTGTTTGGGAGGGTTTGTGTTTGAAAGGCTCTGTGTTTGGGAGGCTCTGTGTTTGGGAGGGTTTGTGTTTGGGAGGGTTTGTGTTTGGAAGGCTCTGTGTTTGGGAGGCTCTGTGTTTGGGAGACTCTGTGTTTGGGAGGGTTTGTGTTTGGAAGGCTCTGTGTTTGGAAGGGTTTGTGTTTGGGAGGGTTTGTGTTTGAAGGCTCTGTGTTTGGGAGGCTCTGTGTTTGGGAGGGTTTGTGTTTGGAAGGCTCTGTGTTTGGGAGGGTTTGTGTTTGGGAGGGTTTGTGTTTGGGAGGGTTTGTGTTTGGAAGGCTCTGTGTTTGGTAGGCTCTGTGTTTGGGAGGCTCTGTGTTTGGGAGGGTTTGTGTTTGGGAGGCTCTGTGTTTGGGAGGGTTTGTGTTTGGGAGGCTCTGTGTTTGGGAGGGTTTGAGGTTGGTTGTAATTATTGACTAAAGTCAGTGGGAATCTGACTCTCCGCCTCCTCCCCGGGAGAAGCCGCTCCTCCTGCAGCAGCGATTCCGCGAGCGGCGGCGGGCGGGATTCAGCGACGGCGGCGGGAGCCCCGCGGAAGGCGGAGGTTCCCAGAGTCGGTGCGGCCGGAGAGGGACGGGCTGGTCCCCGGGACAGATCCCGCTGCCGCTGACCCGCTGCAGCTTCGTTGTCGGGATTGCGGAGCTTGTGATTTGGGGATGAATTGCCAGGTAAGCAGGAGGTTTGTGTGTCAATGCTGTGTTGTTGGGACAGGTTTGTGTGTCAGGGCTGTGTTGTTGGGACAAGTTTGTGTGTAAGGGCTGTGTTGTTGGGACAGGTTTGTGTCAAGGCTGTGTTGGGACAGGTTTGTGTGTCAGTGCTGTGTTGTTGGGACAGGTTTGTGTGTCAGGGCTGTGTTGTTGGGACAGGTTTGTGTGTCAGGGCTGTGGTGTTGGGACAGATTTGTTTCAAGGCTGTGTTGTTGGGACAGGTTTGTGTCACGGCTGTGTTGTTGGGACAGGTTTGTGTGTCAGGGCTGTGTTGTTGGGACAGGTTTGTGTGTCAGTGCTGTGTTGTTGGGACAGGTTTGTGTGTCAGTGCTGTGTTGTTGGGGCAGGTTTGTGTCACGGCTGTGTTATTGGGTCAGGTTTGTGTGCCAGGGCTGTGTTGTTGGGACAGATTTGTGTCAAGGCTGTGTTGTTGGGACAGGTTTGTGTGTCAGTGCTGTGTTGTTGGGACAGGTTTGTGTGTCAGTGCTGTGTTGTTGGGACAGGTTTGTGTGTCAGGGCTGTGTTGTTGGGACAGGTTTGTGTGTCAATGCTGTGTTGTTGGGACAGGTTTGTGTGTCAGTGCTGTGTTGTTGGGACAGGTTTGTGTGTCAGGGCTGTGTTGTTGGGACAGGTTTGTGTCAAGGCTGTGTTGTTGGGACAGGTTTGTGTGTCAGAGCTGTGTTGTTGGGACAGGTTTGTGTGTCAGTGCTGTGTTGTTGGGACAGGTTTGTTTGTCAGGGCTGTGTTGTTGGGACAGGTTTGTGTGTCAGGGCTGTGTTGTTGGGACAGGTTTGTGTGTCAGTGCTGTGTTGTTGGGACAGGTTTGTGTGTCAGGGCTGTGTTGTTGGGACAGGTTTGTGTCAAGGCTGTGTTGTTGGGACAGGTTTGTGTGTCAGTGCTGTGTTGTTGGGACAGGTTTGTGTGTCAGTGCTGTGTTGTTGGGACAGGTTTGTGTCAAGGCTGTGTTGTTGGGACAGATTTGTGTGTCAGGGCTGTGTTGTTGGGACAGATTTGTGTCAAGGCTGTGTTGTTGGGACAGGTTTGTGTGTCAGGGCTGTGTTGTTGGGACAGGTTTGTGTGTCAGTGCTGTGTTGTTGGGACAGGTTTGTGTGTCAGGGCTGTGTTGTTGGGACAGGTTTGTGTCAAGGCTGTGTTGTTGGGACAGGTTTGTGTGTCAGTGCTGTGTTGTTGGGACAGATTTGTGTCAAGGCTGTGTTGTTGGGACAGATTTGTGTGTCAGTGCTGTGTTGTTGGGACAGGTTTGTGTGTCAGTGCTGTGTTGTTGGGACAGGTTTGTGTGTCAGGGCTGTGTTGTTGGGACAGGTTTGTGTGTCAGTGCTGTGTTGTTGGGACAGATTTGTGTCAAGGCTGTGTTGTTGGGACAGGTTTGTGTGTCAGTGCTGTGTTGTTGGGACAGGTTTGTGTGTCAGTGCTGTGTTGTTGGGACAGGTTTGTGTGTCAGTGCTGTGTTGTTGGGACAGGTTTGTGTGTCAGTGCTGTGTTGTTGGGACAGATTTGTGTGTCAGGGCTGTGTTGTTGGGACAGATTTGTGTCAAGGCTGTGTTGTTGGGACAGGTTTGTGTGTCAGTGCTGTGTTGTTGGGAAAGGTTTGTGTGTCAGTGCTGTGTTGTTGGGGCAGGTTTGTGTCAAGGTTGTGTTATTGGGTCAGGTTTGTGTATCTGCTGCGTTATTGGGACAGGTTTGTGTCAGGGACTGTGTTGTTGGGACAGGTTTGTGTATCAGTACTGTGTTGTTGGGACAGGTTTGTGTGTCAGTGCTGTGTTGTTGGGACAGGTTTGTGTGTCAGTGCTGTGTTGTTGGGACAGGTTTGTGTGTCAGTGCTGTGTTGTTGGGTCAGGTTCGTGTCAAGGCTGTGTTGTTGGGTCAGGTTTGTGTGTCAGTGCTGTGTTGTTTGGACAGGTTTGTGTATCAGTGCTGCGTTGTTGGGTCAGGTTTGTGTCAAGGCTGTGTTGTTGGGTCAGGTTTGTGTGTCAGTGCTGTGTTGTTCGGTCAGGTTTGTGTCAGGGACTGTGTTGTTGGGACAGGTTTGTGTATCAGGGCTGTGTTGTTGGGACAGGTTTGTGTAGGGACAGGTTTGTGTATCAGTGCTGTGTTGTTGGGACAGGTTTGTGTGTCAGTGCTGTGTTGTTGGGACAGGTTTGTGTGTCAGTGCTGTGTTGTTGGGACAGGTTTGTGTGTCAGTGATGTGTTGTTGGGACAGGTTTGTGTGTCATTGCTGTGTTGTTGGGTCAGGTTTGTGTCAAGGCTGTGTTGTTGTGTCAGGTCTGTGTGTCAGTGCTGTGTTGTTGGGACAGGTTTGTATGTCAGTGCTGTGTTGTTGGGTCAGGTTTGTGTCAAGGCTGTGTTATTGGGTCAGGTTTCTGTATCTGCTGCGTTGTTGGGACAGGTTTGTGTCAGGGACTGTGTTGTTGGGACACGTTTGTGTATCAGGGCTGTGTTTTTGTGACAGGTTTGTGTATCAGTGCTGTGTTGGGACAGGTTTGTGTATCAGTACTATGTTGTTGGGACAGGTTTGTGTGTCAGTGCTGTGTGGTTGGGACAGGTTTGTGTGTCAGTGCTGTGTTGTTGGGTCAGGTTTGTGTCAAGGCTGTGTTGTTGGGTCAGGTTTGTGTGTGAGTGCTGTGTTGGGACAGGTTTATGTGTCAGGGCTGTGTTGTTGGGACAGGTTTGTGTGTCAGTGCTGTTTTGTTGGGTCAGGTTTGTGTCAAGGCTGTGCTGTTGGGTCAGGTTTGTGTGTCAGTGCTGTGTTGTTGGGTCAGGTTTGTGTGAAGGCTGTGTGATTGGGTCAGGTTTGTGTGTCAGTGCTGTGTTGTTGGGTCAGGTTTGTGTGTCAGTGCTGTGTTGGGACAGGTTTGTGTGTCAGTGCTGTGTTGTTGGGTCAGGTTTGTGTCACTGCTGTGTTGTTGGGTCAGGTTTGTGTGTCAGTGCTGTGTTGTTGGGTCAGGTTTGTGTGAAGGCTGTGTGATTGGGTCAGGTTTGTGTGTCAGTGCTGTGTTGTTGGGTCAGGTTTGTGTGTCAGTGCTGTGTTGGGACAGGTTTGTGTGTCAGTGCTGTGTTGTTTGGTCAGGTTTATGTGTGAGTGCTGTGTTGTTGGAACAGGTTTATGTGTCAGTACTGTGTTTTTGGGACAGGCTTGTGTGTCAGTGCTGTGTTGTTGGGACAGGTTTGTGTGTCAGTGCTGTGTTGTTGGGACAGGTTTGTGTATCAGTGCTGTGTTGTTGGGTCAGGTTTGTGTCAAGGCTGTGTTGGGTCAGGTTTGTGTGTCAGTGCTGTGTTGTTGGGTCAGCTGTATGTGTCAGTGCTGTATTGTTGGGTCAGGTTTGTGTCAGTGCTGCGTTTTTGTGTCAGTGCTGTGTTGTTGGGTCAGGTTTGTGTCAAGGCTGTTGTTGGGTCAGGTTTGTGTGTCAGTGCTGTGCTGTTGGGTCAGGTTTGTGTCAAGGCTGTGTTGTTGGGTCAGGTTTGTGTGTCAGTGCTGTGTTGTTGGGTCAGGTTTGTGTCAGGGCTGTGTTGTTGGGTCAGGTTTGTGTATCAGTGCTGTGTTGTTGGGTCAGGTTTGTGTCAAGGCTGTGTTGGGTCAGGTTTGTGTGTCAGTGCTGTGTTGTTGGGTCAGGTTTGTGTGTCAGTGCTGTGTTGGGACAGGTTTGTGTGTCAGTGCTGTGTTGTTTGGTCAGGTTTATGTGTGAGTGCTGTGTTGTTGGAACAGGTTTATGTGTCAGTACTGTGTTTTTGGGACAGGCTTGTGTGTCAGTGCTGTGTTGTTGGGACAGGTTTGTGTGTCAGTGCTGTGTTGTTGGGTCAGGTTTGTGTGAAGGCTGTGTGATTGGGTCAGGTTTGTGTGTCAGTGCTGTGTTGTTGGGTCAGGTTTGTGTGTCAGTGCTGTGTTGGGACAGGTTTGTGTGTCAGTGCTGTGTTGTTTGGTCAGGTTTATGTGTGAGTGCTGTGTTGTTGGAACAGGTTTATGTGTCAGTACTGTGTTTTTGGGACAGGCTTGTGTGTCAGTGCTGTGTTGTTGGGTCAGGTTTGTGTGTCAGTGCTGTGTTGTTGGGTCAGGTTTGTGTGAAGGCTGTGTGATTGGGTCAGGTTTGTGTGTCAGTGCTGTGTTGTTGGGTCAGGTTTGTGTGTCAGTGCTGTGTTGGGACAGGTTTGTGTGTCAGTGCTGTGTTGTTGGGTCAGGTTTGTGTCACTGCTGTGTTGTTGGGTCAGGTTTGTGTGTCAGTGCTGTGTTGTTGGGTCAGGTTTGTGTGAAGGCTGTGTGATTGGGTCAGGTTTGTGTGTCAGTGCTGTGTTGTTGGGTCAGGTTTGTGTGTCAGTGCTGTGTTGGGACAGGTTTGTGTGTCAGTGCTGTGTTGTTTGGTCAGGTTTATGTGTGAGTGCTGTGTTGTTGGAACAGGTTTATGTGTCAGTACTGTGTTTTTGGGACAGGCTTGTGTGTCAGTGCTGTGTTGTTGGGACAGGTTTGTGTGTCAGTGCTGTGTTGTTGGGACAGGTTTGTGTATCAGTGCTGTGTTGTTGGGTCAGGTTTGTGTCAAGGCTGTGTTGGGTCAGGTTTGTGTGTCAGTGCTGTGTTGTTGGGTCAGCTGTATGTGTCAGTGCTGTATTGTTGGGTCAGGTTTGTGTCAGTGCTGCGTTTTTGTGTCAGTGCTGTGTTGTTGGGTCAGGTTTGTGTCAAGGCTGTTGTTGGGTCAGGTTTGTGTGTCAGTGCTGTGCTGTTGGGTCAGGTTTGTGTCAAGGCTGTGTTGTTGGGTCAGGTTTGTGTGTCAGTGCTGTGTTGTTGGGTCAGGTTTGTGTCAGGGCTGTGTTGTTGGGTCAGGTTTGTGTGTCAGTGCTGTGTTGGGACAGGTTTGTGTATCAGTACTGTTGTTGGGACAGGTTTGTGTGTCAGTGCTGTGTTGTTGGGACAGGTTTGTGTGTCAGCGCTGTGCTGTTGGGACAGGTTTGTGTGTCAGTGCTGTGTTGTTGGGTCAGGTTTGTGTGTCAGGGCTGTGTTGTTGGGTCAGGTTTGTGTGTCAGTGCTGTGTTGGGACAGGTTTGTGTATCAGTACTGTTGTTGGGACAGGTTTGTGTGTCAGTGCTGTGTTGTTGGGACAGGTTTGTGTGTCAGCGCTGTGCTGTTGGGACAGGTTTGTGTGTCAGTGCTGTGTTGTTGGGTCAGGTTTGTGTGTCAGTGCTGTGTTGTTGGGACAGGTTTGTGTGTCAGTGCTGTGTTGTTGGGACAGGTTTGTGTATCAGTGCTGTGTTGGGACAGGTTTGTGTGTCAGTGCTGTGTTGTTGGGACAGGTTTGTGTGTCAGTGCTGTGTTGTTGGGTCAGATTTGTGTCAGGACTGTGTTGTGTTTCTGGCTGCTGTGTAAGGGCAGTGGCTATGTGTGAGTTTTATTTGTCCTGTCCCGCTGCAGTGAATGTTCTGGAAGTTTCCCCCCTCGCACTGTTTGTGTGATTGCTCAATGTGGACCTTCAGTGAAAGGCTGCGTTGGGCACAGGCTCCAGCTGCTGTCTCCTCCATTTGAGGCAGAGGGGGGGATGGGCTGCTCCAACATTCAACCCTTCACGGTTTTCACAGAAAGCCTCCCCTGTCTTGTTGCTGTGCTCACATTACTGTGGGTAAAAATAGCTACTGCTGGGTGTCCCTCAGTTGTGTGGCCGGAAGCTTTCTCTCTGTCTGTGTGTCTGGCAGATTTCACAATGGGAGAGGCGCACAGGCTGTCTCGACAAAAAGGCCTTTCGGGCGCGTTTTAACTCTTCCCTTGCTGGCTGAGAGGCTACTGGGATCCTATTGGCTGCTGGGACCCTGCTGTTTTGAGAACTGGGTGGTGAGTTTGGAAAAGCTTGTTGCAATGTCCGCTTAAGTTTGAGTCTCTTTGTGAACAAGAAACTATCTTTGGTCAAATGTCAGTTTGTGTGGTCGACAGCGGTGAGTTTACCGCATATGCTGGGGACCCGCACGGCTCACTGATTGCCATGTAATAATAATCTGTATTCTCACAAGTAGGCTTACATTAACACTGCAATGACGTTACTGTGAAAAAGGCAGATGTTTGACACACAGTGAACAGTGTTCAGCAATAATGCCCAGTCGGTTGATGATTTTTGGCAGTGTTACTTGAATATTGGCTCAGGATACAGGGGAAATATTAAAAACAAATGCTCTTAATTACATTTGACCTGAAAGATTAACCGTGTTTCTCGCTCCACAGAGGCTGCCAGACCTGTTGAGTATTTGCAGATCTGCAGCTTCTGCAGTGTTTTGCATTTACTTCACCGTGGAACATTCCCCACTCAATGGGATCTTCAACCTCCTCCTGTCAAACTGTGTTTGTAACCCGAACCTGCCCCAGGAGGAGCGGGCAAAGTTCACGGGGAGGTGCCCATTTTCAACATTTTTTTATTTTACTTTTTTAAATTTTAGAGTACCCAATAAATGTTTCCAATTAAGGGGCAATTTAGTGCGGCCAATCCACCTCCCCTGCACATCTTTGGGGGTGAAACCCTCGCAGACACGGAGAGAATGTGCAAACTCCACACAGACAGTGACCCAGAGCTGGGATCGAACCTGGGACCTCGGCGCCGTGAGGCAGCAGTGCTAACCACTGTGCCACCGTGCTGCCCTGTGAGGCAGCAGTGTTAACCACTGTGCCATCGTGCTGCCCCGTGAGGCAGCAGTGCTAACCACTGTGCCACCGTGCTGCCCTGTGAGGCAGCAGTGTTAACCACTGTGCCATCGTGCTGCCCTGTGAGGCAGCAGTGCTAACCACTGTGCCACCGTGTTGCCCTGTGAGGCAGCAGTGTTAACCACTGTGCCATCGTGCTGCCCCGTGAGGCAGCAGTGTTAACCACTGTGCCACCGTGCTGCCCATTTTTATATCATGTCTCATTTTACTGTTCAGGACAGAGGGAAATCAGGTTGGGTTTCGAACCAGGGCTGCTGGATGTTGAGAGTCACAATCACGGCTTTTGTCCAATGTCTCATTTCAAGGTATTGGCATGTCTCGGACAGGTCTCTGCCTGTTTCTGCTGATTGTAGGGGATAGGTTACATTGCTGTGCCTTCATAGTCAATAATTTCCCAAACTATTGTCACACTCTGTCTTTCTCTCAGTACAGAAAGAGTCCAGCTGTGCTGCCCAGGAGTACTGTCAAGTTGCACCAAACATATTCATCCATCAGCCTTGTCCTCGCTCATCTACGTTAGCTCTTGGTTAAGAAACACCTTGATTTTAAGACTTCTATTCTGTTGTTTAAATCTCTCCATGTTCTTGTCTTTCTCTACCTCTGTAGCACTCCCTGGGAGATCACTGCACTCCTCCAATTCTGTCTGGCCTCTTTGAACATCCCAAATTTTAATCGCTCCATCATCAGAGGCCATGCCGTCAGCTGAACTGCCTGTCTAAACCGCTCCAGCCCTTGCCCTGGCCACCCTCCCTTGCTTCTGCTCTGTGACCAAGTTCTTGGTCAGGTGCGATAAAGTGTGCAATGCATAATGGGACATTCTCTGACATTAAAGGCGCTATATAAATGCCAGTCCTTCTGATTATAGACCGGTTTTAGTCTTTTGTGAACCATAAGTCACAGGAGCAGAATTAGGCCACTCGGCCCATCGAGTCTGCTACGCCATTCAATCATGGCTGATATTTTTCTCATCCCCATTCTCCTGCCTTCTCCCCATAACCCCTGATCCCCTTATTAATCAAGAACCTATCTATCTCTGCCTTAAAGGCGCTCATGATACTGTAGCCAGGTCTTTGTGAAGCAACAGTGCTAACCGCTGTGGTACCGTGCTGCTTTGTGTGAAAACATCAGTTCAGTCCATAAGAGGGCCATTCAGGAGTCTGGTGACAGCGGGGAAGAAGCTGTTTTTGAGTCTGTTCGTGCGTGTTCTCAGTCTTCTGTATCTCCTGCCCGATGGAAGAACTTGGAAGAGTGAGTAAGCCGGGTGGGAGGGATCTTTGATTATGCTGCCCGCTTTCCCCAGGCAGCGGGAGGTGTAGATGGAGTCAATGGATGGGAGGCAGGTTCGTGTGATGGACTGGGCGGTGTTCACGACTCTCTGAAGTTTCTTGTGGCCCTGGGCCGAGCAGTTGCCATACCAGGCTGTGATGCAGCCCGATAGGATGCTCTCTATGGTGCATCTGTCAAAATTGCTGAGAGTCAACGCGGACATGCCAAATTTCCTTAGTTTCCTGGGAAAGTATAGACGCTGTTGTGCTTTCTTGGTCGTAGCTTCGACAGAGGTGGACTTGGACAGATTCTTGGTGATGTGCACCCCTCAGAATTTGAAGCTGTCAACTATCCCCACCTCGGCCCCGTTGATGCTGACAGGGGCGTGCACAGTACTTTCTTCCTGAAGTCAATGACCAGCTCGTAGGTTTTGCCCAGTGAGAGTCAGTGTGTGTGGGACCCGTACCCCAGTGAGAGTCAGTGTGTGTGGGACCCCTACCCCAGTGAGAGTCAGTGTGTGTGGGACCCGTACCCCAGTGAGAGTCAGTGTGTGTGGGACCCCTACCCCAGTGAGAGTCAGTGTGTGTGGGACCCGTACCCCAGCGAGAGTCAGTGTGTGTGAGACCCATACCCCAGTGAGAGTCAGTGTGTGTGGAACCCGTACCCAAGTGAGAGTCAGTGTTTGTGGGACCCATACCCCAGTGAGAGTCAGTGTGTGTGGGACCTGTACCCCAGTGAGAGTCAGTGTGTGTGAGACCCATACCTCAGTGAGAGTCAGTGTGTGTGGAACCCGTACCCAAGTGAGAGTCAGTGTTTGTGGGACCCATACCCCAGTGAGAGTCAGTGTGTGTGGGACCCGTACCCCAGTGAGAGTCAGTGTGTGTGGAACCCGTACCCCAGTGAGAGTCAGTGTGTGTGGGACCCGTACCCCAGTGAGAGTCAGTGTGTGTGGGACCCGTACCCCAGTGAGAGTCAGTGTGTGTGGGACCCGTACCCCAGCGAGAGTCAGTGTGTGTGAGACCCATACCCCAGTGAGAGTCAGTGTGTGTGGAACCCGTACCCAAGTGAGAGTCAGTGTTTGTGGGACCCATACCCCAGTGAGAGTCAGTGTGTGTGGGACCTGTACCCCAGTGAGAGTCAGTGTGTGTGAGACCCATACCCCAGTGAGAGTCAGTGTGTGTGGAACCCGTACCCAAGTGAGAGTCAGTGTTTGTGGGACCCATACCCCAGTGAGAGTCAGCGTGTGTGGGACCCGTACCCCAGTGAGAGTCAGTGTGTGTGGAACCCGTACCCCAGTGAGAGTCAGTGTGTGTGGGACCCGTACCCCAGTGAGAGTCAGTGTGTGTGGGACCCGTACCCCAGTGAGAGTCAGTGTGTGTGGGACCCGTACCCCAGTGAGAGACTGTGTGTGTGAGACCCATACCCCAGTGAGAGTCAGTGTGTGTGGGACCCGTACCCCAGTGAGAGTCAGTGTGTGTGGGACCCGTACCCCAGTGAGAGTCAGTGTGTGTGGGACCCGTACCCCAGTGAGAGTCAGTGTGTGTGGGACCCGTACCCCAGTGAGAGTCAGTGTGTGTGGGACCCGTACCCCAGTGAGAGTCAGTGTGTGTGGGACCCGTACCCCAGTGAGAGTCAGTGTGTGTGGGACCCGTACCCCAGTGAGAGTCAGTGTGTGTGGGACCCGTACCCCAGTGAGAGTCAGTGTGTGTGGGACCCGTGCCCCAGTGAGAGTCAGTGTGTGTGGGACCCGTACCCCAGTGAGAGTCAGTGTGTGTGGGACCCGTACCCCAGTGAGAGTCAGTGTGTGTGGGACCCGTACCCCAGTGAGAGTCAGTGTGTGTGGGACCCGTACCCCAGTGAGAGTCAGTGTGTGTGGGACCCGTACCCCAGTGAGAGTCAGTGTGTGTGGGACCCGTACCCCAGTGAGAGTCAGTGTGTGTGTGGAACCCGTACCCCAGTGAGAGTCAGTGTGTGTGGGACCCGTACCCCAGTGAGAGTCAGTGTGTGTGGGACCCGTACCCCAGTGAGAGTCAGTGTGTGTGGGACCCATACCCCAGTGAGAGTCAGTGTGTGTGTGGAACCCGTACCCCAGTGAGAGTCAGTGTGTGTGGGACCCGTACCCCAGTGAGAGTCAGTGTGTGTGGGACCCGTACCCCAGTGAGAGTCAGTGTGTGTGGGACCCATACCCCAGTGAGAGTCAGTGTGTGTGTGGGACCCGTACCCCAGTGAGAGTCAGTGTGTGTGGGACCCGTACCCCAGTGAGAGTCAGTGTGTGTGGGACCCGTACCCCAGTGAGAGTCAGTGTGTGTGGAACCCGTACCCCAGTGAGAGTCAGTGTGTGTGGGACCCGTACCCCAATAAGAGTCCGTGTGTGTGGGACCCGTACCCCAGTGAGAGTCAGTTGGAATTGGATCATTGCTGGCCCAGAATAAGTAAGGACTGGGTGTCAGACATTGAACCATTCACAGCTGCCTGTGTCTCTTGTTTTCAGTATATCTGCAGTGAGGTCTCCAGTCCGCCTACGCGTCACAAACTGCTGACCCAGATTCTCAGTTATTGCTTAGTTGTGGATATGATTCTTGTGACAAATATACAAAATCTTTCATAGCATCAATGAGTGAAATCAAACCTTTTCTCACTGGTTTCGACATTAAAATATTGAATTGTCCAGTACTGGATGGGGTTTGGAAAAGTTATCCCTCGGCCCTGTCCGCTGCTGCTTTACTCCAAACTTTCCTTGTTTGCTAAATCGGACCCTGGGACCTGATTTGTTACTTTGTGCTGCTCGGGTCACTGACATGCTGCTTTGTGGGGATCAGGCACATCCACTTCCTCGGCCACTATCACCATCTCTCTCTCGGCCACTATCACCATCTCTCTCTCGGCCACTATCACCATCCCTCTCTCGGCCACTATCACCATCTCTCTCTCGGCCACTGTCACCATCTCTCTCTCGGCCACTATCACCATCTCTCTCTCGGCCACTATCACCATCTCTCTCTCGGCCACTATCACCATCTCTCTCTCGGCCACTATCACCATCTCTCTCTCGGCCACTATCACCATCTCTCTCTCGGCCACTATCACCATCTCTCTCTCGGCCACTATCACCATCTCTCTCTCGGCCACTATCACCATCTCTCTCTCGGCCACTATCACCATCTCTCTCTCGGCGACTATCACCATCTCTCTCTCGGCCACTATCACCATCTCTCTCTCGGCCACTATCACCATCTCTCTCTCGGCCACTATCACCATCTCTCTCTCGGCCACTATCACCATCTCTCTCTCGGCCACTATCACCATCTCTCTCTCGGCCACTATCACCATCTCTCTCTCGGCCACTATCACCATCTCTCTCTCGGCCACTATCACCATCTCTCTCTCGGCCACTATCACCATCTCTCTCTCGGCCACTATCACCATCTCTCTCTCGGCCACTATCACCATCTCTCTCTCGGCCACTATCACCATCTCTCTCTCGGCCACTATCACCATCTCTCTCTCGGCCACTATCACCATCTCTCTCTCGGCCACTATCACCATCTCTCTCTCGGCCACTATCACCATCTCTCTCTCGGCCACTATCACCATCTCTCTCTCGGCCGCTATCACCATCTCTCTCTCGGCCGCTATCACCATCTCTCTCTCGGCCACTATCACCATCTCTCTCTCGGCCGCTATCACCATCTCTCTCTCGGCCGCTATCACCATCTCTCTCTCGGCCACTATCACCATCTCTCTCTCGGCCACTATCACCATCTCTCTCTCGGCCACTATCACCATCTCTCTCTCGGCCACTATCACCATCTCTCTCTCGGCCACTATCACCATCTCTCTCTCGGCCACTATCACCATCTCTCTCTCGGCCACTATCACCATCTCTCTCTCGGCCACTATCACCATCTCTCTCTCGGCCACTATCACCATCTCTCTCTCGGCCACTATCACCATCTCTCTCTCGGCGACTATCACCATCTCTCTCTCGGCCACTATCACCATCTCTCTCTCGGCCACTATCACCATCTCTCTCTCGGCCACTATCACCATCTCTCTCTCGGCCACTATCACCATCTCTCTCTCGGCCACTATCACCATCTCTCTCTCGGCCACTATCACCATCTCTCTCTCGGCCACTATCACCATCTCTCTCTCGGCCACTATCACCATCTCTCTCTCGGCCACTATCACCATCTCTCTCTCGGCCACTATCACCATCTCTCTCTCGGCCACTATCACCATCTCTCTCTCGGCCACTATCACCATCTCTCTCTCGGCCACTATCACCATCTCTCTCTCGGCCACTATCACCATCTCTCTCTCGGCCACTATCACCATCTCTCTCTCGGCCACTATCACCATCTCTCTCTCGGCCACTATCACCATCTCTCTCTCGGCCGCTATCACCATCTCTCTCTCGGCCGCTATCACCATCTCTCTCTCGGCCACTATCACCATCTCTCTCTCGGCCGCTATCACCATCTCTCTCTCGGCCGCTATCACCATCTCTCTCTCGGCCACTATCACCATCTCTCTCTCGGCCACTATCACCATCTCTCTCTCGGCCACTATCACCATCTCTCTCTCGGCCACTATCACCATCTCTCTCTCGGCCACTATCACCATCTCTCTCTCGGCCACTATCACCATCTCTCTCTCGGCCACTATCACCATCTCTCTCTCGGCCACTATCACCATCTCTCTCTCGGCCACTATCACCATCTCTCTCTCGGCCACTATCACCATCTCTCTCTCGGCCACTATCACCATCTCTCTCTCGGCCACTATCACCATCTCTCTCTCGGCCACTATCACCATCTCTCTCTCGGCCACTATCACCATCTCTCTCTCGGCCACTATCACCATCTCTCTCTCGGCCACTATCACCATCTCTCTCTCAGGCTTTCCCGATGCTCAACCTGGCTATTTCCAACTTTAAAAAAAAAAAAAATTTTTATTAAAGGTTTTCATAAAATATCAATAACAAAATGAAAAAGGAACCCAACAGGGTTAAGTACAAAACACAGTCCAGAAAAACAACCCTCAATACCCCCCTCCCCCCTGTACATAAATAATAAATTAACATTAACACCCTGACTTGACACAACAGGTGTATACACCCCCTCAGACCCTCCAGTGTAAATAACATAAACAAAAATAAAGTAACCCCCCCCCCCGAGCTGCTGCTGCCATTGACCAATGTCTACCGCTCTGCCAGGAAGGTCTAAGAACGGGTGCCCCCCCCCGAGAGCACCCTGTCCTGTACTGTGTGTGGCAGTAGCCGCGGGAATCCCACCCTTACCTGTAAATATCTGAAGGTGTTCCCCGGGGGGAGCCCGTACTTCTCCTCCAGCTCACCCAGGCTCGCAAACTACCCGTCCACAAACAGGTCCCCCAACCTTCGTATCCCTGCCCTGTGCCACCCCGAAAGCCCTCCATCTGTTCTCCCTGGGACAAACCCCGTATTGGGGTCCACACCGAGGCCCCAACTTCCCCCCTGTGCCGCCTCCACTGCCCCCAGATTTTGAGGGCAGCCGCCACCACCGGGCTCGTGGTATACCTCCTTGGAGGAAACGGCAGCGGCGCCGTTGCCAGCCCCCCAGACTTGTACCCACACAGGAGGCCGTCTCCAGCCTCTTCCATGCAGCCCCCTCCCCCTCCATCACCCACTTGTGCACCATCGTCGCATTGGCGGCCCAGTAGTACCCACAGAGGTTGGGCAGCCCCCCCCACCCCCCCATCCCTACTCCGCTCCAGGAACACCCTTCTCACCCTCGGCCTTGTGAAATTAAGCCTATGCAGGGTCCCCCAGCTCCTGGTCACCTGGACCCCCAAATACCTGAAGCTCCTCTCCGCCCTTTTTAGTGGGAGCTCGCCAATCCCCCTCTCCTGGTCCCCTGGGTGAACCACGAACAGCTCGCTCTTCCCCATGTTGAGCTTGTACCCCAAGAAATCCCCAAATTCCCTGAGGATCCTCATTACCTCCGGCATTCCCCCCACCGGGTCCGCCACATATAGCAGCAAGTCGTCAACATAGAGCGACACCCTATGCTCCTCCCCACCCCGCACCAACTGCCTCCAGTTCCTCGACTCCCTCAGTGCCATAGCCAGGGGTTCAATCGCCAGTGCGAAGAGCAGGGGGGACAGGGGACACCCCTGCCTTGTCCCTTGGTGCAACCGAACGTACTCGGACCTCCTCCTGTTCGTGGCCGCACTTGCCATCGGGACCTCATACAACAGCCTAACCCACCTGACAAACCCCTCCCCAAACCCAAACCTCTTCAGCACCTCCCACAGATACCCCCACTTTACCCGATCAAAGGCTTTCTCAGCGTCCATCGCCACCACTATCTCCGCCTCCCCCTCCCTCGCCGGCATCATGATAACGTCCAAAAGCCTCCGCACATTTGCGTTCAACTGCCTCCCCTTCACGAACCCCGTCTGGTCTTCGTGGATGATCTGCGGCACACAATCCTCAATCCTCGTGGCTAAGACCTTCGCCAGCACCTTGGCATCTACGTTTAGCAACAAAATCGGTCTGTAAGACCCACACTGCAGGGGATCCTTGTCCCGCTTCAGGATCAAGGAGATCAGAGCCCGGGACATCGTCGGGGGCAAAGCCCCCCCATCCCTTGCCTCATTGAAGGTCCTAACTAACAGCGGGCCCAACAGGTCCATATATTTTTTATAGAATTCGACCGGGAAACCATCCGGCCGCGGTGCCTTCCCCGCCTGCATGCTTCCTATCCCTTTGATCAGCTCCTCCAGCCCAATCGGGGCCCCCAGTCCCGCCACCAGTCCCTCTTCCACCTTTGGAAACCTCAATTGGTCCAGGAAGCGGCCCATCCCTCTCCGCCCGTGGGGGCTCGGACCGGTACAATTCCTCATAAAAGTCCCTGAAGACACCATTGATGCCAACCCAACTCCGCACCACACTCCCTCCCCTGTCCTTAACTCCCCCGATCTCCCTAGCTGCGTCTCGCTTCCGAAGCTGATGCGCCAGCATCCGGCTTGCCTTTTCCCCATACTCGTAGACCGCCCCCTGGGCCTTCCTCCACTGCACCTCCGCCTTCCTTGTGGTCACCAGGTCGAATTCGGCCTGGAGGCTGCGCCTATTCCTCAACAATCCTTCCTCAGGTTCTTCCGCATACCTCCTGTCTACCCTCACCATCTCCCCCACCAGCCTTTCCCTCTCCCCCCGCTCCTTGTGGGCCCTAATGGAGATCAGCTCTCCCCTACCACCGCCTTCAGTGCCTCCCATACCATCCCCACTCGGACCTCCCCATTATCGTTGGCCTCCTTGTACCTCTCTATACTTCCTCGGACCCGCTCACTCACCTCCTCGTCCGCCAACAGCCCCACCTCTAAGCGCCGCAACCATTTCCGCCTTCAGCCCCTTCAGGTACGCGAACACGCGGGCCCGCTCGACTGGCCGGTTCAGTCCCCTTACATTCCAGGTTATCAGCTGGATCGGGGGGCTACCCGCCCCCCTCCCCTGCCGACTAGCCATAACACCTCCTCGGCCAGCCACGCGCTCGCATCCCACGCCCGGCCCGTTCCCCACGGCGGCAGACCCCAGTCTCGACCCCCCCACTCGCTCCAGCTCCCCCTTGACCATAGCAGCAGCAACTCGATTCCCCCCCACCCCATGCCAAACTTCACCCCCTTCCTGTGCAGCACCGCCTTCGCTCGATTGTACCCGGCCCTCCTCTTCGCCACCTCCGCACTCCAGTCCTGGTGTATTCAAACCTTCGCGTTCTCCCATCTGCTGCTCCTCTCCTTCTTGGCCCACCCGAGCACACACTCCCGATCAACGAACCGATGAAACCGCACCAGCACCGCCCGCGGAGGCACGTTAGCCTTGGGCCTCCTCGCCAACACTCTATGGGCCCCTTCCAGCTCCAGGGGCCCCTGGATGGGCCCCGCTCCCATCAGCGAGTTCAACATGGTGACCACATAGGCCCCCACGTCCGGCCCCTCCGGGAGGCCCAGAATCCGCAGATTCTTCCGCCTCGACCGATTCTCCATCTCCTCGAACCGCTCCTGCCATTTCTTGTGGAGCGCCTCGTGCGCCTCCACCTTTACCGCCAGGCCTAAGATCTCGTCCTCGTTGTCGGAGATCTTTTGTCGAGCCTCGCGGATCGCCACCCCCTGGGCCGTCTGTGTCTCCAGCAGCTTATCAATAGAAGCCTTCATCGGCTCTAGCAGGTCCGTTTTAATCTCTCTGAAGCAGCGCTGGATACCCTCCTGCTGCTCCTCCGCCCACTGAATCCACGCTGCCTGGTCTCCGCCCGCCGCCATTTTGATCTTCTAACCTCGCACCTTCCGGGTCCACCACCACCTTTTTAGTTGCCCCGCTCCTGGTAAAAGCCATTCACTGTCGGGGAACTATTGTACTCACCTTCCCACAGCGGGAAACATCGCAAAAATGCCGTTGGGGGCCCTGAAAAGAGCCCAAAAGTCATTTTTTTTGCGGGAACCGCCGAATGTGCGACTCAGCTCCGCACAGCCGCAACCGGAAGTCAGCGGCTATTTCCAACTTCAAAGGTCTATTTGACCCTTATTTTCTAACCGTATATCATTAACATCCGCAGGGTCGGAGAGTCGCCGGGGGCTGGCGTGACCCTCGCCCCCGCCGTGTCCCGAATTCTCCGCTACCAGAGAATCGGCGGGGGCGGGAATCACGGCACGCGGTCGGCGGGCTCCCCCCGGGGATTCTCCGGCCCGCGATGGGCCGAAGTCCCGCCGCTGTCAACCCTCGCCCGCCGGCGTGGATTGAACTACCTACCTTACCGGCGGGACAAGGCGGAGTGGGCGGGCTCCGGATTCCTGGGGGGGACGCAGGGCGATCTGGCCCCGGCCGGTGCCCCCACGGTGGCCTGGCCCGCGATCGGGGCCCACCGATCCGCGGGCGGGCCTGTGCCGTGGGGGCACTGTTTTTCTTCCGCCTTCGCCACGGTCTTCACTATGGCGGAGGCGAAAGAGTACCCCCTGCACTGCGCATGCGCGGGGATGCCGTGAGCGGCCGCTGACGCTCCCGCGCATGCGTCCCCCGGCGAAGTCCTTTCGGCGCCGGTTGGCGTGGCGACAAAGGCCTTTCCCTCCAGCCGGCGGGGCGGAAATCATTCCGGTGCGGGCCTAGCCCCTCAAGGTGAGGGTTCTCCGCACCTTTGGGGCGGCCCGACGCCGGTGTGGTTCCCGCCACTCCATCCCGCCGGGACCCCCCGCCCCGCCGGGTAGGGGAGAATCCTGGCCCTGATCTTGGAGCCTCTGATGTGGCTCGGTGGTATATCTGTGTGTGATTTATGTTCCTGTGATGCACCTGGTTACCTGTGCCATTTAAATACAGGCTGTTGTTACCGATCTGTTCTGAGTGAAGCTTTGCTCTGTGTCCGCTAACAATTCCGTTTACACTGCAATGTACAATTGCTGCCTGATTATTTTAAAGTATTTTTAGGAATTTCTGATGACCCGAATGCCTGGTCCTCCCACTCTGTAGCATGGTCAGGGTCCCGAATGCCTGGTCCTCCCACTCTGTAGCATGGTCAGGGTCCCGAATGCCTGGTCCTCCCACTCTGTAGCATGGTCAGGGTCCCGAATGCCTGGTCCTCCCACTCTGTAGCATGGTCAGGGTCCCGAATGCCTGGTCCTCCCACTCTGTAGCATGGTCAGGGTCCCGAATGCCTGGTCCTCCCACTCTGTAGCATGGTCAGGGTCCCGAATGCCTGGTCCTCCCACTCTGTAGCATGGTCAGGGTCCCGAATGCCTGGTCCTCCCACTCTGTAGCATGGTCAGGGTCCCGAATGCCTGGTCCTCCCACTCTGTAGCATGGTCAGGGCCTCGAATGCCTGGTCCTCCCACTCTGTAGCATGGTCAGGGTCTCGAATGCCAGTTTTAAGCAGGCTGCAGTGTTAAAATGTGTATCGCAAAGTCTATTACTGCTGTTCAGGTGAAAGAAAGGCAGATTTGCGTTTATATAACGCCTTTCAGCAGTTCACGATGCCGGAAGCTCGTTAAAACCAATGAAGTAGTTTTGAAATGTAGTCAGTGTTGTGGTGCAGGAAACAAAGCAGCCAATTTGTGCACAGCAAGATTCCGTAAACAGCAATGGATTATAACCAGATAATCTATTTTTCTTTAAAAAAAATATGAATTTAGAGTACCTAATTCATTTTTTCCAATTAAGGGGCAATTTAGCGCGGCCAATCCACCTACCCTGCACAGCTTTGGGTTGTTGGGGGCGAAACCCACGTAGACACGGGGAGAATGTGCAAACTCCACACGGACAGTGACCCAGAGCCAGGAGAGATAATCTATTTTTAATGGTGTTTGTTGTACAATGAGTATTAGCCCAGGGCAGGAGGGACATATCCCCTACTCTTCTTCAAATAGTTCATTGGGATCTTTCCCGTCTGCACGAGAGGGCAGGTGCAGTCTCGGTTTAATGTCTCATTTGAAAGGCGGCATGACTGACAATGCAGCTGTCCCACTGCACTGGGAGCTTGTGTGATGAACTCGAGCCTCCGGATTGGGATTTGAACCCACAACCTTTCTGATTGAGCTGGGAGAGTGCCAGTCACTGAGCTGACCCCACCATCTGTGCCACCATCCTGACTGGGAAATATATCAGCCGCTCCTTCACTGTCGCCGGGTCAAAATCCTGGAACTCCCTCCCTAACAGCACAGTGGGTGTACCTACACCTCAGGGACTGCAGCAGTTCAAGAAGGCAGCTCACCCCCACCTTCTCAAGGGGCAATTATGGATGGGCAATAAATGCTGGCCTAACCAGGGACAACCAGTTTCCCGTGAATGAATAATAAAAAAAATCACCTGTGGATAGACAAACGGAATGAATGTTTCAGCTTGTCAGAACTCACTCACTGACCAGAAACCTGGGGCGAGGGTCTCCGACCCGGCGACTCCGGGGGCTGGCGTGAATCCCGCCCCCACCGGTTGCCGAATTCTCCGGCACCGGATATTCGGCGGGGGCGGGAATCGCACCGCTCCGGTTGGCGGGCCCCCCCCGCGATTCCCCGGCACGGATGGGCCGAAGTCCCGCTGCTAGAATGCGTGTCCCGCCGGCATGGATTGAACCACCTACATTACCAGCGGGACAAGGCGGCGTGGGCGGGCTCCGGGGTCCTGGGGGGGGGACGCGGGGCGATCTGGCCCCGGGGGGTGCCCCCACGGTGGCCTGGCCCGCGATCGGGGCCCACCGATCCGCGGGCGGGCCTGTGCCGTGGGGGCACTCTTTTCCTTCCGCCTCCGCCACGGTCTCCACCATGGCAGAGGCGGAAGAGACTCCCTCCACTGCGTATGTGCGGGGATGTCGTGAGCGGCCGCTAACGCTCCCGCACATGCGCCGCCCGGAGATGTCATTTCCGTGCCAGCTGGCGGGGCGGAAATCAGTCTGGCGCGGGCCTAGCCCCTCAACGTTAGGGCTCGGCCCCCAAGATGCGGAGGATTCCGCACCTTTGGGGCGGCGCGATGCCGGACTGATTCGCGCCGTTTTTGGCACCGGTCGGCGGACATCGCGCCGATACTGGAGAATTTCGCCCCTGAACTCTGTTTCTCTCTCCACACACACTGACAGACCTG
Organism: Scyliorhinus torazame; assembly: GCF_047496885.1. Lineage (NCBI taxonomy): Eukaryota > Metazoa > Chordata > Chondrichthyes > Carcharhiniformes > Scyliorhinidae > Scyliorhinus > Scyliorhinus torazame. The sequence continues at coordinate 111,328,828 of NC_092728.1, read as the reverse complement.
TTTTTTATTTATTTTATTTAGGCTTTTAATAAATTTAGAGTACCCAATTATTTCTTTCCAATTAAGGGGCAATTTAGCGTGGCCAATCCACCTACCCTGCACATCTTTGGGTTGTGGGGGTGAAACCCACACAGACACGGGGAGAATATGCCAACTCCACACGGACAGTGACCCAGAGCTGGGATCGAACCCGGGTCCTCGGCGCTGTGAGGCAGCAGTGCTAACCACTGCGTCACCGTGCAGCCCTGTGAGGCAGCAGTGTAACCACTGCGACAACGTGCAGCCCTGTGAGGCAGCAGTGTAACCACTGCGACAACGTGCAGCCCCGTGAGGCAGCAGTGTAACCACTGCGACAACGTGCAGCTCTGTGAGGCAGCAGTGTAACCACTGCGACACCGTGCAGCCCTGTGAGGCAGCAGTGTAACCACTGCGACAACGTGCAGCTCTGTGAGGCAGCAGTGTAACCACTGCGACAACGTGCAGCCCTGTGAGGCAGCAGTGTAACCACTGCGACAACGTGCAGCTCTGTAAGGCAGTCGTGCTAACCACTGCGACAACGTGCAGCCCTGTGAGGCAGCAGTGTAACCACTGCGACAACGTGCAGCCCTGTGAGGCAGCAGTGTAACCACTGCGACAACGTGCAGCCCTGTGAGGCAGTCGTGCTAACCACTGCGACAACGTGCAGCCCTGTGAGGCAGTCGTGCTAACCACTGCGACAACGTGCAGCCCTGTGAGGCAGTCGTGCTAACCACTGCGACAACGTGCAGCTCTGTGAGGCAGCAGTGTAACCACTGCGACAACGTGCAGCTCCGTGAGGCAGCAGTGTAACCACTGCGACAACGTGCAGCTCCGTGAGGCAGCCGTGCTAACCACTGCGACAACGTGCAGCCCTGTGAGGCAGTCGTGCTAACCACTGCGACAACGTGCAGCTCTGTGAGGCAGTCGTGCTAACCACTGCGACAACGTGCAGCTCTGTGAGGCAGTCGTGCTAACCACTGCGACAACGTGCAGCTCTGTGAGGCAGTCGTGCTAACCACTGCGACAACGTGCAGCTCTGTGAGGCAGCAGCGCTAACCACTGCGACAACGTGCAGCTCCGTGAGGCAGCAGCGCTAACCACTGCGACAACGTGCAGCTCCGTGAGGCAGCAGCGCTAACCACTGCGACAACGTGCAGCTCTGTGAGGCAGCAGCGCTAACCACTGCGACAACGTGCAGCTCTGTGAGGCAGCAGTGTAACCACTGCGACAACGTGCAGCTCTGTGAGGCAGCAGCGCTAACCACTGCGACAACGTGCAGCTCCGTGAGGCAGCCGTGCTAACCACTGCGACAACGTGCAGCCCTGTGAGGCAGCCGTGCTAACCACTGCGACAACGTGCAGCTCCGTGAGGCAGCAGTGTAACCACTGCGACAACGTGCAGCCCTGTGAGGCAGCAGCGCTAACCACTGCGACAACGTGCAGCTCTGTGAGGCAGCAGCGCTAACCACTGCGACAACGTGCAGCTCCGTGAGGCAGCCGTGCTAACCACTGCGACAACGTGCAGCTCCGTGAGGCAGCAGTGTAACCACTGCGACAACGTGCAGCCCTGTGAGGCAGCCGCGCTAACCACTGCGACAACGTGCAGCTCTGTGAGGCAGCAGTGTAACCACTGCGACAACGTGCAGCTCCGTGAGGCAGCAGTGTAACCACTGCGACAACGTGCAGCCCTGTGAGGCAGTCGTGCTAACCACTGCGACAACGTGCAGCTCTGTGAGGCAGCAGCGCTAACCACTGCGACAACGTGCAGCCCTGTGAGGCAGCAGTGTAACCACTGCGACAGCGTGCAGCTCTGTGAGGCAGCCGTGCTAACCACTGCGACAACGTGCAGCCCTGTGAGGCAGCAGCGCTAACCACTGCGACAACGTGCAGCCCTGTGAGGCAGCAGCGCTAACCACTGCGACAACGTGCAGCCCTGTGAGGCAGCAGCGCTAACCACTGCGTCACCGTGCAGCCCCGTGAGGCAGCAGTGCTAACCACTGCGACAACGTGCAGCCCTGTGAGGCAGCAGCGCTAACCACTGCGACAACGTGCAGCCCTGTGAGGCAGCAGCGCTAACCACTGCGACACCGTGCAGCCCTGTGAGGCAGCAGTGTAACCACTGCGTCACCGTGCAGCTCCGTGAGGCAGCAGCGCTAACCACTGCGACAGCGTGCAGCTCTGTGAGGCAGCAGCGCTAACCACTGCGTCACCGTGCAGCCCTGTGAGGCAGCAGTGTAACCACTGCGACAACGTGCAGCTCCGTGAGGCAGCAGCGCTAACCACTGCGACAACGTGCAGCTCCGTGAGGCAGCAGTGTAACCACTGCGACAACGTGCAGCTCCGTGAGGCAGCCGTGCTAACCACTGCGTCACCGTGCAGCCCTGTGAGGCAGCAGTGTAACCACTGCGACAGCGTGCAGCTCCGTGAGGCAGCAGCGCTAACCACTGCGACAACGTGCAGCTCTGTGAGGCAGCAGTGTAACCACTGCGACAACGTGCAGCCCTGTGAGGCAGCAGTGCTAACCACTGCGACAACGTGCAGCCCTGTGAGGCAGCAGTGTAACCACTGCGACAACGTGCAGCCCTGTGAGGCAGCAGTGTAACCACTGCGACAACGTGCAGCTCCGTGAGGCAGCAGTGTAACCACTGCGACAACGTGCAGCTCTGTGAGGCAGCAGCGCTAACCACTGCGACAGCGTGCAGCCCTGTGAGGCAGCAGTGTAACCACTGCGACAACGTGCAGCTCCGTGAGGCAGCAGTGTAACCACTGCGACAACGTGCAGCTCCGTGAGGCAGCAGTGTAACCACTGCGACAGCGTGCAGCTCTGTGAGGCAGCAGTGTAACCACTGCGACAACGTGCAGCTCTGTGAGGCAGCAGCGCTAACCACTGCGACAACGTGCAGCTCCGTGAGGCAGCAGTGTAACCACTGCGACAGCGTGCAGCTCTGTGAGGCAGCAGTGTAACCACTGCGACAACGTGCAGCCCTGTGAGGCAGCAGTGCTAACCACTGCGACAACGTGCAGCCCTGTGAGGCAGCAGTGCTAACCACTGCGACAACGTGCAGCTCCGTGAGGCAGCAGTGTAACCACTGCGACAACGTGCAGCTCTGTGAGGCAGCAGTGTAACCACTGCGACAACGTGCAGCTCTGTGAGGCAGCAGTGTAACCACTGCGACAGCGTGCAGCCCTGTGAGGCAGCAGTGCTAACCACTGCGACAACGTGCAGCTCTGTGAGGCAGCAGCGCTAACCACTGCGACAACGTGCAGCTCTGTGAGGCAGCAGTGTAACCACTGCGACAGCGTGCAGCCCTGTGAGGCAGCAGTGCTAACCACTGCGACAACGTGCAGCCCTGTGAGGCAGCAGCGCTAACCACTGCGACAGCGTGCAGCTCCGTGAGGCAGCAGTGTAACCACTGCGACAACGTGCAGCTCCGTGAGGCAGCCGTGCTAACCACTGCGACAGCGTGCAGCTCCGTGAGGCAGCAGTGTAACCACTGCGACAGCGTGCAGCCCTGTGAGGCAGCAGCGCTAACCACTGCGACAGCGTGCAGCTCCGTGAGGCAGCAGTGTAACCACTGCGACAACGTGCAGCTCCGTGAGGCAGCCGTGCTAACCACTGCGACAGCGTGCAGCTCCGTGAGGCAGCAGTGTAACCACTGCGACAGCGTGCAGCCCTGTGAGGCAGCAGTGTAACCACTGCGACAACGTGCAGCTCCGTGAGGCAGCAGTGTAACCACTGCGACAGCGTGCAGCTCTGTGAGGCAGCAGTGTAACCACTGCGACAGCGTGCAGCCCTGTGAGGCAGCAGTGTAACCACTGCGACAACGTGCAGCTCTGTGAGGCAGCAGTGTAACCACTGCGACAGCGTGCAGCTCTGTGAGGCAGCAGTGTAACCACTGCGACAACGTGCAGCTCTGTGAGGCAGCAGTGTAACCACTGCGACAACGTGCAGCTCTGTGAGGCAGCAGTGTAACCACTGCGACAGCGTGCAGCCCTGTGAGGCAGCAGCGCTAACCACTGCGACAGCGTGCAGCTCTGTGAGGCAGCAGTGTAACCACTGCGTCACCGTGCAGCCCTGTGAGGCAGCAGCGCTAACCACTGCGTCACCGTGCAGCCCTGTGAGGCAGCAGCGCTAACCACTGCGACAGCGTGCAGCTCCGTGAGGCAGCAGTGTAACCACTGCGTCACCGTGCAGCCCTGTGAGGCAGCAGCGCTAACCACTGCGACAGCGTGCAGCCCTGTGAGGCAGCAGCGCTAACCACTGCGTCACCGTGCAGCCCTGTGAGGCAGCAGCGCTAACCACTGCGTCACCGTGCAGCTCTGTGAGGCAGTCGTGCTAACCACTGCGACAACGTGCAGCCCTGTGAGGCAGCAGTGTAACCACTGCGACAACGTGCAGCTCCGTGAGGCAGCAGTGTAACCACTGCGACAGCGTGCAGCTCCGTGAGGCAGCAGTGCTAACCACTGCGTCACCGTGCAGCCCTGTGAGGCAGCAGCGCTAACCACTGCGTCACCGTGCAGCCCTGTGAGGCAGCAGCGCTAACCACTGCGACAGCGTGCAGCTCTGTGAGGCAGCAGTGTAACCACTGCGACAGCGTGCAGCTCTGTGAGGCAGCAGTGCTAACCACTGCGACAACGTGCAGCTCTGTGAGGCAGCCGTGCTAACCACTGCGTCACCGTGCAGCCCTGTGAGGCAGCAGTGTAACCACTGCGACAACGTGCAGCTCTGTGAGGCAGCCGTGCTAACCACTGCGTCACCGTGCAGCTCTGTGAGGCAGCCGTGCTAACCACTGCGACAACGTGCAGCTCTGTGAGGCAGCCGTGCTAACCACTGCGTCACCGTGCAGCCCTGTGAGGCAGCAGTGTAACCACTGCGACAACGTGCAGCTCTGTGAGGCAGCCGTGCTAACCACTGCGACAACGTGCAGCTCTGTGAGGCAGCCGTGCTAACCACTGCGTCACCGTGCAGCCCTGTGAGGCAGCAGTGTAACCACTGCGACAACGTGCAGCTCCGTGAGGCAGCAGCGCTAACCACTGCGACAACGTGCAGCCCTGTGAGGCAGCAGTGTAACCACTGCGTCACCGTGCAGCCCTGTGAGGCAGCAGCGCTAACCACTGCGACAACGTGCAGCCCTGTGAGGCAGCAGTGTAACCACTGCGACAACGTGCAGCTCCGTGAGGCAGCAGTGTAACCACTGCGACAACGTGCAGCCCTGTGAGGCAGCAGTGTAACCACTGCGACACCGTGCAGCCCTGTGAGGCAGCAGTGTAACCACTGCGACAACGTGCAGCTCCGTGAGGCAGCAGTGCTAACCACTGCGACAACGTGCAGCTCTGTGAGGCAGCAGTGCTAACCACTGCGACACCGTGCAGCCCTGTGAGGCAGCAGTGCTAACCACTGCGACAACGTGCAGCTCTGTGAGGCAGCAGTGTAACCACTGCGACAACGTGCAGCCCTGTGAGGCAGCAGCGCTAACCACTGCGACAACGTGCAGCCCTGTGAGGCAGCAGTGCTAACCACTGCGACACCGTGCAGCCCTGTGAGGCAGCAGTGCTAACCACTGCGACAACGTGCAGCTCTGTGAGGCAGCAGTGTAACCACTGCGACAACGTGCAGCCCTGTGAGGCAGCAGTGCTAACCACTGCGACACCGTGCAGCCCTGTGAGGCAGCAGCGCTAACCACTGCGACAACGTGCAGCTCCGTGAGGCAGCAGCGCTAACCACTGCGACAACGTGCAGCCCTGTGAGGCAGCAGTGTAACCACTGCGACAACGTGCAGCTCCGTGAGGCAGCAGCGCTAACCACTGCGACAACGTGCAGCTCTGTGAGGCAGCAGCGCTAACCACTGCGACAACGTGCAGCTCCGTCAGGCAGCAGTGTAACCACTGCGACAACGTGCAGCCCTGTGAGGCAGTCGTGCTAACCACTGCGACAACGTGCAGCCCTGTGAGGCAGCAGTGTAACCACTGCGACAACGTGCAGCTCCGTGAGGCAGCCGTGCTAACCACTGCGACAACGTGCAGCCCTGTGAGGCAGCAGTGTAACCACTGCGACAGCGTGCAGCTCCGTGAGGCAGCCGTGCTAACCACTGCGACAACGTGCAGCCCTGTGAGGCAGCAGTGTAACCACTGCGACAGCGTGCAGCTCCGTGAGGCAGCCGTGCTAACCACTGCGACAACGTGCAGCCCTGTGAGGCAGCCGTGTAACCACTGCGACAGCGTGCAGCTCTGTGAGGCAGCAGTGTAACCACTGCGACAACGTGCAGCCCTGTGAGGCAGCCGTGCTAACCACTGCGACAGCGTGCAGCTCCGTGAGGCAGCCGTGCTAACCACTGCGACAACGTGCAGCTCCGTGAGGCAGCCGTGCTAACCACTGCGACAACGTGCAGCTCCGTGAGGCAGCAGTGTAACCACTGCGTCACCGTGCAGCCCTGTGAGGCAGCAGTGTAACCACTGCGACAGCGTGCAGCTCCGTGAGGCAGCAGTGTAACCACTGCGACAACGTGCAGCTCCGTGAGGCAGCCGTGCTAACCACTGCGACAACGTGCAGCTCCGTGAGGCAGCAGTGTAACCACTGCGACAACGTGCAGCCCTGTGAGGCAGCCGTGCTAACCACTGCGACAACGTGCAGCTCTGTAAGGCAACAGTGCTAACCACTGTGACAACGTGTTCCCCGTGGGACCTGCTGAGTGTTTCCAGCATTTTCTGTTATATTTCTGATTTCCTGTACCTGCAGTATTTGGGTTGGGCCCCTATCAGTCGCCAGGAAGAGGAATGTCCCTTTGAATCCACAAAGGCCATTCTGGCAATGAACAAATTCACAGTTCAAACATTTCTGAATCATTCCTTGCGGCCACAATTGTGAGGTTGAAACGTATTTGTCGACTTAAACTCCAGAAATAATCTTTAAAGAAAGATTATTTGCAAAGTGCCACATCACATGTGGCAAACTGCATGTGATGTATTCAGATGTTAACATCTGCCTGTCACACTGGAATTCCACATGCTGTCTCGGTGTACCTCAGGGTTTTTACATCCTGAGCCAATATTACAGACTAAAACTTCCAGTGCAGTACTGTGGGAGTGCTGCACTGTCAGATGGTCAGTACTGTGGGAGTGTCGCACTGTCAGAGGGTCAGTACTGAGGGAGTACCGCACTGTCAGGGGGTCAGTACTGAGGGAGTGCTGCACTGTCAGAGGGTCAGTACTGAGGGAGTGCCGCACTGTCAGAGGGTCAGTACTGAGGGAGTGCCGCACTGTCAGAGGGTCAGTACTGAGGGAGTGTCGCACTGTCAGAGGGTCAGTACTGAGGGAGTGCCGCACTGTCAGAGGGTCAGTACTGAGGGAGTGCCGCACTGTCAGAGAGTCAGTACTGAGGGAGTGTCGCACTGTCAGAGGGTCAGTACTGAGGGAGTACCGCACTGTCAGAGGGTCAGTACTGAGGGAGTGCCGCACTGTCAGAGGGTCAGTACTGAGGGAGTGCCGCACTGTCAGAGGGTCAGTACTGTGAGAGTGCTGCACTGTCAGAGGGTCAGTACTGAGGGACTGCCGCACTGTCAGAGGGTCAGTACTGAGGGAGTGCCGCACTGTCAGAGGGTCAGTACTGAGGGAGTGCCGCACTGTCAGAGGGTCAGTACTGAGGGAGTGCCGCACTGTCAGAGGGTCAGTACTGAGGGAGTGCCGCACTGTCAGAGGGTCAGTACTGTGAGAGTGCTGCACTGTCAGAGGGTCAGTACTGAGGCACTGCCGCACTGTCAGAGGGTCAGTACTGAGGGAGTGCCGCACTGTCAGAGGGTCAGTACTGAGGGAGTGCCGCACTGTCAGAGGGTCAGTACTGAGGGAGTGCCGCACTGTCAGAGGGTCAGTATTGAGGGAGTGCTGCATTGTCAGAGGGTCAGTACTGAGGGAGTGCCGCACTGTCAGAGGGTCAGTCCTGAGGGACTGCCGCACTGTCAGAGGGTCAGTACTGAGGGAGTGCCGCACTGTCAAAGGGTCAGTACTGAGGGAGTGCCGCACTGTCAGAGGGTCAGTATTGAGGGAGTGCTGCACTGTCAGAGGGTCAGTACTGAGGGAGTGCCGCACTGTCAGAGGGTCAGTCCTGAGGGAGTGCTGCACTGTCAGAGGGTCAGTACTGAGGGAGTGCCGCACTGTCAGAGGGTCAGTACTGAGGGAGTGCCGCACTGTCAGAGGGTCAGTACTGAGGGAGTGCTGCACTGTCAGAGGGTCAGTATTGAGGGAGTGCTGCACTGTCAGAGGGTCAGTCCTGAGGGAGTGCTGCACTGTCAGAGGGTCAGTACTGAGGGAGTGCCGCACTGTCAGAGGGTCAGTACTGAGGGAGCGCCGCACTGTCAGAGGGTCAGTACTGAGGGAGTGCCGCACTGTCAGAGGGTCAGTACTGAGGGAGTGCTGCACTGTCAGAGGGTCAGTACTGAGGGTGTGCCGCACTGTCAGGGGGTCAGTACTGAGGGAGCGCCGCACAGTCAGAGGGTCAGTACTGAGGGAGTGCTGCACTGTCAGAGGGTCAGTACTGAGGGAGCGCTGCACTGTCAAGAGGGTCAGTACTGAGGGAGTGCTGCACTGTCAGAGGGTCAGTACTGAGGGAGTGCTGCACTGTCAGAGGGTCAGTACTGAGGGAGTGCTGCACTGTCAGAGGGTCAGTACTGAGGGAGTGCTGCACTGTCAGAGGGTCAGTACTGAGGGAGTGCTGCCCTGTCAGAGGGTCAGTACTGAGGGAGTGCTGCACTGTCAGAGGGTCAGTACTGAGGGAGTGCTGCACTGTCAGAGGGTCAGTGCTGAGGGAGTGCTGCACTGTCAGAGGGTCAGTGCTGAGGGAGTGCTGCACTGTCAGAGGGTCAGTACTGAGGGAGTGCTGCACTGTCAGAGGATCAGTACTGAGGGAGTGCTGCACCGTCAGAGCATCAGCACTGAGGGAGTGCCTCACTGTCAGAGGCTCAGTACTGAGGGAGTGCCGCACTGTCAAGAGAGTTAGTATTGAGGGAGTGCCGCAATGTCAGAGGGTCAGTACTGAGGGAGTGCCGCACTGTCAGAGGGTCAGTCCTGAGGGAGCGCTGCACTGTCAGAGGGTCAGTACTGAGGGAGTGCCGCACTGTCAAGAGAGTTAGTATTGAGGGAGTGCCGCACTGTCAGAGGGTCAGTCCTGGGGGAGCGCCGCACTGTCAGAGGGTCAGTACTGAGGGAGTGCTGCACTGTCAGAGGGTCAGTACTGAGGGAGTGCTGCGCTGTCAGAGGGTCAGTACTGAGGGAGCGCCGCACTGTCAGAGGGTCAGTACTGAGGGAGTGCTACACTGTCAGAGGGTCAGTACTGAGGGAGTGCTGCACTGTCAGAGGGTCAGTACTGAGGGAGCGCCGCACTGTCAGAGGGTCAGTACTGAGGGAGTGCTACACTGTCAGAGGGTCAGTACTGAGGGAGTGCCGCACTGTCAGAGGGTCAGTGCTGAGGGAGTGCTGCACTGTCAGAGGGTCAGTACTGAGGGAGTGCCGCACTGTCAGAGGGTCAGTACTGAGGGAGTGCCGCACTGTCTGAGGGTCAGTACTGAGGGAGTGCTGCACTGTCAGAGGGTCAGTACTGAGGGAGTGCTGCACTGTCAGAGGGTCAGTACTGAGAGAGTGCCGCACTGTCAGAGGGTCAGTACTGAGGGAGTGCCGCACTGTCAGAGGGTCAGTACTGAGGGAGCGCCGCACTGTCAGAGGGTCAATACTGAGGGAGTGCCGCACTGTCAGAGGGTCAGTACTGAGGGAGTGCCGCACTGTCAGAGGGTCAGTACTGAGGGAGTGCTGCCCTGTTGGAGGGTCAGTACTGAGGGAGTGCCGCACTGTTAGAGGGTCAGTACTGAGGGAGTGCCGCACTGTCAGAGGGTCAGTACTGAGGGAGTGCCGCATGTCAGAGGGTCAGTACTGAGGGAGTGCTGCACTGTCAGAGGGTCAGTACTGAGGGAGTGCCGCACTGTTAGAGGGTCAGTACTGAGGGAGTGCCGCACTGTCAGAGGGTCAGTACTGAGGGAGTGCCGCACTGTCAGAGGGTCAGTACTGAGGGAGTGCTGCACTGTCAGAGGGTCAGTACTGAGGGAGTGCCGCACTGTCAGAGGGTCAGTACTGAGGGAGTGCCGCACTGTCAGAGGGTCAGTACTGGGGGAGTGCCGCACTGTTAGAGGGTCAGTACTGAGGGAGTGCCGCACTGTCAGAGGGTCAGTACTGAGGGAGCGCTTCACTGTCAGAGGGTCAGTACTGAGGGAGTGCCGCACTGTCAGAGGGTCAGTACTGAGGGAGTGCTGCACTGTCCGAGGATCAGTACTGAGGGAGTGCCGCACTGTCAGAGGGTCAGTACTGAGGGAGTGCTGCACTGTCAGAGGGTCAGTACTGTTGCGCTTTTTAGCCTTAGTTTATTAGCTCTGATTATGTCACCTTTGCTCATGAGTCGCCAGGTATCTCTCTGATACCGCCACGTGGTTCAAGCTCGAGTTATGATTAATAAGACAGCACATCGCTTAGTAAGATTGAAATCAACGGTCATTATGTGCAGCAATCAATACTTACACAATAATCCTACTCTCTATATCAAAACCTACCACTACTGGCCAATACTTAACTTTAGGAGATGGCCCACCAGGTCAGGGAAACGAATGGTTTATCGAATTGGGCCTGGCCTTCGGGATTCAAAAGGCTGATACGGGTCGATGGCTAGGAGTCTCTATCGGGTAGCGATCGCTGGAGTCAAACTTACTGTTTCTGGTGGATGTTCTTGCGAAGGTTGCGAGCAGGAGAAGAAGGGAGAGAGCGATCTGAACTTGGCCCCTCACTTTATAGGTCCCAGGGGCCTCCCGCCTCTCGGGGCGGCCCTTGACCCTGAGTCCCAAGTGATTGGACTTGTTCCCAATCACTGGCTTCGATATGTCTAATAATGGGGCGATTCCTCGATCGGGGGGTGGTCGTTCACCTGTCTTTGTCTCGGCCACTGCTGGCGCCGAGAGGTCTGGCCCGGCATTCTATTGCTAATATGTTGCAATTGTTCCCGCGGATAGCCGATTAAACTGCAGATGTCTGGGTTGATGTGCTGCTAATGGTCGCAGGTATCGATCTGGGCCGACTTCCCCAGAGCCGAATACACCGTTCTGTCTGCAGCTGTCCGTTTGTGCCCTGTTGGCTGCTTTTCCCATCAGCCTTTTTGGTTAGCCATTTTACATCGGGTTTTGGCCAAATTAATCGGGAATCAGCCATTTTAGGTGGCTACAGACCCTCCTTGTGATCCTAACGCGAAGCGTGAAGGATCACATAAATTTTGTCCTTTCCGTTCCCTAACCGGGGGGGACACCTCCTACATGGCCACTACTCTGACCCTAGCTACGCACAAATATTTACCTAAACAATTCTTGAGGGCGCTATGTCAGGCAGGGGCATGCATCTAAAAAATAAAAACTTGGAACCTCTAATTTTACCTAAGTACACTCATCAAACATTGCATCATCCTATCTCTCTAAAACATACAACAACAATCATAACATTCCATATATTCTTTCCTGGCTTGGCAGTCAAGCTCAGGATCAGACATTTTTTTATTGTTACTGGCAGTTATGTACATCTTTTATTCACAGAAAAACGCAAGTGCTTGTTCTTTAATTTTTGTTTTATAGGTCGCGGGGGTCTGGGGTCTGGTCATAACCGAATATAGGGGATCGGATCCTATACACCGGGGTTCGAGCGCGGTACGCTCTCCTTCTCCATTTGCGGAGGCGCATAGTCTGCACTACAGAGCAGAGTATCGACAACGCTAACAGTGCTTCGATTACGTAGGACAGGGAGTACCAGGTTATGAACTTGGCACACCAGGATAATGCAGCGTGGCTGGTGACTGGGCCCGAGTATTTCGGAGACAGGAATGTGCTGGGGTTATACACAGACAACATCACTTGTTGTCCTATATTATACTCCGTTGCATGTACTGCCTTATCAAAACAGGCCTTGCTCTGTTTCTTTTTGGTGCCCAATTTAACTGCGGCTGCTAACTGAGCCGTTTTTACATTGGCAACTAATTGCTCAACGGCTTTCTCGCGGGTGAGGGCCGTAACTTCAGGGCTGGTCAGGTCTAAACCCAACAAGGCTGGTGCGGGGCAGTGAAACATTAACGGCAGGGAGGTTTGGAATAATGGGGTCCGCGTTCCCGCGCAACCAAATGTTCATCAAAAGAGTGTTGAGCACGATGAAGAAGTCCTCATGGCTGTCCTCTTTCTTTTTCTGTCTTTGTGTTCTCTGTTTTCTCCGGTCCTGGAGCTTCTGGAGTTCTGTAAAACAAGCATAGTATCTGTAACTACCTTGGTATAATTTCCGGTATGTTAGTGTGTCTGTCCTTTTTTGGGGGCCAATTATACCTTATAATTGGTCACAATGTGTGACTCCCCCATTTTTTTCTCAAACAAATGTTAGGACACGGCACACTTCCCAATGGTGAACCAGTGCTGATTCACCATCCAAATGTTCCTGGATGTAAATAGCATGAGGCAGCAACCCAAGGGTTGGCTAAATAAATAAAACTGTTCTGAAAGGAAAAGTTCGAATGAGGTGCGTATGGGCCACGACGGGTAAGATTTGGATGGAGTCCCCGGGTAGGACGGCGACCAATACCGCATGTCCCCTACCCGAGCGTGTTTGACCAGCGGGGGGGGGGGGGTCCCCAGGCAGGGCGGGTCTCACGCCGTTTCTCCACTGTCTGAGCAACCGATAAGAACGGGCAAAAATGTAGTCATCATGGTGGGGTTGCTGCTGTGATTCTCACGTCAAATCAGATCGGGCGTCTGGCACTTGGACCAGTACCAGCTGAAAAGCTAGTTCCCCTGAACGAGCGTGTGGTCTGCTGACCAGGTATCTGCGGACAAGTTGGTACCATTGTGGTATCTGTGGACAAGTTGGTACCATTGTGGTATCTGCGGACAAGTTGGTACCATTGTGGTATCTGCGGACAAGTTGGTACCATTGTGGTATCTGCGGACAAGTTGGTACCATTGTGGTATCTGCGGACAAGTTGGTACCATTGTGGTATCTGCGGACAAGTTGGTACCATTGTGGTATCTGCGGACAAGTTGGTACCATTGTGGTATCTGTGGACAAGTTGGTGCCGCTGAACAAGCGTCTGGCCGCGGTGGGTGTCTGTTGGAAAGAGCTAAAAGGTTTCAGGTGAATGGGTGTGTGGCGGTGAGAAAATTCTCCTGTCGGACGAACAACATTTAAACAAACCTACAAACAACGCAAAACATCCTGCAGGTTCCATCAGGAAGGACAACACCTTTCACCAAGTGTCTCCTTTAAATCATCATGTGGACACCTCAGTTCTCTGTTGCGGACAGGGTCGCAAAGGGGTTGGCGGATTGGGGGTCCGACTCTAGGTCGTCCCCTTCTCCCGGGTGCCAAACTCTGGAGTGAATTAATGTTGAGAGGGCTGCATGGTCTGAGTTGGGGTTGCTCTCGTCGTTGCGGACGAGTCTGTAGGAGTTGTCGCGGTGCCAATGGCGTTCGTCGAGTTGTGTGGGGACAAAGTCGGGGTCGTCCGTGTGGTTCGGTGGTCGGTGGTGTGGTTTGTTTAGGAAAGTGATCATGAAGGGATCACTGGAGTCGAAATCGGAGTTGCTGGGTGTGGGTCCGGTTGTATGGGGATAGTAGGGAGGCGTGCTGTCGCTGTTGTCAGAGTGTGGGTCCGGTTGTATGGGGATAGTAGGGAGGCGTGCTGTGGCCATCGTCCGAGTCACAGTCACTGTCTCTGCTGCTGCAGTCTGTGGGCGTTCCGGGGCGGAGTGTATATTTCGGGGGTGGAGTCGGGGCCGAGTCCGTGTCTGGGCTGGACGTGGAGGGGGTTGGTCTGGTCACGTTGGCTGTGGGTGGGGTGTGGTCTGCTGCGTCAAGCATGACATGGTGGGCGTGGTTTGACTGTGCTCCATAAACCTTTAACTGGTTAATATGAAACCAGGCAGTCTTACCATTTGGGTATTTTATTTTGTAAACTGATGGGCTTACTTTATCCGTAATGGAGTACGGACCCGAGTACTTCGGAGACAGGAATGTGCTGGGGTTATACACAGACAACATCACTTGTTGTCCTATATCATACTCCGTTGCATGTACTGCCTTATCAAAACAGGCCTTGCTCTGTTTCTTTTTGGTGCCCAATTAACTGCGGCTGCTAACTGAGCCGTTTTTACATTGGCAACTAATTGCTCAACGGCTTTCTCGTAGGTGAGGGCCGTAACTTCAGGGCTGGTCAGGTCTAAACCCAATAAGTACTCTGTCCCTTTCATGGGGCGTCCGGTCATGAGTGTGTGTGGGGTGTAACCTGTGGAGGTGGAAACAGTGTTACGCAAAAACATCAGCGCAAAGCGGAGGACAGAATCCCAAGTGGTGTTGTTCTGCTGGACCATTTTTCTGAGGATAGTTTTTTAGGGTCCGATTCATGCGCTCCACTATACCACTCGACTGTGGGTGGTACGCAATGTGAAATTTTTGGGTTATGCCAAATATCGTGAGGACGTTCTGCATGACCCGTCCCGTAAAGTGAGAACCTTGGTCCGATTCAATACTGCGGGGGAGTCCCCATCTTGTGAAGATGTGGTGGGTTAGGATTTTGGCGGTGGTTTTCGCGGTGTTGGTGCGGGCTGGAAATGCTTCCACCCACTTTGTAAAAGTGTCTATGACCACCAGAATATATTTATAGCCATTCCTGCAAGGGGGCAATAGACCTATAAAATCGATCTGGAGGTTAGTCCTGGGGCCGTTAACGGGTCGGATGTGGCTGAGTTGTGCCTTTTTGGCATATCTATCTGGGTTGTTCTGTGCGCAGATGAGGCAATTCTCTTTTTGAAAAGAAATATATTTTAACACAATTTTTCTCCCTTACAAACAATAAACCCCCCCCTCGTAACAAAAAAAATGAGAAATCGCGCAGAGCAAGATATATACATGGCAAAATGATATATTTACACAGCTTTGTACACTGGCCCTCACCCGTACGTGCCAGTTTCCCCGACCCTTCATGTTATCTCTTGCTCATCCACCCTCCCAGGCAGTCCCCCCTCCCCCCCCCCCCCCCCCCCCCCCCCCCCCGGCCCCCCTTCCCAGGCGTCCCCACCCCCAGGGTTGCTGCTGCTGCTGACCGACCTTCCTCTAATGCTCCGCGAGATAGTCTAGGAACGGTTGCCACTGCCTGTAGAACCCCTGCGCAGACCCTCTCAAGGCAAACTTAATCCTCTCCAACTTTACGAACCCAGCCATATCATTTATCCAGGCCTCCAGGCTGGGGGGCTTCGCCTCCTTCCACATTAGCAAGATCCTTCGCCGGGCTACTAGGGACGCAAAGGCCAGAATGCCGGCCTCTTTCGCCTCCTGCACTCCCGGCTCGTCCACTACTCCAAATATTGCTAGCCCCCAGCTTGGCTTGACCCGGACTTTCACCACCTGAGATATTGCTCCCGCCATTCCTCTCCAGAACCCCTCCAGTGCCGGGCATGACTAAAACATATGGACATGGTTCGCCGGGCTCCCTGAGCACCTTCCACATCTCCTCTACCCCAAAGAACCTACTCAACCTCGCTCCCGTCAAGTGCGCTCTGTGGACCAACTTAAATTGTATCAGGCTGAGCCTGGCACACGAGGAGGAGGAATTAACCCTCCCTAGGGCATCAGCCCACAGACCTTCCTCGATCTCCTCCCCCAGCTCCTCCTCCCATTTACCCTTCAACTCTTCTACCAGCGCTTCCCCCTCTTCTTTCAACTCCTGGTGTATTTCCAACACCTTGCCCTCCCCGACCCATACACCCGTGATCACCCTATCTTGAACTTCTTGTGCCGGGAGCAACGGGAATTCCCTCACCTGTCGCCTCACAAAAGCCCTCACCTGCTTATATCTAAAGGCATTTCCCGGGGGATGAGGCAATTCTCAATGTAATGGGATACATCCTCTTTGAGATTTGGCCACCAACAAAGCTGTTTGAGGTGGGCTGCGGTGGGATCGATTCCCTGGTGTCCATGACCATCATGGAATAAACAGATTAATTGGTTCCTATCCTGCTCAGGAACTACATAAAGGGTGTCTTTTAGCACCACACCGTCATGTGTGGTCATCGTATTTCTGTACCTCTCGTATGAGGCTGGAAACTTCCCTTTCACGATTTCAGTGAGAGAGCTATCCTGCTTCTGGGCCTCTACTAGATCCTCAATCCTAGTCTGCGTGACCTGAACTGCACTCACTGGCGCACTCACTGGGGCGCTTTCGGGGGGCTTCCAAAAATACCCATGCCTGGATCCTGCCTTAGCCAGTGCGTCGGCTTTTACATTTCCAGGGGGGGAGGAACGATGGTGGCTGCGGACATTTATAACGCCAAAAGTCTGGTCCTTGGCTTTTTGCAAAATATGGCGGCGTAATGGGGCTGAGGGGAGCGGTTTCCCGTCCGCGGAAACAAATCCTCTTGTTTCCCAGAGGGGCAGAAATTCAGTGAGGCTGTTGCAGACGTATAGGCTGTCTGAGTATATGTCTGCTGGGCTGGGGAAGGAATCTGGGTGCTCTACAATGTAGGCGATGGCCGCGAGCTCTGCCGCCTGCGCGCCTAAGTGTCCGGGTAATTTTAATGCGATTTCCTCGAGGGCGCGTCCCTGCGCGTCCTCCACATAAATCCCACAACTTGTTATGCGTTGCCCATCCAGGACTGTGGAAGATCCATCCACATAAATCCTGATGGGGTCACACGTGTCCGGGTGAGGGGGGGCTCTGAGATGGAGTGGCTAGTTTTCTGGGGGGTGTTCTGGCTATAAAGGGGCCTGTGTTATGGTGGGGCGAGATTATTTCACACTCATGGGGGGTTCCGGGGTACTGTAAATTGTCCGCTAAGTATGTGTGAGTCTTTGTCTGTTTTACTGTGATGTCCCGTCCTTGTAAGAGAAGGGTCCACCTAGCAGCGCGGATTTGGCTGACGGTACCGTCTTTAAGTCGTCCGTCTAGTAAAAGTTGGGTGGGGGTGTGCTCGGTCAGAATGGTGATGGGGTTCAGTCCGGTAATGTATG
The DNA here is from genome assembly GCF_047496885.1 of Scyliorhinus torazame. Lineage (NCBI taxonomy): Eukaryota > Metazoa > Chordata > Chondrichthyes > Carcharhiniformes > Scyliorhinidae > Scyliorhinus > Scyliorhinus torazame. The sequence continues at coordinate 111,311,756 of NC_092728.1, read as the reverse complement.
AGAAGTACTGGACTGCCCAGAAAACTGCGAGCAGGTGCCTCTCACAGGCTGAGAATCCCTGCTCCACAGCATCTAAAATTCGGGAGGCATTAGCCACGGGTCTTAGCTGGTCGTGCCGTTCCTGCAGGAGCACGGCTGGAAGGCTGCGGTCTGTGGTCGCTACCTCTATGGCGTAAGGGGAAAGCGGGTCAGGAACTTGTAGTGCGGGGGCGGCTATGAGCGCCTGTTTTAATGATTCCACAGCATCCGTATGCTGCGGAAGCCATTCCCAGGGGTCTGCCTTCTTTAGGAGGTCTGAGAGGGGTGCTGCCTTGCTGGCGAAACCGTCAATGTGGTTTCGGCAGTAGCCAACCAGTCCTAAAAACGACCGGAGGGCTGAAACGTTTTGGGGAAGGGGCAATTTAGCGATCGAGTCAATTCGTTTGTGCTCGATCTCGCGTTTGCCGTGAGCGATGATAGTACCCAAATATACCACTTTCTCTTCCAATATCTGGGCCTTTTTGGGGTTGACTTTACAGCCAATGGAGTGTAGTAATTCCAGGAGTTCGGACAGAAGCTCAATGTGCTCTTCCTTAGTGTCTGTCTGCAGTAGTCGATCGTCTACATCCTGTACCAGACATTCGGGGCGAGAGAAGTTCGCTAGTCCATTTGCCAGCTGTCGGTGGAAAATGGAGGGGGAGTTGTGGAAGCCTTGTGGCAGGCATGTCCACGTGTACTGCTGCGCTCTGAAAGTGAAGGCAAATTTATACTGGCACGCCTTTGCCAATGGAATGGACCAGAACCCATTACTGACGTCCAAAACCGTGAAATATCGGGCATGGAGTCCCTGTTTGAGCATGGTCTCGGGACTTGTTGCTACGGTGGGGGCTGCTGCGGGGGTGACTTTATTGAGTTCCCGATAATCAATGGTCAAGCTCCATGATCCGTCGGGCTTCCTTACTGGCCAAATCGGGGCATTATTAGTTGAGGCTACCGATCTTAGGACGTCCTGCTCTAATAAACTTTCTATAACCTTTAGGATTTCTCCCTCTGCTTCTAGGGGGAAACCGTACTGCTTTTGGGGTCTAGGGTCCGATCCTGTTATTTGTACGGAACCAGTCATCCGTCCACAGTCGTGCTTGTGGGTCGCGAATGCTGCCCTGTTTTTTTGCAGGACTGCCCTAACCTGTCTGTCCGTGCTGAGTGTGGTGGGGTTGAACCAAAACTCGCCTACTGCGCTAATTTTGTTCATATAGTCCCCAATGTTGAGCGTTGCGGGGGCTCTCGCGGATTTCGCCAGCTTCCAGACACACTGGTTGACTGGATCGAAAGAGAGGTGGTGGGAATTCATAAAGTCAATTCCCAGAATGTGTTCTGCTGTGTGGGGCAGATCGACCAAATCTACGAGGTGTTTTGTGGTAATGGTTCCGATTTGGATGGGTACAGGGGCTGTGATGTGTCCCTGTTGTGAGTGGCCTGTGAAGCCGCTGAGGGTGATAGTGGCTGTAGTGGGCCACGTGTTCTTACCAAGGGTGGAGGAATTTAAGGTTGTGCGGGACCCTCCTGTGTCCCAGAGAAGCTCGATCAGCTGTCCCCTAACCTTTGCTGCGACTACGGGTTGTCCTGACCTATCCCAAAGGGTATCGCAGACCCAGCTGGGGGAGCCTGTACACCGTCAGTCCGTTCCGGTCAAGTCTGTCTGATCGGACTGGGCGCTAACGCTATGTATGGGCTCTGTCTTTTTCTTATCGAGAGTGCCTGTCTGTTGGGCTCTCGGTGGCTTTTTAGGGGCATTGCTCTCTTTGGCAAAATGTCCCAACTGTCCGCAGTTGTAACATTCTTGCGGTTTTGCTGGGGGGGGCTGCTCTTTCCCTCGTTTACCCAGGCGGGGTTGTGAAGAGTGGTTCTTACTGCCTGCATGTCTGCGGCGGCTTGCTTTTCCTCGGGGGTTCCAGCGGCGGGTTTACTGTGAGCCGCTTAGTCCCAAACGCGGGACAATCTTTTGACCACCCACTTCTCATTATGAGCCTCCTCCGAGGGGTCATAATTACTCCAGGCATTCTGTCCTGCTTCCGTGGCATGGGAGATAAGGGTGCGGGTCCATTTGGCCATATTGTCTGCGGACAAATGGGCACGGTCTACGTTTCCGAAAACGGCTTCAAAGTAAATCCACAAGCGTCCTGCGAACGCTGTGGGGTGTTCAGACTTTTTCTGTCTGCACTTATTTAGGCCATCCACGGGGTCGCCCCGGTTGTACCCGATCGCATCCAGGATCGCGGTATGCATTTCTGCAAGGGTGCCTCCTCTTACGTTCTGTGGGCCGGGAAGGGCTGCTGCGACCGATGGGTCTAAGCTGAGGACCGTGAGCTTTACCTGCTCTTTCTCATCCAGGCCGTACATGGTCGCCTGGTGTTTGACGGTGGCAAAGAAATGGTGTGGATCTGAAGCGGGGAGGAACGGTGTGATTTTCGCACACGCGTCCCGTAATTGGGTCACTCTGAGGGGGGTGGAATATAAGATTTCCGCCTCGTCTGCTGGGTGGTGTGGTGGGTTGTTACAGGGTTCATGGGAGCCTGTATTACCTGCTGTGTGGGGGGTGGGGGTGCTCTCCTCCTTTGGGGCTTTCCCCGCGCACATGTTCCCTGAACATATCTCTGCGCTGTCTCTTGCAATTCTTCCCAAACAGGGCCGTCTTCTTGTTCTAAACTTTCCCCAAAGGTTTCTTGGAATCCCTTTTGGACAGAGAGCAGTGATTACAGGTCTGCAATTTGCTTTCGGCACTTCGCATGGTCTAAGGTACTCTGCCTTTGTTCCGTGGTTGCAGCGTGGAGCGCTCTCAAGGCTGCCTTGAGATCACTACATTGCTTCTGTAGCGTCTCCACCTGCTTCTCTGTCTCTTTCTTACCCAGGACGGCACGCTGCGTGTCCTGATAAGCCTTCTCATACTGGGATTGAAAACTGCTTAAATGCGCCAGACAAGACTGGTGACCCCGTTTGGCGTCAGCCACCCCTTCGTCCTTGGCTTCTAACTGCCTTTTCAATTCCAGGTTCTCTTTTTCCATCTCGTATACATCGATTTTACTCATACGATGTATGCCTTCTATTTCTTTCCGGAGCGTCCTGACGACCTCCTCTGTGCCTCGCAATTGTGCCATACAGGACACGATTGCCATCGGCTTACACGCTTTCGCTAAGCTTTTCTTATGGATTTCACTCATGTTCTCCCACCAAGTATGCCCTATACTTCCGGGACCTGAGTCGTCATTATTACAGAAACCGCTCCACACGGGCCACCCTTTGCCCTGTAGAAATTTCCGAATTTCCACTTCCCAAATGGGACACTGTCCCACTTTAATGCTGCTGATCGGTGCGACCGCAAATTCTTCGGGGTTCATGAGGCGTTGCATTGCCTGCATTGCCTGCATGGCCATCTCTCTTATCTGCTCGCTACGTTCAAATTTGAAACAGGGGGCTAAGGTGGTGTCGTAGATGCGGGTACGGCTTGCGCTAATTTCCGAAAATACAGACTTCCGACAGTTTTGATGCAACAAAAATCTATCAGTTTTACCTTATCACCCTGTTAGTTACGCATGCATACACACACTTCCGAATTGTGAATTATTAACCAGAACCGCTTGAACACTTGTGGTTTTTTTGTTTTTGTTTCCAATTGGATTCTATTCAAATTTCTGGGGTCCTCTCGGAGTGGTTTTCCACTTCTATGTCGGGTCCCGGCGGAGTCGCCAATTATGTTGCTCTTATTAGCCTTAGTTTTATTAGCTCTGATTATGTCACCTTTGCTCACGAGTCGCCAGGTATCTCTCTGATACCGCCACTTGGTTCAAGCTCGAGTTATGATTAATAAGTCAGCACACCGCTTAGTAAGATTGAAATCAACGGTCATTTATTATGTGCAGCAATCAATACATACACAATAATCCTACTATTTATATCAAAACCTACCACTACTGGCCAATACTTAACTTTAGGAGATGGCCCACCAGGTCAGGGAAACAAATGGTTTATCGAATTGGGTCTGGCCTTCGGGATTCAAAAGGCTGATACGGGTCGATGGCTCGGAGTCTCTATCGGGTAGCGATCGCTGGAGTCAAACTTACTGTTTCTGGTGGATGTTCTTGCGAAGGTTGTGAGCAGGAGAAGAAGGGAGAGAGCGATTTGAACTTGGCCCCTCACTTTATAGGGCCCAGGGGCTTCCCGCCTCTCGGGGCGGATCTTGACCCTGAGTCCCAAGTGATTGGACTTGTTCCCAATCACTGGCTTCGATATGTCTAATAATGGGGCGATTCCTCGATCGGGGGGTGGTCGTTCACCTGTCTTTGTTTCGGCCACTGCAGGCGCCGAGAGGTCTGGCCCGGCATTCAATTGCTAATATGTTGCAATTGTTCCCGGGGATAGCCGATTAAACTGCAGATGTCTGGGTTGATGGGCTGCTAATGGTCGCAGGTATCGATCTGGGCCGACTTCCCCAGAGCCGAATACGCTATTCTGCCTGCAGCTGTCCGTTTGTGCCCTGTTGGCTGCTTTTCCCATCAGCCTTTTCGGTTAGCCATTTTACATCGGGTTTTGGCCAAATTAATAGGGAATCAGCCATTTTAGGTGGCTACATTACTGAGGGAGCACTGCACTATCAGAGGGTCAGTACTGAGGGAGTGCCGCACTGTCAGAGGGTCAGTACTGAGGGAGTGCCGCACTGTCAGAGGGTCAGTACTGAGGGAGTGCTGCACTATCAGAGGGTCAGTACTGAGGGAGTGCTGCACTATCAGAGGGTCAGTACTGAGGGAGTGCCGCACTGTCAGAGGGTCAGTACTGAGGGAGTGCTGCACTGTCAGAGGGTCAGTACTGAGGGAGTGCCGCACTGTCAGAGGGTCAGTACTGAGGGAGTGCTGCACTATCAGAGGGTCAGTACTGAGGGAGTGCTGCACTGTCAGAGGGTCAGTACTGAGGGAGTGCTGCACTATCAGAGGGTCAGTACTGAGGGAGTGCCGCACTGTCAGAGGGTCAGTACTGAGGGAGTGCCGCACTGTCAGAGGGTCAGTACTGAGGGAGTGCTGCACTATCAGAGGGTCAGTACTGAGGGAGTGCCGCACTGTCAGAGGGTCAGTACTGAGGGAGTGCTGCACTATCAGAGGGTCAGTACTGAGGGAGTGCCGCACTGTCAGAGGGTCAGTGCTGAGGGAGTGCTGCACTGTCAGAGGGTCAGTACTGAGGGTGTGCTGCACTATCAGAGGGTCAGTACTGAGGGAGTGCCGCACTGTCAGAGGGTCAGTACTGAGGGAGTGCTGCACTGTCAGAGGGTCAGTACTGAGGGAGTGCTGCACTATCAGAGGGTCAGTACTGAGGGAGTGCCGCACTGTCAGAGGGTCAGTACTAAGGGAGTGCTGCACTGTCAGAGGGTCAGTACTGAGGGAGCACTGCACTGTCAGAGGGTCAGTACTGAGGGAGTGCTGTACTGTCAGAGGCTCAGTACTGAGGGAGTGCTGCACTGCCAGAGGCTCAGTACTAAGGGAGTGCCGCACTGTCAGCGGCTCAGTACTGAGGGAGTGCTGCACTGTCAGAGGGCCAGTACTGAGGGAGTGCTGCACTGTCAGAGGGTCAGTACTGAGGGAGTGCCGCACTGTCAGAGGGTCACTACTGAGGGAGAGCTGCACTGTCAGAGGGTCAGTACTGAGGGAGTGCCGCATTCTCAGAGGGTCAGTACTGAGGGAGAGCTGCACTGTCAGAGGGTCAGTAATGAGGGAGAGCTGCACTGTTAGAGGGTCAGTACTGAGGGAGTGCCGCACTGTCAGAGGGTCAGTACCGAGGGAGTGCTGCACTGTCAGAGGGTCAGTACTGAGGGAGTGCCGCACTGTCAGAGGGTCAGTACTGAGGGTGTGCCGCAGTGTCAGAGGGTCAGTACTGAGGGAGTGCCGCACTGTCAGAGGGTCAGTACTGAGGGAGTGCTGCACTGTCAGAGGGTCAGTACTGAGGGAGTCCTGCACTGTCAGAGGGTCAGTACTGAGGGAGAGCTGCACTGTCAGGGGGTCAGTACTGAGGGAGTGCCGTACTGTCAGAGGGTCAGTACTGAGGGAGTGCTGCACTGTCAGAGGGTCAGTACTGAGGGAGAGCCGCACTGTCAGAGGGTCAGTACTGAGGGAGTGCAGCACTGTCAGAGGGTCAGTACTGAGGGAGTGCAGCACTGTCAGAGGGTCAGTACTGAGGGAGTGCTGCACTGTCAGAGGGTCAGTACTGAGGGAGTGCCGCACTGTCAGAGGGTCAGTACTGAGGGAGTGCTGCACTGTCAGAGGGTCAGTGCTGAAGGAGTGCTGCACTGTCAGGGTCAGTACTGAGGGACTGCTGCAGTGTCAAAGGGTCAGTACTCAGGGAGTGCTGCACTGTCAGAGGGTCAGTACTGAGGGTGTGCCGCACTGTCAGAGGGTCAGTACTGAGGGAGTGCCGCACTGTCAGAGGGTCAGTACTGAGGGAGAGCCGCACTGTCAGAGGGTCAGTACTGAGGGACTGCCGCAGTGTCAGAGGGTCAGTACTCAGGGAGTACTGCACTGTCAGAGGGTCAGGACTGAGGGTGTGCCGCAGTGTCAGAGGGTCAGTACTGAGGGAGTGCCGCACTGTCAGAGGATCAGTACTGAGGGAGTGCGGCACTGTCAGAGGGTCAGTACTGAGGGAGTGCTGCTCTGTCAGAGGGTCAGTACTGAGGGAGTGCCGCACTGTCAGAGGGTCAGTACTGAGGGAGTGCCGCACTGTCAAGAGGGTCAGTACTGAGGGAGTGTTGCACTGTCAGAGGGTCGCTACTGAGGGAGTGCTGCACTGTCAGAGGGTCAGTACTGAGGGAGTGCCGCACTGTCAGAGGGTCAGTACTAAGGGAGTGCCGCACTGTCAGAGGGTCAGTACTGAGGGAGTGCTGCACTGTCAGAGGGTCAGTACTGAGGTAGTGCTGCACTATCAGAGGGTCAGTACTGAGGGTGCGCCGCACTGTCGGAGGGTCAGTACTGAGGGAGTGCTGCACTGTCAGAGGGTCAGTACTGAGGGAGTGCTGCACTGTCAGAGGGTCAGTGCTGAGGGAGTGCCGCACTGTCAGAGGGTCAGTGCTGAGGGAGTGCCGCACTGTCAGAGGGTCAGTACTGAGGGAGTGCCGCACTGTCAGAGGGTCACTACTGAGGGAGAGCTGCACTGTCAGAGGGTCAGTACTGAGGGAGTGCCGCACTGTCAGAGGGTCACTACTGAGGGAGAGCTGCACTGTCAGAGGGTCAGTACTGAGGGAGTGCCGCACTGTCAGAGGGTCAGTACTGAGGGAGTGCTGCACTGTCAGAGGGTCAGTACTTAGGGAGTGCTGCACTGTCAGAGGGTCAGTACTGAGGGAGTGCTGCACTGTCAGAGGGTCAGTACTGAGGGAGAGCTGCACTGTTAGAGGGTCAGTACTGAGGGAGTGCCGCACTGTCAGAGGGTCAGTACTGAGGGAGTGCTGCACTGTCAGAGGGTCAGTACTGAGGGAGTGCCGCACTGTCAGAGGGTCAGTACTGAGGGTGTGCCGCAGTGTCAGAGGGTCAGTACTGAGGGAGTGCCGCACTGTCAGAAGGTCAGTACTGAGGGAGTGCTGCACTGTCAGAGGGTCAGTACTGAGGGAGTGCTGCACTGTCAGAGGGTCAGTACTGAGGGAGAGCTGCACTGTCAGGGGGTCAGTACTGAGGGAATGCCGCACTGTCAGAGGGTCAGTACTGAGGGAGTGCTGCACTGTCAGAGGGTCAGTACTGAGGGAGAGCCGCACTGTCAGAGGGTCAGTACTGAGGGAGTGCAGCACTGTCAGAGGGTCAGTACTGAGGGAGTGCAGCACTGTCAGAGGGTCAGTACTGAGGGAGTGCTGCACTGTCAGAGGGTCAGTACTGAGGGAGTGCCGCACTGTCAGAGGGTCAGTACTGAGGGAGTGCTGCACTGTCAGAGGGTCAGTGCTGAAGGAGTGCTGCACTGTCAGGGTCAGTACTGAGGGACTGCTGCAGTGTCAGAGGGTCAGTACTCAGGGAGTGCTGCACTGTCAGAGGGTCAGTACTGAGGGTGTGCCGCACTGTCAGAGGGTCAGTACTGAGGGAGTGCCGCACTGTCAGAGGGTCAGTACTGAGGGAGAGCCGCACTGTCAGAGGGTCAGTACTGAGGGACTGCCGCAGTGTCAGAGGGTCAGTACTCAGGAAGTACTGCACTGTCAGAGGGTCAGGACTGAGGGTGTGCCGCAGTGTCAGAGGGTCAGTACTGAGGGAGTGCCGCACTGTCAGAGGATCAGTACTGAGGGAGTGCGGCACTGTCAGAGGGTCAGTACTGAGGGAGTGCTGCTCTGTCAGAGGGTCAGTACTGAGGGAGTGCCGCACTGTCAGAGGGTCAGTGCTGAGGGAGTGCCGCACTGTCAGAGGGTCAGTACTGAGGGAGTGCTGCACTGTCAGAGGGTCAGTACTGAGGGAGTGCTGCACTATCAGAGGGTCAGTACTGAGGGTGCGCCGCACTGTCGGAGGGTCAGTACTGAGGGAGTGCTGCACTGTCAGAGGGTCAGTACTGAGGGAGTGCTGCACTGTCAGAGGGTCAGTGCTGAGGGAGTGCCGCACTGTCAGAGGGTCAGTACTGAGGGAGTGCTGCACTGTCAGAGGGTCAGTACTAAGGGAGTGCCGCACTGTCAGAGGGTCAGTACTGAGGGAGTGCCGCACTGTCAGAGGGTCAGTACTGAGGGAGAGCTGCACTGTCAGAGGGTCAGTACTAAGGGAGTGCCGCACTGTCAGAGGTGTGACTTTCAGATGAGTTGTTCAACTGACACCCTCTGGGCCCCTGGAGTGGGTGAGAATTGTCCGCGATGATAATCTGCTGCTTTGTGAGACTGACATTTATCCCTGAATCAATAATTAAACTCTTAACTGTGAGATGTTCTGCTTTGTTCATCCTGAGGATAATAGTCAATGCGATTTGGGCTCATTGCTTCCATTCAGTGCTTTCTAATCTGTCGAAAAGACCTGATAAAGGTTTGTATTGAATGAAAGCCTTTCTTTGAATGTCCCTCTCCTTAGTGAACAATTGCCAGACCGAATGAACAATTGCTCAATCTTTCCAGCAATCTGTGCAAGCTGTAACTCTGGATCTGATAGGCTGGGTGTGTGATCTCACTCTGCATTCCACAGTGTGCTGAGTGGACCTCTGAGATCAGCAGCTTTCTCTCTGCTTGTTCCTGGCTGGAAAGCAACTGAGAGGCTGCTGAAATTATTCAGCAGGTTGTTCAATCATCCAAAAATCACAGCCCAGAAGGAGGCCATTCCGCCCACCTTGCCCATGCCAGCCCGAGCACACCCAGGTGGCCTTTCCAATCCCACCTTCCTGCACCGGGTCCATAGTCCTGTAGCTTACAGCACTTAAGGTGCAGATCCAGGAACTTTTTAAAAGAGTTCTGGGTTTCTGCCTCCAACACCAACTTGGGCAGCTAATTCTACTCTCTCACTACCCTCTGTGTAAAAACATTCTTCCTCACGTCCCCTCTACATCTTCTGCCTCTTATGTTGAATCTAGAATTCTCCACCAAGGGAAACAATTTTATCCTGCCCACTCTATCTATTCCTCTTATAATTTTGTACAACTCAATTAAATCACCCCACAGCCTTCTTTGCTCTGAGGAAAATAACCCCAACCTAGCCAATCTGTCCTCGTAGCCACACTTTTCCAGCCCTGGCAACATTCTTCTAAATGTTGTCTGACAGCAACTGTGGACATTAGAAACAAAGTTAGCATTTCAAAATGTGAAAGCTCATCGACCTGAACCACAGATGCGACCAGACGGGTTGAGTATTTGCAGCATTGTCTGATTTTGGTTCAGATTTCCAGCGTCTGCAGGATTCTGCTTATTAACCAGAGGGAGATGTTAAATTCTGTGCATTGTACCACCCTCTGTGCCACGGTTGTTGGCTAGTTGCTGGGCGTTGGGAGACATTTGCTACAGGGATTCGCTGGTGGTTTGGAGTCTATGACAGTGAAGTTAAAAGATTGTGAGTTCCTCTTTCTGTTCCTCCAAGAATATCTCGACAGGAACGGGGAACACTTGTCCACAAGTGGATATTGCTCAAGCTCTTAGAAGTTATTTTGTGAGTGAATATGAAATAATTCTGACACATTAAAAATTTGACACCACCAACTTGATAAAATGTTCTCCGCAGTGCGTGGGGCTCATTGAGCAAGAGACTCAGTGGAGCAACAAATTCCCCATTAGCCATTGTATCTGAGAGCTGCATTGTCCTGCTCAGGACTGTACCCCCGTGTTACCCAGCGACAGACCCGTCCCCACCAGTACTGTACCCCAGTGTTACCCAGCGACAGACCCGTCCCCACCAGTACTGTACCCCCGTGTTACCCAGCGACAGACCCGTCCCCACCAGTACTGTACCCCAGTGTTATACAGTGACAGAGCCATCCCCACCAGTACTGTACCCCAGTGTTATACAGTGACAGAGCCGTCCCCACCAGTACAGTACCCCAGTGTTACCCAGCGACAGACCCATCCCCACCAGTACTGGACCCCAGTGTTATACAGTGACAGACCCGTCCCCACCAGTACTGGACCCCAGTGTTATACAGTGACAGACCCGTCCCCACCAGTACTGTACCCCAGTATTATACAGTGACAGAGCCGTCCCCACCAGTACTGTACCCCCGTGTTACCCAGCGACAGACCCGTCCCCACCAGTACTGTACCCCAGTATTATACAGTGACAGAGCCGTCCCCACCAGTACTGTACCCCCGTGTTACCCAGCGACAGACCCGTCCCCACCAGTACTGTACCCCAGTGTTATACAGCGACAGACCCGTCCCCACCAGTACTGTACCCCAGTGTTATACAGTGACAGACCCGTCCCCACCAGTACTGTACCCCCGTGTTACCCAGCGACAGACCCGTCCCCACCAGTACTGTACCCCAGTGTTATACATTGACAGACCCGTCCCCACCAGTACTGGACCCCAGTGTTATACAGTGACAGACCCGTCCCCACCAGTACTGTACCCCAGTGTTATACAGTGACAGAGCCGTCCCCACCAGTACTGTACCCCCGTGTTAACCAGCGACAGACCCGTCCCCACCAGTACTGTACCCCAGTGTTATACAGTGACAGACCCGTCCCCACCAGTACTGTACCCCAGTGTTATACATTGACAGACCCGTCCCCACCAGTACTGTACCCCAGTGTTATACAGTGACAGACCCGTCCCCACCCATACTGTACCCCAGTGTTATACAGTGACAGACCCGTCCCCACCAGTACTGTACCCCAGTGTTATACAGTGACAGAGCCGTCCCCACCAGTACTGTACCCCAGTGTTATACAGTGACAGACCCATCCCCACCAGTACTGGACCCCAGTGTTATACAGTGACAGACCCGTCCCCACCAGTACTGGACCCCAGTGTTATACAGTGACAGACCCGTCCCCACCAGTACTGTACCCCAGTGTTATACAGTGACAGACCCGTCCCCACCAGTACTGTACCCCCGTGTTACCCAGCGACAGACCCGTCCCCACCAGTACTGTACCCCCGTGTTACCCAGCGACAGACCCGTCCCCACCAGTACTGTACCCCAGTGATATACAGTGACAGACCCGTCCCCACCAGTACTGTACCCCAGTGTTATACAGCGACAGACCCGTCCCCACCAGTACTGTACCCCAGTGTTATACAGTGACAGAGCCGTCCCCACCAGTACTGTACCCCAGTGTTATACAGTGACAGACCCGTCCCCACCAGTACTGTACCCCAGTGTTATACAGCGACAGACCCGTCCCCACCAGTACTGTACCCCAGTGTTATACAGCGACAGACCCGTCCCCACCAGTACTGTACCCCAGTGTTATCCAGTGACAGACCCGTCCCCACCAGTACTGTACCCCAGTGTTATACAGCGACAGACCCGTCCCCACCAGTACTGTACCCCAGTGTTATACAGTGACAGACCCGTCCCCACCCATACTGTACCCCAGTGTTATACAGTGACAGACCCGTCCCCACCAGTACTGTACCCCAGTGTTATACAGTGACAGACCCGTCCCCACCAGTACTGTACCCCAGTGTTATACAGCGACAGACCCAGCCCCACCAGTACTGGACCCCAGTGTTACCCAGCGACAGACCTGTCCCCACCCATACTGTACCCCCGTGTTACCCAGCGATAGACCCGTCCCCACGAGTACTGTACCCCAGTGTTATACAGTGACAGACACGTCCCCACGAGTACTGTACCCCAGTGTTATACAGTGACAGACCCGTCCCCACCAGTACTGGACCCCAGTGTTATACAGTGACGGACCCATCCCCACCAGTACTGGACCCCAGTGTTATACAGTGACAGACCCGTCCCCACCAGTACTGTACCCCAGTGTTATACAGTGACTGACCCGTCCCCACCAGTACTGGACCCCAGTGTTATACAGTGACAGACCCATCCCCACCAGTACTGGACCCCAGTGTTATACAGTGACAGACCCGTCCCCACCAGTACTGGACCCCAGTGTTATACAGTGACAGACCCATCCCCACCAGTACTGGACCCCAGTGTTATACAGTGACAGACCCGTCCCCACCAGTACTGTACCCCAGTGTTATACAGCGACAGACCCGTCCCCACCCATACTGTACCCCCGTGTTACCCAGCGATAGACCCGTCCCCACCAGTACTGTACCCCAGTGTTATACAGTGACAGACCCATCCCCACCAGTACTGTACCCCAGTGTTATACAGCGACAGACCCGTCCCCAACAGTACTGTACCCCAGTGTTATACAGTGACAGACCCGTCCCCACCAGTACTGTACCCCAGTGTTATACAGTGACAGACCCATCCCCACCAGTATTGTACCCTAGTGTTACACAGTGACAGACCCGTCCCCACCAGTACTGTACCACCGTGTTATACAGTGACAGACCGTCCCTACCAGTACTGTACCCCAGTGTTATACAGTGACAGACCCGTCCCCACCAGTACTGTACCCCAGTGTTATACAGTGACAGACCCGACCCCACCAGTACTGTTCCCCAGTGTTATACAGTGACAGAACCGTCCCCACCAGTACTGTACCCCAGTGTTATACAGGGACAGACCCATCCCCACCAATACTGTACCCCAGTGTTACACAGCGACAGACCCGTCCCCACCAATACTGTACCCCAGTGTTATACAGCGACAGACCCGTCCCCAGCAGTACTGTACCCCAGTGTTATACAGTGACAGACCCGTCCCCACCAGTACTGTACCCCAGTGTTATACAGTGACAGACCCATCCCCACCAGTATTGTACCCTAGTGTTACACAGTGACAGACCCGTCCCCACCAGTACTGTACCACCGTGTTATACAGTGACAGACCGTCCCTACCAGTACTGTACCCCAGTGTTATACAGTGACAGACCCGTCCCCACCAGTACTGTACCCCAGTGTTATACAGCGACAGACCCGTCCCCACCAATACTGTACCCCAGTGTTATACAGAGACAGACCCGTCCCCACCAATACTGTACCCCAGTGTTACCCAGCGACAGACCCGTCCCCACCAGTACTGTACCCCAGTGTTATACATTGACAGACCCGTCCCCACCAGTACTGTACCCCAGTGTTATACATTGACAGACCCTTCCCCACCAGTACTGTACCCCAGTGTTATACAGCGACAGACCCATCCCCACCAGTACTGTACCCCAGTGTTATACAGTGACAGACCGTCCCCACCAGTACTGTACCCCAGTGTTATACAGCGACAGACCCGTCCCCACCAGTACTGTACCCCAGTGTTATACAGTGACAGACCCGTCCCCACCAGTACTGTACCCCAGTGTTATACAGTGACAGACCCGTCCCCACCAGTACTGTACCCCAGTGTTATACAGTGACAGACCCGTCCCCACCAGTACTGTACCCCCGTGTTATACAGTGTCAGACCGTCCCTACCAGTACTGTACCCCCGTGTTACCCAGCGACAGACCCGTCCCCACCAGTACTGTACCCCAGTGTTATACAGTGACAGACCCGTCCCCACCAGTACTGTACCCCCGTGTTATACAGTGTCAGACCGTCCCTACCAGTACTGTACCCCCGTGTTACCCAGCGACAGACCCGTCCCCACCAGTACTGTACCCCAGTGTTATACAGTGACAGACCCGTCCCCACCAGTACTGTACCCCAGTGTTATACAGCGACAGACCCATCCCCACCAGTACTGTACCCCAGTGTTATACAGCGACAGACCCATCCCCATCAGTACTGTACCCCAGTGTTATACAGCGACAGACCCGTCCCCACCAGTACTGTACCCCAGTGTTATACAGTGACAGACCCGTCCCCACCAGTACTGTACCCCAGTGTTATACAGTGACTGACCCGTCCCCACCAGTACTGTACCCCAGTGTTATACAGTGACAGAACCGTTCCCACCAGTACTGTACCCCAGTGTTATACAGTGACAGACCCCTCCCCACCAGTACTGTACCCCTGTGTTATACAGGGACAGATCCGTCCCCATCAGTACTGTACCCCAGTGTTATACAGCGACAGACCCGTCCCCACCAGTACTGTACCCCAGTGTTATACAGTGACAGGCCCGTCCCCACCAGTACTGTACCCCAGTGTTATACAGTGACAGAACCGTCCCCACCAGTACTGTACCCCAGTGTTATACAGCGACAGAACCGTCCCCACCAGTACTGTACCCCAGTGTTATACAGTGACAGAGCCGTCCCCACCAGTACAGTACCCCAGTGTTATACAGGGACAGACCCATCCCCACCAGTGCTTTGGGCAGTGGATAGCACAAATGCTTCACAGCTCCAGGGTCCCAGGTTCGATTCCGGCTTGGGTCACTGTCTGTGCGGAGTCTGCACATCCTCACCGTGTCTGCGTGGGTTTCCTCCGGGTGCTCCGGTTTCCTCCCACAGTCCAAAGATGTGCGGGTTAGGTGGATTGGCCATGATAAATTGCCCGTAGTGTCCAAAATTGCCCTTAGTGTTGGGTGGGGTTACTGGGTTATGGGGATAGGGTAGAGGTGTGGACCTTAGGTAGGGTGCTCTTTCCAAGAGCCGGTGCTGACTCGATGGGCCGAATGGCCTCCTTCTGCACTGTAAATTCTATAATCTATAATCTAGTACTGTACCCCAGTGTTATACAGCGACAGATCCGTCCCCACCAGTACTGTACCCCAGTGTTATACAGCGACAGACCCGTCCCCACCAATACTGTACCCCAGTGTTATACAGCGACAGACCCGTCCCCACCAGTACTGTACCCCCGTGTTACCCAGCGACAGACCCGTCCCCACCAGTACTGTACCCCAGTGTTATACAGCGACAGACCCGTCCCCACCAATACTGTACCCCAGTGTTATACAGTGTCAGACCGTCCCTACCAGTACTGTAGCCCAGTGTTATACAGTGACAGACCCGTCCCCACCAGTACTGTACCCCAGTGTTATACAGAGACAGACCCGTCCCCACCAATACTGTACCCCAGTGTTATACAGCGACAGACCCGTTCCCACCAGTACTGTACCCCAGTGTTATACAGCGACAGACCCGTCCCCACCAATACTGTACCCCAGTGTTATACAGAGACAGACCCGTCCCCACCAATACTGTACCCCAGTGTTATACAGCGACAGACCCGTCCCCACCAGTACTGTACCCCAGTGTTATACAGCGACAGACCCGTCCCCACCAGTACTGTACCCCAGTGTTATACAGCGACAGACCCGTCCCCACCAATACTGTACTCCAGTGTTATACAGAGACAGACCCGTCCCCACCAATACTGTACCCCAGTGTTATACAGCGACAGACCCGTCCCCACCAGTACTGTACCCCAGTGTTATACAGTGACAGACCCATCCCCACCAGTACTGTACCCCAGTGTTATACAGTGACAGACCCATCCCCACCAATACTGTACCCCAGTGTTATACAGCGACAGACCCGTCCCCACCAGTACTGTACCCCCGTGTTACCCAGCGACAGACCCGTCCCCACCAGTACTGTACCCCAGTGTTATACATTGACAGACCCGTCCCCACCAGTACTGTACCCCAGTGTTATACAGTGACAGACCCGTCCCCACCAGTACTGTACCCCAGTGTTATACAGTGACAGACCCGTCCCCACCAGTACTGTACCCCAGTGTTATACAGTGACAGACCCGTCCCAACCAGTACTGTACCCCAGTGTTATACAGTGACAGACCCGTCCCCACCAGTACTGTACCCCAGTGTTATACAGCGACAGACCCATCCCCACCAGTACTGTACCCCAGTGTTATACAGCGACAGACCCGTCCCCACCAGTACTGTACCCCAGTGTTATACAGTGACTGACCCGTCCCCACCAGTACTGTACCCCAGTGTTACACAGTGACAGACCCGTCCCCACCAGAACTGTACCCCCGTGTTATACAGTGACAGACCGTCCCTACCAGTACTGTACCCCAGTGTTATACAGTGACAGAACCGTCCCCACCAGTACTGTACCCCAGTGTTACCCAGCGACAGACCCGTCCCCACCAGTACTGTACCCCAGTGTTATACAGTGACAGAACCGTTCCCACCAGTACTGTACCCCAGTGTTATACAGTGACAGACCCCTCCCCACCAGTACTGTACCCCCGTGTTATACAGTGACAGACCCGTCCCCACCAGTACTGTACCCCAGTGTTATACAGCGACAGACCCATCCCCACCAGTACTGTACCCCAGTGTTATACAGCGACAGACCCGTCCCCACCAGTACTGTACCCCAGTGTTACACAGTGACTGACCCGTCCCCACCAGTACTGTACCCCAGTGTTACACAGTGACAGACCCGTCCCCACCAGTACTGTACCCCCGTGTTATACAGTGACAGACCGTCCCTACCAGTACTGTACCCCAGTGTTATACAGTGACAGAACCGTCCCCACCAGTACTGTACCCCAGTGTTACCCAGCGACAGACCCGTCCCCACCAGTACTGTACCCCAGTGTTATACAGGGACAGACCCATCCCCACCAGTACTTTGGGCAGCGGATAGCACAAATGCTTCACAGCTCCAGGGTCCCAGGTTCGATTCCGGTTGGGTCACTGTCTGTGCGGAGTCTGCACATCCTCCCCGTGTGTGAGTGGGTTTCTTCTGGGTGCTCCGGTTTCCTCCCACAGTCCAAAGATGTGCGGGTTAGGTGAATTGGCCATGATAAATTGCCCGTAGTGTCCAAAATTGCCCTTAGTGTTGGGTGGGGTTACTGGGTTATGGGGATAGGGTAGAGGTGTGGACCTTAGGTAGGGTGCTCTTTCCAAGAGCCGGTGCTGACTCGATGGGCCGAATGGCCTCCTTCTGCACTGTAAATTCTATAATCTATAATCTAGTACTGTACCGCAGTGTTATACAGTGACAGACCCATCCCCACCAGTACTGTACCCCAGTGTTATACAGTGACAGACACGTCCCCACCAGTACTGTACCCCACTGTTATACAGTGACAGACCCAACCCCACCAGTACTGTACCCCAGTGTTATACAGTGACAGACCCATCCCCACCAGTACTGTCCCCCAGTGTTATACAGTGCCAGACCCGTCCCCACCAGTACTGTACCCCAGTGTTATACAGTGACAGACCCGTCCCCACCAGTACTGTACCCCAGTGTTATACAGTGACAGACCCATCCCCACCAGTACTGTACCCCAGTGTTATACAGTGACAGACCCATCCCCACCAGTACTGTACCCCAGTGTTATACAGTGACAGACCCGTCCCCACCAGTACTGTACCCCAGTGTTATACAGTGACAGACCCATCCCCACCAGTACTGTACCCCAGTGTTATACAGTGACAGACCCATCCCCACCAGTACTGTACCCCCGTGTTATACAGTGACAGACCCATCCCCACCAGTACTGTCCCCCAGTGTTATACAGTGCCAGACCCGTCCCCACCAGTACTGTACCCCAGTGTTATACAGTGACAGACCCGTCCCCACCAGCACTGTACCCCAGTGTTATACAGTGACAGACCCGTCCCCACCAGTACTGTACCCCAGTGTTATACAGTGACAGACCCGTCCCCACCAGTACTGTACCCCAGTGTTATACAGTGACAGACCCGTCCCCACCAGTACTGTACCCCAGTGTTATACAGTGACAGACCCGTCCACACCAGTACTGTACCCCAGTGTTATACAGTGACAGACCAGTCCCCACCAGTACTGTACCCCAGTGTTATGCAGCGACAGACCCGTCCCCACCAGTACTGTACCCCAGTGTTATGCAGCGACAGACCCGTCCCCACCAGTACTGTTCCCCAGTGTTATACAGTGACAGACCCGTCCCCACCAGTACTGTACCCCTGTGTTACCCAGCGACAGACCTGTCCCCACCAGTAATGTACCCCAGTGTTATACAGTGACAGACCCATCCCCACCAGTACTGTACCCCAGTGTTATACAGCGACAGACCCGTCCCCACCAGTACTGTACCCCGTGTTATACAGTGACAGACCCGTCCCCACCAGTACTGTACCCCGTGTTATACAGCGACAGACCCATCCCCACCAGTACTGTACCCCAGTGTTATACAGTGACAGACCCGTCCCCACCAGTACTGTACCCAGTGTTATACAGTGACAGACCCGCCCCCACCAGTACTGTACCCGTGTTACCCAGCGACAGACCTGGCCCCACCAGTAATGTACCCCAGTGTTACACAGTGACAGACCCGTCCCCACCAGTACTGTACCCCAGTGTTATACAGTGACAGACCCGCCCCCACCAGTACTGTACCCCTGTGTTACCCAGCGACAGACCTGGCCCCACCAGTAATGTACCCCAGTGTTACACAGTGACAGACCCGTCCCCACCAGTACTGTACCCCAGTGTTATACAGCGACAGACCCGTCCCCACCAGTACTGTACCCCAGTGTTATACAGTGACAGACCCGTCCCCACCAGTACTGTACCCCAGTGTTATACAGTGACAGACCCGTCCCCACCAGTACTGTACCCCAGTGTTATACAGTGACAGACTCATCCCCCCAGTACTGTACCCCAGTGTTATACAGTGACAGACCCATCCCCATCAGTACTGTACCCCAGTGTTATACAGTGACAGACCTGTCCCCACCAGTACAGTACCCCAGTGTTATACAGTGACAGACCCGTCCCCACCAGTACTGTACCCCAGTGTTATACAGTGACAGACACGTCCCCACCAGTACTGTACCCCAGTGTTATACAGTGACAGACCCGTCCCCACCAGTACTGTACCCCAGTGTTATACAGTGACAGACCCGTCCCCACCAGTACTGTACCCCAGTGTTATACAGTGACAGACTCATCCCCACCAGTACTGTACCCCAGTGTTATACAGTGACAGAACCGTCCCCACCAGTACTGTATCCCAGTGTTATACAGTGACAGACCCGTCCCCACCAGTACTGTACCCCAGTGTTATACAGTGACA
Source organism: Scyliorhinus torazame (assembly GCF_047496885.1). Lineage (NCBI taxonomy): Eukaryota > Metazoa > Chordata > Chondrichthyes > Carcharhiniformes > Scyliorhinidae > Scyliorhinus > Scyliorhinus torazame. The sequence continues at coordinate 111,292,291 of NC_092728.1, read as the reverse complement.
GACCCGTCCCCACCAGTACTGTACCCCAGTGTTATACAGTGACAGACTCATCCCCACCAGTACTGTACCCCAGTGTTATACAGTGACAGACCCGTCCCCACCACTACTGTACCCCAGTGTTATACAGTGACAGACCCGTCCCCACCAGTACTGTACCCCAGTGTTATACAGTGACAGACCCGTCCCCACCAGTACTGTACCCCAGTGTTATACAGTGACAGACTCATCCCCACCAGTACTGTACCCCAGTGTTATACAGTGACAGAACCGTCCCCACCAGTACTGTACCCCAGTGTTATACAGTGACAGACCCGTCCCCACCAGTACTGTACCCCAGTGTTATACAGTGACAGAACCGTCCCCACCAGTACTGTACCCCAGTGTTATACAGTGACAGACCCGTCCCCACCAGTACTGTACCCCAGTGTTATACAGTGACAGACTCGTCCCCACCAGTACTGTACCCCAGTGTTATACAGTGACAGAACCGTCCCCACCAGTACTGTACCCCAGTGTTATACAGTGACAGACCCGTCCCCACCAGTACTGTACCCCAGTGTTATACAGTGACAGACCCGTCCCCACCAGTACTGTACCCCAGTGTTATACAGTGACAGACCCGTCCCCACCAGTACTGTACCCCAGTGTTATACAGCGACAGACCCGTCCCCACCAGTACTGTACCCCAGTGTTATACAGTGACAGACCCGTCCCCACCAGTACTGTACCCCAGTGTAATACAGCGACAGACCCGTCCCCACAAGTACTGTACCCCAGTGTTATACAGTGACAGACCCGTCCCCACCAGTACTGTACCCCAGTGTTATACAGCGACAGACCTGTCCCCACCAGTACTGGACCCCAGTGTTATACAGCGACAGACCCGTCCCCACAAGTACTGTACCCCAGTGTTATACAGCGACAGACCCGTCCCCACAAGTACTGTACCCCAGTGTTATACAGTGACAGACCCGTCCCCACCAGTACTGTACCCCAGTGTTATACAGTGACAGACCCGTCCCCACCAGTACTGTACCCCAGTGTTACACAGTGACAGACCCGTCCCCACCAGTACTGTACCCCAGTGTTATACAGTGACAGACCCGTCCCCACCAGTACTGTACCCCAGTGTTACACAGTGACAGACCCGTCCCCACCAGTACTGTACCCCAGTGTTATACAGTGACAGACCCGTCCCCACCAGTACTGTACCCCAGTGTTATACAGTGACAGACCCGTCCCCACCAGTACTGTACCCCAGTGTTATACAGTGACAGACTCATCCCCACCAGTACTGTACCCCAGTGTTATACAGTAAGACACATCCCCACCAGTACTGTACCCCAGTGTTATACAGTGACAGACCCGTCCCCACCAGTTCTGTACCCCAGTGTTATACAGTGACAGTCCCGTCCCCACCAGTACTGTACCCCAGTGTTATACAGTGACAGACCCGTCCCCACCAGTACTGTACCCCAGTGTTATACAGTGACAGACACGTCCTCACCAGTACTGTACCCCAGTGTTATACAGTGACAGACCCGTCCCCACCAGTACTGTACCCCAGTGTTATACAGTGACAGACTCATCCCCACCAGTACTGTACCCCAGTGTTATACAGTAAGACACATCCCCACCAGTACTGTACCCCAGTGTTATACAGTGACAGACCCGTCCCCACCAGTTCTGTACCCCAGTGTTATACAGTGACAGACACGTCCTCACCAGTACTGTACCCCAGTGTTATACAGTGACAGACCCGTCCCCACCAGTACTGTACCCCAGTGTTATACAGTGACAGACCCGTCCCCACCAGTACTGTACCCCAGTGTTATACAGTGACAGACCCATCCCCACCAGTACTGTACCCCAGTGTTATGCAGTGACAGACCCGTCCCCACCAGTACTGTACCCCAGTATTACACAGTGACAGACCCGTCCCCACCAGTACTGTACCCCAGTATTACACAGTGACAGACCCGTCCCCACCAGTACTGTACCCCAGTGTTATACAGTGACAGACCCGTCCCCACCAGTACTGTACCCCAGTGTTATACAGTGACAGACCCGTCCCCACCAGTACTGTACCCCAGTGTTATACAGTGACAGACCCATCCCCACCAGTACTGTACCCCAGTGTTATGCAGTGACAGACCCGTCCCCACCAGTACTGTACCCCAGTATTACACAGTGACAGACCCGTCCCCACCAGTACTGTACCCCAGTGTTATACAGCGACAGACCCGTCCCCACCAGTACTGTACCCCAGTGTTATACAGTGACAGACCCGTCCCCACCAGTACTGTACCCCAGTGTTATACAGTGACAGACCCATCCCCACCAGTACTGTACCCCAGTGTTATACAGTGACAGACCCGTCCCCACCAGTACTGTACCCCAGTGTTATACAGTGACAGACCCGTCCCCCCCAGGGGGAAAGTTGAATATTGGTCACTGCTAAGATATCTGATTGGATGTAGGATCAGTGCCTCCTTGTGTTGGTTTTTGTCTGGCGTTTGTGTCTGGTTTATGGGTAAATGAATGATGTGAGCTGGATATTCAGCTTGGTGCTGTTAGTCTAATCTTCGTGTTGCTGATGGGTTTGGGATGTCGAAGCTGGAAGTCAGCATTGCAATGCAGGCCGCTCAGTCATTCAGTTCAGTTCAGCACCTTGAGCGTGGGACCCCCCATCCGTCCATCCAGAATGTTCCTCATCCGAGCAAGAGACTGTGCCAAAGACACTGACAGTGAGGGTGCTGACCTCTCTGAAACTCTGCCATTTCTTATCTGATTTGCGGCTGTTGGACTTCTCCTTTCTGTTGGCCTGGGTTTGCAACAGCAGCACGGGGAGAGTCACATGTCTGAGCTGCTGTCTCTCGCTGGGATGTCTCGCCGCCAGTGTGTCTCCCCAAGAGGGAAGAGGGAGGCGACATCCATGAAACGAGTGGGTGCTAGTGGTCATGGTGAGGAGTTTATCTGTATGTCGCGAGGTTTGGTGGAGCGGCGAGGGGTTTGACGGAGCGGCGAGGGGTTTGATGCTGCGGCGAGGGGTTTGATGCTGCGGCGAGGGGTTTGATGCTGCGGCGAGGGGTTTGATGGAGCGGCGAGGGGTTTGATGGAGCGGCGAGGGGTTTGATGGAGCGGCAAGGTGTTTGACGCTGCGGCGAGGGGTTTGATGGGGCGGCGAGGGGTTTGATGGAGCGGCGAGGGTTTGATGCTGCGGCGAGGGGTTTGATAGAGCGGCGAGGGGTTTGATGGGGCGGCGAGGGGTTTGATGGGGCGGCGAGGGGTTTGATGGAGCGGCGAGGAGTTTGATGCTGCGGCGAGGGGTTTGATGCTGCGGCGAGGGGTTTGATGCTGCGGCGAGGGGTTTGATGGAGCGGCGAGGGGTTTGATGCTGCGGCGAGGGGTTTGATGGAGCGGCGAGGAGTTTGATGCTGCGGCGAGGGGTTTGACGGAGCGGCGAGGGGTTTGATGGCGCGGCGAGGGGTTTGATGCTGCGGCGAGGGGTTTGATGGAGCGGCGAGGGGTTTGATGCTGCGGTGAGGGGTTTGATGGCGCGGCGAGGGGTTTGATGCTGCGGCGAGGGGTTTGATGTTGCGACGAGGGGTTTGATGCTGCGGCGAGGGGTTTGATGGAGCGGCGAGGAGTTTGATGCTGCGGCGAGGGGTTTGATGTTGCGGCGAGGGGTTTGATGCTGCGGCGAGGGGTTTGATGGAGCGGCGAGGGGTTTGATGGAGCGGCGAGGGGTTTGATGCTGCGGCGAGGGGTTTGATGGAGCGGCGAGGGGTTTGATGCTGCGGCGAGGGGTTTAATGGAGCGGCGAGGGGTTTGATGGAGCGGCGAGGGGTTTGATGGAGCGGCGAGGGGTTTGATGGAGCGGCGAGGGGTTTGATGCTGCGGCGAAGGGTTTGATGGAGCGGCGAGGGGTTTGATGGAGCGGCGAGGGGTTTGATGGGGCGGCGAGGGGTTTGATGCTGCGGCGAGGGGTTTGATGGAGCGGCGAGGGGTTTGATGCTGCGGCGAAGGGTTTGACGGAGCGGCGAGGGGTTTGATGCTGCGGCGAGGGGTTTGATGCTGCGGCGAAGGGTTTGACGGAGCGGCGAGGGGTTTGATGCTGCGGCGAGGGGTTTGATGCTGCGGCGAGGGGTTTGACGGAGCGGCGAGGGGTTTGATGGAGCGGCGAGGGGTTTGATGCTGCGGCGAGGGGTTTGATGGAGCGGCGAGGGGTTTGATGCTGCGGCGAGGGGTTTGATGGAGCGGCGAGGGGTTTGATGCTGCGGCGAGGGGTTTGACGTTGCGGCGAGGGGTTTGATGGAGCGGCGAGGGGTTTGATGGAGCGGCGAGGGGTTTGACGGAGCGGCGAGGGGTTTGATGCTGCGGCGAGGGGTTTGATGGAGCGGCGAGGGGTTTGATGGAGTGGCGAGGGGTTTGATGGAGCGGCGAGGGGTTTGATGGGGCGGCGAGGGGTTTGATGCTGCGGCGAAGGGTTTGATGCTGCGGCGAGGGGTTTGATGGAGCGGCGAGGGGTTTGATGGCGCGGCGAAGGGTTTGATGCTGCGGCGAGGGGTTTGATGGAGCGGCGAGGGGTTTGACGGAGCGGCGAGGGGTTGATGGAGCGGCGAGGGGTTTGATGCTGCGGCGAAGGGTTTGATGCTGCGGCGAGGGGTTTGATGGGGCGGCGAGGGGTTTGACGGAGCGGCGAGGGGTTTGATGGGGCGGCGAGGGGTTTGATGGAGCGGCGAGGGTTTGATGCTGCGGCGAGGGGTTTGATAGAGCGGCGAGGGGTTTGATGGGGCGGCGAGGGGTTTGATGGGGCGGCGAGGGGTTTGATGGAGCGGCGAGGGGTTTGATGGTGCGGCGAGGGGTTTGATGCTGCGGCGAGGGGCTTGATGCTGCGGCGAGGGGCTTGATGCTGCGGCGAGGGGTTTGATGCTGCGGCGAGGGGTTTGATGGAGCGGCGAGGAGTTTGATGCTGCGGCGAGGGGTTTGACGGAGCGGCGAGGGGTTTGATGGCGCGGCGAGGGGTTTGATGCTGCGGCGAGGGGTTTGATGGAGCGGCGAGGGGTTTGATGCTGCGGTGAGGGGTTTGCTGGCGCGGCGAGGGGTTTGATGCTGCGGCGAGGGGTTTGATGTTGCGACGAGGGGTTTGATGCTGCGGCGAGGGGTTTGATGGAGCGGCGAGGAGTTTGATGCTGCGGCGAGGGGTTTGATGTTGCGGCGAGGGGTTTGATGCTGCGGCGAGGGGTTTGATGGAGCGGCGAGGAGTTTGATGCTGCGGCGAGGGGTTTGATGTTGCGGCGAGGGGTTTGATGCTGCGGCGAGGGGTTTGATGGAGCGGCGAGGGGTTTGATGGAGCGGCGAGGGGTTTGATGCTGCGGCGAGGGGTTTGATGGAGCGGCGAGGGGTTTGATGCTGCGGCGAGGGGTTTAATGGAGCGGCGAGGGGTTTGATGGAGCGGCGAGGGGTTTGATGGAGCGGCGAGGGGTTTGATGGAGCGGCGAGGGGTTTGATGCTGCGGCGAAGGGTTTGATGGAGCGGCGAGGGGTTTGATGGAGCGGCGAGGGGTTTGATGGGGCGGCGAGGGGTTTGATGCTGCGGCGAGGGGTTTGACGGAGCGGCGAGGGGTTTGATGCTGCGGCGAGGGGTTTGATGGAGCGGCGAGGGGTTTGATGGAGCGGCGAGGGGTTTGATGCTGCGGCGAGGGGTTTGATGGAGCGGCGAGGGGTTTGACGGAGCGGCGAGGGGTTTGATGGCGCGGCGAAGGGTTTGATGCTGCGGCGAGGGGTTTGATGGAGCGGCGAGGGATTTGATGGAGCGGCGAGGGGTTTGATGCTGCGGCGAGGGGTTTGACGGAGCGGCGAGGGGTTTGACGTTGCGGCGAGGGGTTTGATGCTGCGGCGAGGGGTTTGATGGAGCGGCGAGGGGTTTGATGCTGCGGCGAGGGGTTTGATGCTGCGGCGAGGGGTTTGATGCTGCGGCGAGGGGTTTGATGGAGCGGCGAGGGGTTTGATGGAGCGGCGAGGGGTTTGATGGAGCGGCGAGGGGTTTGATGCTGCGGCGAGGGGTTTGACGTTGCGGCGAGGGGTTTGATGCTGCGGCGAGGGGTTTGATGGAGCGGCGAGGGGTTTGATGCTGCGGCGAGGGGTTTGATGCTGCGGCGAGGGGTTTGATGGAGCGGCGAGGGGTTTGATGGCGCGGCGAGGGGTTTGATGCTGCGGCGAGGGGTTTGACGGAGCGGCGAGGGGTTTGATGCTGCGGCGAGGGGTTTGACGTTGCGGCGAGGGGTTTGACGGAGCGGCGAGGGGTTTGACGGAGCGGCGAGGGGTTTGATGGGGCGGCGAGGGGTTTGATGGAGCGGCGAGGGGTTTGATGCAGCGGTGAGGGGTTTGATGGCGCGGCGAGGGGTTTGATGCTGCGGCGAGGGGTTTGATGTTGCGGCGAGGGGTTTGATGCTGCGGCGAGGGGTTTGATGGAGCGGCGAGGAGTTTGATGCTGCGGCGAGGGGTTTGATGCTGCGGCGAGGGGTTTGACGGAGCGGCGAGGGGTTTGACGGAGCGGCGAGGGGTTTGATGCTGCGGCGAGGGGTTTGATGGAGCGGCGAGGGGTTTGATGGAGCGGCGAGGGGTTTGATGGAGCGGCGAGGGGTTTGATGGGGCGGCGAGGGGTTTGATGCTGCGGCGAGGGGTTTGATGGAGCGGCGAGGGGTTTGATGGGGCGGCGAGGGGTTTGATGCTGCGGCGAGGGGTTTGATGCTGCGGCGAGGGGTTTGACGGAGCGGCGAGGGGTTTGATGCTGCGGCGAGGGGTTTGATGGAGCGGCGAGGGGTTTGATGGAGCGGCGAGGGGTTTGATGCTGCGGCGAGGGGTTTGATGGAGCGGCGAGGGGTTTGATGCTGCGGCGAAGGGTTTGATGCTGCGGCGAGGGGTTTGACGGAGCGGCGAGGGGTTTGATGGAGCGGCGAGGGGTTTGATGCTGCGGCGAAGGGTTTGATGCTGCGGCGAGGGGTTTGATGGGGCGGCGAGGGGTTTGACGGAGCGGCGAGGGGTTTGATGGGGCGGCGAGGGGTTTGATGGGGCGGCGAGGGGTTTGACGGAGCGGCGAGGGGTTTGACGGAGCGGCGAGGGGTTTGACGGAGCGGCGAGGGGTTTGATGCTGCGGCGAGGGGAATGATGCTGCGGCGAGGGGTTTGACGGAGCGGCGAGGGGTTTGATGGAGCGGCGAGGGGTTTGATGCTGCGGCGAGGGGTTTGATGGAGCGGCGAGGGGTTTGATGCTGCGGCGAGGGGTTTGACGGAGCGACGAGGGGTTTGATGCTGCGGCGAGGGGTTTGATGCTGCGGCGAGGGGTTTGATGGAGCGGCGAGGGGTTTGATGGAGCGGCGAGGGGTTTGATGCTGCGGCGAGGGGTTTGACGGAGCGGCGAGGGGTTTGATGCTGCGGCGAGGGGTTTGACGGAGCGGCGAGGGGTTTGATGCTGCGGCGAGGGGTTTGATGCTGCGGCGAGGGGTTTGATGCTGCGGCGAGGGGTTTGATGGGGCGGCGAGGGGTTTGATGGAGCGGCGAGGGGTTTGATGGAGCGGCGAGGGGTTTGATGGAGCGGCGAGGGGTTTGATGGAGCGGCGAGGGGTTTGATGCTGCGGCGAGGGGTTTGATGGAGCGGCGAGGGGTTTGATGGCGCGGCGAGGGGTTTGATGCTGCGGCGAGGGGTTTGACGGAGCGGCGAGGGGTTTGATGCTGCGGCGAGGGGTTTGACGTTGCGGCGAGGGGTTTGACGGAGCGGCGAGGGGTTGATGGAGCGGCGAGGGGTTTGATGCTGCGGCGAAGGGTTTGATGCTGCGGCGAGGGGTTTGATGGGGCGGCGAGGGGTTTGACGGAGCGGCGAGGGGTTTGATGGGGCGGCGAGGGGTTTGATGGAGCGGCGAGGGTTTGATGCTGCGGCGAGGGGTTTGATAGAGCGGCGAGGGGTTTGATGGGGCGGCGAGGGGTTTGATGGGGCGGCGAGGGGTTTGATGGAGCGGCGAGGGGTTTGATGGTGCGGCGAGGGGTTTGATGCTGCGGCGAGGGGCTTGATGCTGCGGCGAGGGGCTTGATGCTGCGGCGAGGGGTTTGATGCTGCGGCGAGGGGCTTGATGCTGCGGCGAGGGGTTTGATGCTGCGGCGAGGGGTTTGATGGAGCGGCGAGGAGTTTGATGCTGCGGCGAGGGGTTTGACGGAGCGGCGAGGGGTTTGATGGCGCGGCGAGGGGTTTGATGCTGCGGCGAGGGGTTTGATGGAGCGGCGAGGGGTTTGATGCTGCGGTGAGGGGTTTGATGGCGCGGCGAGGGGTTTGATGCTGCGGCGAGGGGTTTGATGTTGCGACGAGGGGTTTGATGCTGCGGCGAGGGGTTTGATGGAGCGGCGAGGAGTTTGATGCTGCGGCGAGGGGTTTGATGTTGCGGCGAGGGGTTTGATGCTGCGGCGAGGGGTTTGATGGAGCGGCGAGGAGTTTGATGCTGCGGCGAGGGGTTTGATGTTGCGGCGAGGGGTTTGATGCTGCGGCGAGGGGTTTGATGGAGCGGCGAGGGGTTTGATGGAGCGGCGAGGGGTTTGATGCTGCGGCGAGGGGTTTGATGGAGCGGCGAGGGGTTTGATGCTGCGGCGAGGGGTTTAATGGAGCGGCGAGGGGTTTGATGGAGCGGCGAGGGGTTTGATGGAGCGGCGAGGGGTTTGATGGAGCGGCGAGGGGTTTGATGGAGCGGCGAGGAGTTTGATGCTGCGGCGAGGGGTTTGATGTTGCGGCGAGGGGTTTGATGCTGCGGCGAGGGGTTTGATGGAGCGGCGAGGAGTTTGATGCTGCGGCGAGGGGTTTGATGTTGCGGCGAGGGGTTTGATGCTGCGGCGAGGGGTTTGATGGAGCGGCGAGGGGTTTGATGGAGCGGCGAGGGGTTTGATGCTGCGGCGAGGGGTTTGATGGAGCGGCGAGGGGTTTGATGCTGCGGCGAGGGGTTTAATGGAGCGGCGAGGGGTTTGATGGAGCGGCGAGGGGTTTGATGGAGCGGCGAGGGGTTTGATGGAGCGGCGAGGGGTTTGATGCTGCGGCGAAGGGTTTGATGGAGCGGCGAGGGGTTTGATGGAGCGGCGAGGGGTTTGATGGGGCGGCGAGGGGTTTGATGCTGCGGCGAGGGGTTTGACGGAGCGGCGAGGGGTTTGATGGCGCGGCGAAGGGTTTGATGCTGCGGCGAGGGGTTTGATGGAGCGGCGAGGGATTTGACGGAGCGGCGAGGGGTTTGATGCTGCGGCGAGGGGTTTGACGGAGCGGCGAGGGGTTTGACGTTGCGGCGAGGGGTTTGATGCTGCGGCGAGGGGTTTGATGGAGCGGCGAGGGGTTTGACGCTGCGGCGAGGGGTTTGATGCTGCGGCGAGGGGTCTGATGCTGCGGCGAGGGGTTTGATGGAGCGGCGAGGGGTTTGATGGAGCGGCGAGGGGTTTGATGGAGCGGCGAGGGGTTTGATGCTGCGGCGAGGGGTTTGACGTTGCGGCGAGGGGTTTGATGCTGCGGCGAGGGGTTTGATGGAGCGGCGAGGGGTTTGATGCTGCGGCGAGGGGTTTGATGCTGCGGCGAGGGGTTTGATGGAGCGGCGAGGGGTTTGATGGCGCGGCGAGGGGTTTGATGCTGCGGCGAGGGGTTTGACGGAGCGGCGAGGGGTTTGATGCTGCGGCGAGGGGTTTGACGTTGCGGCGAGGGGTTTGACGGAGCGGCGAGGGGTTTGACGGAGCGGCGAGGGGTTTGATGGAGCGGCGAGGGGTTTGATGGAGCGGCGAGGGGTTTGATGCTGCGGCGAGGGGTTTGATGGAGCGGCGAGGGGTTTGATGGCGCGGCGAGGGGTTTGATGCTGCGGCGAGGGGTTTGACGGAGCGGCGAGGGGTTTGATGCTGCGGCGAGGGGTTTGACGTTGCGGCGAGGGGTTTGACGGAGCGGCGAGGGGTTTGATGCTGCGGCGAGGGGTTTGATGGAGCGGCGAGGGGTTTGATGGCGCGGCGAGGGGTTTGATGCTGCGGCGAGGGGTTTGACGGAGCGGCGAGGGGTTTGATGCTGCGGCGAGGGGTTTGACGTTGCGGCGAGGGGTTTGACGGAGCGGCGAGGGGTTTGACGGAGCGGCGAGGGGTTTGATGGGGCGGCGAGGGGTTTGATGGAGCGGCGAGGGGTTTGATGCAGCGGTGAGGGGTTTGATGGCGCGGCGAGGGGTTTGATGCTGCGGCGAGGGGTTTGATGTTGCGGCGAGGGGTTTGATGCTGCGGCGAGGGGTTTGATGCTGCGGCGAGGGGTTTGATGGAGCGGCGAGGGGTTTGATGGAGCGGCGAGGGGTTTGAAGCTGCGGCGAGGGGTTTGACGTTGCGGCGAGGGGTTTGATGCTGCGGCGAGGGGTTTGATGCTGCGGCGAGGGGTTTGATGCTGCGGCGAGGGGTTTGATGGAGCGGCGAGGGGTTTGATGGAGCGGCGAGGGGTTTGATGCTGCGGCGAGGGGTTTGATGGAGCGGCGAGGGGTTTGATGCTGCGGCGAGGGGTTTGATGGAGCGGCGAGGGGTTTGATGCTGCGGCGAGGGGTTTGATGGAGCGGCGAGGGGTTTGATGCTGCGGCGAGGGGTTTGACGTTGCGGCGAGGGGTTTGATGGAGCGGCGAGGGGTTTGATGGAGCGGCGAGGGGTTTGACGGAGCGGCGAGGGGTTTGATGCTGCGGCGAGGGGTTTGATGGAGCGGCGAGGGGTTTGATGGAGTGGCGAGGGGTTTGATGGAGCGGCGAGGGGTTTGATGGGGCGGCGAGGGGTTTGATGCTGCGGCGAAGGGTTTGATGCTGCGGCGAGGGGTTTGATGGAGCGGCGAGGGGTTTGATGGCGCGGCGAAGGGTTTGATGCTGCGGCGAGGGGTTTGATGGAGCGGCGAGGGGTTTGACGGAGCGGCGAGGGGTTGATGGAGCGGCGAGGGGTTTGATGCTGCGGCGAAGGGTTTGATGCTGCGGCGAGGGGTTTGATGGGGCGGCGAGGGGTTTGACGGAGCGGCGAGGGGTTTGATGGGGCGGCGAGGGGTTTGATGGAGCGGCGAGGGTTTGATGCTGCGGCGAGGGGTTTGATAGAGCGGCGAGGGGTTTGATGGGGCGGCGAGGGGTTTGATGGGGCGGCGAGGGGTTTGATGGAGCGGCGAGGGGTTTGATGGTGCGGCGAGGGGTTTGATGCTGCGGCGAGGGGCTTGATGCTGCGGCGAGGGGCTTGATGCTGCGGCGAGGGGTTTGATGCTGCGGCGAGGGGTTTGATGGAGCGGCGAGGAGTTTGATGCTGCGGCGAGGGGTTTGACGGAGCGGCGAGGGGTTTGATGGCGCGGCGAGGGGTTTGATGCTGCGGCGAGGGGTTTGATGGAGCGGCGAGGGGTTTGATGCTGCGGTGAGGGGTTTGCTGGCGCGGCGAGGGGTTTGATGCTGCGGCGAGGGGTTTGATGTTGCGACGAGGGGTTTGATGCTGCGGCGAGGGGTTTGATGGAGCGGCGAGGAGTTTGATGCTGCGGCGAGGGGTTTGATGTTGCGGCGAGGGGTTTGATGCTGCGGCGAGGGGTTTGATGGAGCGGCGAGGAGTTTGATGCTGCGGCGAGGGGTTTGATGTTGCGGCGAGGGGTTTGATGCTGCGGCGAGGGGTTTGATGGAGCGGCGAGGGGTTTGATGGAGCGGCGAGGGGTTTGATGCTGCGGCGAGGGGTTTGATGGAGCGGCGAGGGGTTTGATGCTGCGGCGAGGGGTTTAATGGAGCGGCGAGGGGTTTGATGGAGCGGCGAGGGGTTTGATGGAGCGGCGAGGGGTTTGATGGAGCGGCGAGGGGTTTGATGCTGCGGCGAAGGGTTTGATGGAGCGGCGAGGGGTTTGATGGAGCGGCGAGGGGTTTGATGGGGCGGCGAGGGGTTTGATGCTGCGGCGAGGGGTTTGACGGAGCGGCGAGGGGTTTGATGCTGCGGCGAGGGGTTTGATGGAGCGGCGAGGGGTTTGATGCTGCGGCGAGGGGTTTGATGGAGCGGCGAGGGGTTTGACGGAGCGGCGAGGGGTTTGATGGCGCGGCGAAGGGTTTGATGCTGCGGCGAGGGGTTTGATGGAGCGGCGAGGGATTTGATGGAGCGGCGAGGGGTTTGATGCTGCGGCGAGGGGTTTGACGGAGCGGCGAGGGGTTTGACGTTGCGGCGAGGGGTTTGATGCTGCGGCGAGGGGTTTGATGGAGCGGCGAGGGGTTTGATGCTGCGGCGAGGGGTTTGATGCTGCGGCGAGGGGTTTGATGCTGCGGCGAGGGGTTTGATGGAGCGGCGAGGGGTTTGATGGAGCGGCGAGGGGTTTGATGGAGCGGCGAGGGGTTTGATGCTGCGGCGAGGGGTTTGACGTTGCGGCGAGGGGTTTGATGCTGCGGCGAGGGGTTTGATGGAGCGGCGAGGGGTTTGATGCTGCGGCGAGGGGTTTGATGCTGCGGCGAGGGGTTTGATGGAGCGGCGAGGGGTTTGATGGCGCGGCGAGGGGTTTGATGCTGCGGCGAGGGGTTTGACGGAGCGGCGAGGGGTTTGACGCTGCGGCGAGGGGTTTGACGTTGCGGCGAGGGGTTTGACGGAGCGGCGAGGGGTTTGACGGAGCGGCGAGGGGTTTGATGGGGCGGCGAGGGGTTTGATGGAGCGGCGAGGGGTTTGATGCAGCGGTGAGGGGTTTGATGGCGCGGCGAGGGGTTTGATGCTGCGGCGAGGGGTTTGATGTTGCGGCGAGGGGTTTGATGCTGCGGCGAGGGGTTTGATGGAGCGGCGAGGAGTTTGATGCTGCGGCGAGGGGTTTGATGCTGCGGCGAGGGGTTTGACGGAGCGGCGAGGGGTTTGACGGAGCGGCGAGGGGTTTGATGCTGCGGCGAGGGGTTTGATGGAGCGGCGAGGGGTTTGATGGAGCGGCGAGGGGTTTGATGGAGCGGCGAGGGGTTTGATGGGGCGGCGAGGGGTTTGATGCTGCGGCGAGGGGTTTGATGGAGCGGCGAGGGGTTTGATGGGGCGGCGAGGGGTTTGATGCTGCGGCGAGGGGTTTGATGCTGCGGCGAGGGGTTTGACGGAGCGGCGAGGGGTTTGATGCTGCGGCGAGGGGTTTGATGGAGCGGCGAGGGGTTTGATGGAGCGGCGAGGGGTTTGATGCTGCGGCGAGGGGTTTGATGGAGCGGCGAGGGGTTTGATGCTGCGGCGAAGGGTTTGATGCTGCGGCGAGGGGTTTGACGGAGCGGCGAGGGGTTTGATGGAGCGGCGAGGGGTTTGATGCTGCGGCGAAGGGTTTGATGCTGCGGCGAGGGGTTTGATGGGGCGGCGAGGGGTTTGACGGAGCGGCGAGGGGTTTGATGGGGCGGCGAGGGGTTTGATGGGGCGGCGAGGGGTTTGACGGAGCGGCGAGGGGTTTGACGGAGCGGCGAGGGGTTTGACGGAGCGGCGAGGGGTTTGATGCTGCGGCGAGGGGAATGATGCTGCGGCGAGGGGTTTGACGGAGCGGCGAGGGGTTTGATGGAGCGGCGAGGGGTTTGATGCTGCGGCGAGGGGTTTGATGGAGCGGCGAGGGGTTTGATGCTGCGGCGAGGGGTTTGACGGAGCGACGAGGGGTTTGATGCTGCGGCGAGGGGTTTGATGCTGCGGCGAGGGGTTTGATGGAGCGGCGAGGGGTTTGATGGAGCGGCGAGGGGTTTGATGCTGCGGCGAGGGGTTTGACGGAGCGGCGAGGGGTTTGATGCTGCGGCGAGGGGTTTGACGGAGCGGCGAGGGGTTTGATGCTGCGGCGAGGGGTTTGATGCTGCGGCGAGGGGTTTGATGCTGCGGCGAGGGGTTTGATGGGGCGGCGAGGGGTTTGATGGAGCGGCGAGGGGTTTGATGGAGCGGCGAGGGGTTTGATGGAGCGGCGAGGGGTTTGATGGAGCGGCGAGGGGTTTGATGCTGCGGCGAGGGGTTTGATGGAGCTGCGAGGGGTTTGATGGCGCGGCGAGGGGTTTGATGCTGCGGCGAGGGGTTTGACGGAGCGGCGAGGGGTTTGATGCTGCGGCGAGGGGTTTGACGTTGCGGCGAGGGGTTTGACGGAGCGGCGAGGGGTTGATGGAGCGGCGAGGGGTTTGATGCTGCGGCGAAGGGTTTGATGCTGCGGCGAGGGGTTTGATGGGGCGGCGAGGGGTTTGACGGAGCGGCGAGGGGTTTGATGGGGCGGCGAGGGGTTTGATGGAGCGGCGAGGGTTTGATGCTGCGGCGAGGGGTTTGATAGAGCGGCGAGGGGTTTGATGGGGCGGCGAGGGGTTTGATGGGGCGGCGAGGGGTTTGATGGAGCGGCGAGGGGTTTGATGGTGCGGCGAGGGGTTTGATGCTGCGGCGAGGGGCTTGATGCTGCGGCGAGGGGCTTGATGCTGCGGCGAGGGGTTTGATGCTGCGGCGAGGGGTTTGATGGAGCGGCGAGGAGTTTGATGCTGCGGCGAGGGGTTTGACGGAGCGGCGAGGGGTTTGATGGCGCGGCGAGGGGTTTGATGCTGCGGCGAGGGGTTTGATGGAGCGGCGAGGGGTTTGATGCTGCGGTGAGGGGTTTGATGGCGCGGCGAGGGGTTTGATGCTGCGGCGAGGGGTTTGATGTTGCGACGAGGGGTTTGATGCTGCGGCGAGGGGTTTGATGGAGCGGCGAGGAGTTTGATGCTGCGGCGAGGGGTTTGATGTTGCGGCGAGGGGTTTGATGCTGCGGCGAGGGGTTTGATGGAGCGGCGAGGAGTTTGATGCTGCGGCGAGGGGTTTGATGTTGCGGCGAGGGGTTTGATGCTGCGGCGAGGGGTTTGATGGAGCGGCGAGGGGTTTGATGGAGCGGCGAGGGGTTTGATGCTGCGGCGAGGGGTTTGATGGAGCGGCGAGGGGTTTGATGCTGCGGCGAGGGGTTTAATGGAGCGGCGAGGGGTTTGATGGAGCGGCGAGGGGTTTGATGGAGCGGCGAGGGGTTTGATGGAGCGGCGAGGGGTTTGATGCTGCGGCGAAGGGTTTGATGGAGCGGCGAGGGGTTTGATGGAGCGGCGAGGGGTTTGATGGGGCGGCGAGGGGTTTGATGCTGCGGCGAGGGGTTTGACGGAGCGGCGAGGGGTTTGATGCTGCGGCGAGGGGTTTGATGGAGCGGCGAGGGGTTTGATGCTGCGGCGAGGGGTTTGATGGAGCGGCGAGGGGTTTGACGGAGCGGCGGGGGGTTTGACGGCGCGGCGAGGGGTTTGATGGCGCGGCGAAGGGTTTGATGCTGCGGCGAGGGGTTTGATGGAGCGGCGAGGGATTTGACGGAGCGGCGAGGGGTTTGATGCTGCGGCGAGGGGTTTGACGGAGCGGCGAGGGGTTTGACGTTGCGGCGAGGGGTTTGATGCTGCGGCGAGGGGTTTGATGGAGCGGCGAGGGGTTTGATGCTGCGGCGAGGGGTTTGATGCTGCGGCGAGGGGTTTGATGCTGCGGCGAGGGGTTTGATGGAGCGGCGAGGGGTTTGATGGAGCGGCGAGGGGTTTGATGGAGCGGCGAGGGGTTTGATGCTGCGGCGAGGGGTTTGACGTTGCGGCGAGGGGTTTGATGCTGCGGCGAGGGGTTTGATGGAGCGGCGAGGGGTTTCATGCTGCGGCGAGGGGTTTGATGCTGCGGCGAGGGGTTTGATGGAGCGGCGAGGGGTTTGATGGCGCGGCGAGGGGTTTGATGCTGCGGCGAGGGGTTTGACGGAGCGGCGAGGGGTTTGATGCTGCGGCGAGGGGTTTGACGTTGCGGCGAGGGGTTTGACGGAGCGGCGAGGGGTTTGACGGAGCGGCGAGGGGTTTGATGGGGCGGCGAGGGGTTTGATGGAGCGGCGAGGGGTTTGATGCAGCGGTGAGGGGTTTGATGGCGCGGCGAGGGGTTTGATGCTGCGGCGAGGGGTTTGATGTTGCGGCGAGGGGTTTGATGCTGCGGCGAGGGGTTTGATGGAGCGGCGAGGAGTTTGATGCTGCGGCGAGGGGTTTAATGCTGCGGCGAGGGGTTTGACGGAGCGGCGAGGGGTTTGACGGAGCGGCGAGGGGTTTGATGCTGCGGCGAGGGGTTTGATGGAGCGGCGAGGGGTTTGATGGAGCGGCGAGGGGTTTGATGGAGCGGCGAGGGGTTTGATGGGGCGGCGAGGGGTTTGATGCTGCGGCGAGGGGTTTGATGGAGCGGCGAGGGGTTTGATGGGGCGGCGAGGGGTTTGATGCTGCGGCGAGGGGTTTGATGCTGCGGCGAGGGGTTTGACGGAGCGGCGAGGGGTTTGATGCTGCGGCGAGGGGTTTGATGGAGCGGCGAGGGGTTTGATGGAGCGGCGAGGGGTTTGATGCTGCGGCGAGGGGTTTGATGGAGCGGCGAGGGGTTTGATGCTGCGGCGAAGGGTTTGATGCTGCGGCGAGGGGTTTGACGGAGCGGCGAGGGGTTTGATGGAGCGGCGAGGGGTTTGATGCTGCGGCGAAGGGTTTGATGCTGCGGCGAGGGGTTTGATGGGGCGGCGAGGGGTTTGACGGAGCGGCGAGGGGTTTGATGGGGCGGCGAGGGGTTTGATGGGGCGGCGAGGGGTTTGACGGAGCGGCGAGGGGTTTGACGGAGCGGCGAGGGGTTTGACGGAGCGGCGAGGGGTTTGATGCTGCGGCGAGGGGAATGATGCTGCGGCGAGGGGTTTGACGGAGCGGCGAGGGGTTTGATGGAGCGGCGAGGGGTTTGATGCTGCGGCGAGGGGTTTGATGGAGCGGCGAGGGGTTTGATGCTGCGGCGAGGGGTTTGACGGAGCGACGAGGGGTTTGATGCTGCGGCGAGGGGTTTGATGCTGCGGCGAGGGGTTTGATGGAGCGGCGAGGGGTTTGATGGAGCGGCGAGGGGTTTGATGCTGCGGCGAGGGGTTTGACGGAGCGGCGAGGGGTTTGATGCTGCGGCGAGGGGTTTGACGGAGCGGCGAGGGGTTTGATGCTGCGGCGAGGGGTTTGATGCTGCGGCGAGGGGTTTGATGCTGCGGCGAGGGGTTTGATGGGGCGGCGAGGGGTTTGATGGAGCGGCGAGGGGTTTGATGAAGCGGCGAGGGGTTTGATGGAGCGGCGAGGGGTTTGATGGAGCGGCGAGGGGTTTGATGCTGCGGCGAGGGGTTTGATGGAGCGGCGAGGGGTTTGATGGCGCGGCGAGGGGTTTGATGCTGCGGCGAGGGGTTTGACGGAGCGGCGAGGGGTTTGATGCTGCGGCGAGGGGTTTGACGTTGCGGCGAGGGGTTTGACGGAGCGGCGAGGGGTTTGACGGAGCGGCGAGGGGTTTGATGGGGCGGCGAGGGGTTTGATGGAGCGGCGAGGGGTTTGATGCAGCGGTGAGGGGTTTGATGGCGCGGCGAGGGGTTTGATGCTGCGGCGAGGGGTTTGATGTTGCGGCGAGGGGTTTGATGCTGCGGCGAGGGGTTTGATGCTGCGGCGAGGGGTTTGATGGAGCGGCGAGGGGTTTGATGGAGCGGCGAGGGGTTTGAAGCTGCGGCGAGGGGTTTGACGTTGCGGCGAGGGGTTTGACCCTGCGGCGAGGGGTTTGATGCTGCGGCGAGGGGTTTGATGCTGCGGCGAGGGGTTTGATGGAGCGGCGAGGGGTTTGATGGAGCGGCGAGGGGTTTGATGCTGCGGCGAGGGGTTTGATGGAGCGGCGAGGGGTTTGATGGAGCGGCGAGGGGTTTGACGGAGCGGCGAGGGGTTTGACGGAGCGGCGAGGGGTTTGACGGAGCGACGAGGGGTTTGATGGAGCGGCGAGGGGTTTGATGGAGCGGCGAGGGGTTTGACGCTGCGACGAGGGGTTTGACGTTGCGGCGAGGGGTTTGACGTTGCGGCGAGGGGTTTGATGGAGCGGCGAGGGGTTTGATGGAGCGGCGAGGGGTTTGATGGAGCGGCGAGGGGTTTGATGCTGCGGCGAGGGGTTTGACGTTGCGGCGAGGGGTTTGATGCTGCGGCGAGGGGTTTGATACTGCGGCGAGGGGTTTGATGCTGCGGCGAGGGGTTTGACGTTGCGGCGAGGGGTTTGATGCTGCGGCGAGGGGTTTGATGCTGCGGCGAGGGGTTTGACGGAGCGGCGAGGGGTTTGACGTTGCGGCGAGGGGTTTGATGCTGCGGCGAGGGGTTTGATGGAGCGGCGAGGGGTTTGATGCTGCGGCGAGGGGTTTGATGCTGCGGCGAGGGGTTTGATGCTGCGGCGAGGGGTTTGATGAAGCGGCGAGGGGTTTGATGGAGCGGCGAGGGGTTTGATGGAGCGGCGAGGGGTTTGATGCTGCGGCGAGGGGTTTGACGTTGCGGCGAGGGGTTTGATGCTGCGGCGAGGGGTTTGATGGAGCGGCGAGGGGTTTGATGCTGCGGCGAGGGGTTTGATGCTGCGGCGAGGGGTTTGATGGAGCGGCGAGGGGTTTGATGGCGCGGCGAGGGGTTTGATGCTGCGGCGAGGGGTTTGACGGAGCGGCGAGGGGTTTGATGCTGCGGCGAGGGGTTTGACGTTGCGGCGAGGGGTTTGACGGAGCGGCGAGGGGTTTGACGGAGCGGCGAGGGGTTTGATGGGGCGGCGAGGGGTTTGATGGAGCGGCGAGGGGTTTGATGCAGCGGTGAGGGGTTTGATGGCGCGGCGAGGGGTTTGATGCTGCGGCGAGGGGTTTGATGTTGCGGCGAGGGGTTTGATGCTGCGGCGAGGGGTTTGATGGAGCGGCGAGGAGTTTGATGCTGCGGCGAGGGGTTTGATGCTGCGGCGAGGGGTTTGACGGAGCGGCGAGGGGTTTGACGGAGCGGCGAGGGGTTTGATGCTGCGGCGAGGGGTTTGATGGAGCGGCGAGGGGTTTGATGGAGCGGCGAGGGGTTTGATGGAGCGGCGAGGGGTTTGATGGGGCGGCGAGGGGTTTGATGCTGCGGCGAGGGGTTTGATGCTGCGGCGAGGGGTTTGACGGAGCGGCGAGGGGTTTGATGCTGCGGCGAGGGGTTTGATGGAGCGGCGAGGGGTTTGATGGAGCGGCGAGGGGTTTGATGCTGCGGCGAGGGGTTTGATGGAGCGGCGAGGGGTTTGATGCTGCGGCGAAGGGTTTGATGCTGCGGCGAGGGGTTTGACGGAGCGGCGAGGGGTTTGATAGAGCGGCGAGGGGTTTGATGCTGCGGCGAAGGGTTTGATGCTGCGGCGAGGGGTTTGATGGGGCGGCGAGGGGTTTGACGGAGCGGCGAGGGGTTTGATGGGGCGGCGAGGGGTTTGATGGGGCGGCGAGGGGTTTGACGGAGCGGCGAGGGGTTTGACGGAGCGGCGAGGGGTTTGACGGAGCGGCGAGGGGTTTGATGCTGCGGCGAGGGGAATGATGCTGCGGCGAGGGGTTTGACGGAGCGGCGAGGGGTTTGATGGAGCGGCGAGGGGTTTGATGCTGCGGCGAGGGGTTTGATGGAGCGGCGAGGGGTTTGATGCTGCGGCGAGGGGTTTGACGGAGCGACGAGGGGTTTGATGCTGCGGCGAGGGGTTTGATGCTGCGGCGAGGGGTTTGATGGAGCGGCGAGGGGTTTGATGGAGCGGCGAGGGGTTTGATGCTGCGGCGAGGGGTTTGACGGAGCGGCGAGGGGTTTGATGCTGCGGCGAGGGGTTTGACGGAGCGGCGAGGGGTTTGATGCTGCGGCGAGGGGTTTGATGCTGCGGCGAGGGGTTTGATGCTGCGGCGAGGGGTTTGATGGGGCGGCGAGGGGTTTGATGGAGCGGCGAGGGGTTTGATGGAGCGGCGAGGGGTTTGATGGAGCGGCGAGGGGTTTGATGGAGCGGCGAGGGGTTTGATGCTGCGGCGAGGGGTTTGATGGAGCGGCGAGGGGTTTGATGGCGCGGCGAGGGGTTTGATGCTGCGGCGAGGGGTTTGACGGAGCGGCGAGGGGTTTGATGCTGCGGCGAGGGGTTTGACGTTGCGGCGAGGGGTTTGACGGAGCGGCGAGGGGTTTGACGGAGCGGCGAGGGGTTTGATGGGGCGGCGAGGGGTTTGATGGAGCGGCGAGGGGTTTGATGCAGCGGTGAGGGGTTTGATGGCGCGGCGAGGGGTTTGATGCTGCGGCGAGGGGTTTGATGTTGCGGCGAGGGGTTTGATGCTGCGGCGAGGGGTTTGATGCTGCGGCGAGGGGTTTGATGGAGCGGCGAGGGGTTTGATGGAGCGGCGAGGGGTTTGAAGCTGCGGCGAGGGGTTTGACGTTGCGGCGAGGGGTTTGATGCTGCGGCGAGGGGTTTGATGCTGCGGCGAGGGGTTTGATGGAGCGGCGAGGGGTTTGATGGAGCGGCGAGGGGTTTGATGCTGCGGCGAGGGGTTTGATGGAGCGGCGAGGGGTTTGACGGAGCGGCGAGGGGTTTGACGGAGCGGCGAGGGGTTTGACGGAGCGACGAGGGGTTTGATGGAGCGGCGAGGGGTTTGATGGAGCGGCGAGGGGTTTGACGCTGCGACGAGGGGTTTGACGTTGCGGCGAGGGGTTTGACGGAGCGGCGAGGGGTTTGACGGAGCGACGAGGGGTTTGATGGAGCGGCGAGGGGTTTGATGGAGCGGCGAGGGGTTTGACGCTGCGACGAGGGGTTTGACGTTGCGGCGAGGGGTTTGACGGAGCGGCGAGGGGTTTGATGGAGCGGCGAGGGGTTTGACGCTGCGACGAGGGGTTTGATGGAGCGGCGAGGGGTTTGACGGAGCGGCGAGGGGTTTGATGGAGCGGCGAGGGGTTTGACGCTGCGACGAGGGGTTTGACGTTGCGGCGAGGGGTTTGACGTTGCGGCGAGGGGTTTGATGGAGCGGCGAGGGGTTTGATGGAGCGGCGAGGGGTTTGATGGAGCGGCGAGGGGTTTGATGCTGCGACGAGGGGTTTGATGCTGCGGCGAGGGGTTTGATACTGCGGCGAGGGGTTTGATGCTGCGGCGAGGGGTTTGACGTTGCGGCGAGGGGTTTGATGCTGCGGCGAGGGGTTTGATGCTGCGGCGAGGGGTTTGATGCTGCGGCGAGGGGTTTGATGGAGCGGCGAGGGGTTTGATGGAGCGGCGAGGGGTTTGATGCTGCGGCGAGGGGTTTGACGTTGCGGCGAGGGGTTTGATGCTGCGGCGAGGGGTTTGATGGAGCGGCGAGGGGTTTGATGCTGCGGCGAGGGGTTTGATGCTGCGGCGAGGGGTTTGATGCTGCGGCGAGGGGTTTGACGGAGCGGCGAGGGGTTTGATGCTGCGGCGAGGGGTTTGACGTTGCGGCGAGGGGTTTGATACTGCGGCGAGGGGTTTGATGGAGCGGCGAGGGGTTTGACGGAGCGGCGAGGGGTTTGATGCTGCGGCGAGGGGTTTGATGCTGCGGCGAGGGGTTTGACGGAGCGGCGAGGGGTTTGATGCTGCGGCGAGGGGTTTGACGGAGCGGCGAGGGGTTTGATGGGGCGGCGAGGGGTTTGATGGAGCGGCGAGGGGTTTGATGCTGCGGTGAGGGGTTTGATGGCGCGGCGAGGGGTTTGATGCTGCGGCGAGGGGTTTGATGTTGCGGCGAGGGGTTTGATGCTGCGGCGAGGGGTTTGATGGAGCGGCGAGGAGTTTGATGCTGCGGCGAGGGGTTTGATGTTGCGGCGAGGGGTTTGATGCTGCGGCGAGGGGTTTGATGGAGCGGCGAGGGGTTTGATGGAGCGGCGAGGGGTTTGATGGAGCGGCGAGGGGTTTGATGGAGCGGCGAGGGGTTTGATGGAGCGGCGAGGGGTTTGACGGAGCGGCGAGGGGTTTGATGGGGCGGCGAGGGGTTTGATGGAGCGGCGAGGGGTTTGATGCTGCGGCGAGGGGTTTGACGGAGCGGCGAGGGGTTTGATGCTGCGGCGAGGGGTTTGATGGGGCGGCGAGGGGTTTGATGCTGCGGCGAGGGGTTTGATGGAGCGGCGAGGGGTTTGATGGAGCGGCGAGGGGTTTGATGCTGCGGCGAGGGGTTTGATGGAGCGGCGAGGGGTTTGATGGAGCGGCGAGGGGATTGATGGAGCGGCGAGGGGTTTGATGGAGCGGCGAGGGGTTTGATGGGGCGGCGAGGGGTTTGACGGAGCGGCGAGGGGTTTGACGGAGCGGCGAGGGGTTTGATGCTGCGGCGAAGGGTTTGACGGAGCGGCGAGGGGTTTGATGCTGCGGCGAGGGGTTTGATGCTGCGGCGAAGGGTTTGACGGAGCGGCGAGGGGTTTGATGGAGCGGCGAGGGGTTTGATGCTGCGGCGAGGGGTTTGACGCTGCGGCGAGGGGTTTGATGGAGCGGCGAGGGGTTTGATGCTGCGGCGAGGGGTTTGATGGAGCGGCGAGGGGTTTGATGGAGCGGCGAGGGGTTTGATGGAACGGCGAGGGGTTTGATGGAGCGGCGAGGGGTTTGATGCTGCGGCGAAGGGTTTGATGCTGCGGCGAGGGGTTTGATGCTGCGGCGAGGGGTTTGATGGGGCGGCGAGGGGTTTGATGCTGCGGCGAGGGGTTTGATGCTGCGGCGAGGGGTTTGATGGCGCGGCGAAGGGTTTGATGGAGCGGCGAGGGGTTTGATGGAGCGGCGAGGGGTTTGATGGAGCGGCGAGGGGTTTGATGGAGCGGCGAGGGGTTTGATGGGGCGGCGAGGGGTTTGATGGAGCGGCGAGGGGTTTGACGGAGCGGCGAGGGGTTTGATGCTGCGGCGAAGGGTTTGACGGAGCGGCGAGGGGTTTGATGCTGCGGCGAGGGGTTTGATGCTGCGGCGAAGGGTTTGACGGAGCGGCGAGGGGTTTGATGGAGCGGCGAGGGGTTTGATGCTGCGGCGAGGGGTTTGACGCTGCGGCGAGGGGTTTGATGGAGCGGCGAGGGGTTTGATGCTGCGGCGAGGGGTTTGATGGAGCGGCGAGGGGTTTGATGGAGCGGCGAGGGGTTTGATGGAGCGGCGAGGGGTTTGATGCTGCGGCGAAGGGTTTGATGCTGCGGCGAGGGGTTTGATGCTGCGGCGAGGGGTTTGATGGGGCGGCGAGGGGTTTGATGCTGCGGCGAGGGGTTTGATGCTGCGGCGAGGGGTTTGACGGAGCGGCGAGGGGTTTGATGGAGCGGCGAGGGGTTTGATGCTGCGGCGAAGGGTTTGATGCTGCGGCGAGGGGTTTGATGGGGCGGCGAGGGGTTTGACGGAGCGGCGAGGGGTTTGACGGAGCGGCGAGGGGTTTGATGGGGCGGCGAGGGGTTTGACGTTGCGGCGAGGGGTTTGATGCTGCGGCGAGGGGTTTGATGCTGCGGCGAGGGGAATGATGCTGCGGCGAGGGGTTTGACGGAGCGGCGAGGGGTTTGATGGAGCGGCGAGGGGTTTGATGGAGCGGCGAGGGGTTTGATGCTGCGGCGAGGGGTTTGACGGAGCGGCGAGGGGTTTGATGCTGCGGCGAGGGGTTTGATGCTGCGGCGAGGGGTTTGATGGAGCGGCGAGGGGTTTGATGCTGCGGCGAGGGGTTTGACGTTGCGGCGAGGGGTTTGATGGAGCGGCGAGGGGTTTGATGGAGCGGCGAGGGGTTTGATGGAGCGGCGAGGGGTTTGATGGAGCGGCGAGGGGTTTGATGGAGCGGCGAGGGGTTTGATGCTGCGGCGAGGGGTTTGATGCTGCGGCGAGGGGTTTGATGGAGCGGCGAGGGGTTTGATGCTGCGGCGAGGGGTTTGATGGAGCGGCGAGGGGTTTGATGCTGCGGCGAGGGGTTTGATGCTGCGGCGAGGGGTTTGATGCTGCGGCGAGGGGTTTGATGGAGCGGCGAGGGGTTTGATGGAGCGGCGAGGGGTTTGACGTTGCGGCGAGGGGTTTGATGGAGCGGCGAGGGGTTTGATGCTGCGGCGAGGGGTTTGATGGAGCGGCGAGGGGTTTGACGGAGCGGCGAGGGGTTTGATGCTGCGGCGAAGGGTTTGACGGAGCGGCGAGGGGTTTGATGCTGCGGCGAGGGGTTTGATGCTGCGGCGAAGGGTTTGACGGAGCGGCGAGGGGATTGATGGAGCGGCGAGGGGTTTGACGCTGCGGCGAGGGGATTGATGGAGCGGCGAGGGGTTTGATGGAGCGGCGAGGGGTTTGATGCTGCGGCGAGGGGTTTGACGGAGCGGCGAGGGGTTTGATGCTGCGGCGAGGGGTTTGATGCTGCGGCGAGGGGTTTGATGGAGCGGCGAGGGGTTTGATGCTGCGGCGAGGGGTTTGACGTTGCGGCGAGGGGTTTGATGGAGCGGCGAGGGGTTTGATGGAGCGGCGAGGGGTTTGATGGAGCGGCGAGGGGTTTGATGGAGCGGCGAGTGGTTTGATGCTGCGGCGAGGGGTTTGATGCTGCGGCGAGGGGTTTGATGGAGCGGCGAGGGGTTTGATGCTGCGGCGAGGGGTTTGATGGAGCGGCGAGGGGTTTGATGCTGCGGCGAGGGGTTTGATGCTGCGGCGAGGGGTTTGATGCTGCGGCGAGGGGTTTGATGGAGCGGCGAGGGGTTTGATGGAGCGGCGACGGGTTTGACGTTGCGGCGAGGGGTTTGATGGAGCGGCGAGGGGTTTGATGCTGCGGCGAGGGGTTTGATGGAGCGGCGAGGGGTTTGACGGAGCGGCGAGGGGTTTGATGCTGCGGCGAAGGGTTTGACGGAGCGGCGAGGGGTTTGATGCTGCGGCGAGGGGTTTGATGCTGCGGCGAAGGGTTTGACGGAGCGGCGAGGGGTTTGATGGAGCGGCGAGGGGTTTGATGCTGCGGCGAGGGGTTTGGCGCTGCGGCGAGGGGTTTGATGGAGCGGCGAGGGGTTTGATGCTGCGGCGAGGGGTTTGATGGAGCGGCGAGGGGTTTGATGGAGCGGCGAGGGGTTTGATGGAGCGGCGAGGGGTTTGATGCTGCGGCGAAGGGTTTGATGCTGCGGCGAGGGGTTTGATGCTGCGGCGAGGGGTTTGATGGGGCGGCGAGGGGTTTGATGGGGCGGCGAGGGGTTTGATGCTGCGGCGAGGGGTTTGATGGAGCGGCGAGGGGTTTGATGCTGCGGCGAGGGGTTTGATGCTGCGGCGAGGGGTTTGATGGAGCGGCGAGGTGTTTGATGCTGCGGCGAGGGGTTTGATGGAGCGGCGAGGGGTTTGATGCTGCGGCGAGGGGTTTGATGCTGCGGCGAGGGGTTTGATGCTGCGGCGAGGGGTTTGATGGAGCGGCGAGGGGTTTGATGGAGCGGCGAGGGGTTTGATGGAGCGGCGAGGGGTTTGATGCTGCGGCGAGGGGTTTGACGTTGCGGCGAGGGGTTTGATGGAGCGGCGAGGGGTTTGATGGAGCGGCGAGGGGTTTGATGCTGCGGCGAGGGGTTTGATGCTGCGGCGAGGGGTTTGATGGAGCGGCGAGGGGTTTGACGCTGCGGCGAGGGGTTTGATGGGGCGGCGAGGGGTTTGATGGGGCGGCGAGGGGTTTGATGGGGCGGCGAGGGGTTTGATGGGGCGGCGAGGGGTTTGATGGAGCGGCGAGGGGTTTGATTGAGCGGCGAGGGGTTTGATGGAGCGGCGAGGGGTTTGATGGAGCGGCGAGGGGTTTGACGGAGCGGCGAGGGGTTTGATGGAGCGGCGAAGGGTTTGATGCTGCGGCGAGGGGTTTGATGGGGCGGCGAGGGGTTTGACGGAGCGGCGAGGGGTTTAATGGAGCGGCGAGGGGTTTGACGGAGCGGCGAGGGGTTTGATGCTGCGGCGAGGGGTTTGGCGCTGCGGCGAGGGGTTTGATGGAGCGGCGAGGGGTTTGATGCTGCGGCGAGGGGTTTGATGGAGCGGCGAGGGGTTTGATGGAGCGGCGAGGGGTTTGATGGAGCGGCGAGGGGTTTGATGCTGCGGCGAAGGGTTTGATGCTGCGGCGAGGGGTTTGATGCTGCGGCGAGGGGTTTGATGGGGCGGCGAGGGGTTTGATGGGGCGGCGAGGGGTTTGATGCTGCGGCGAGGGGTTTGATGGAGCGGCGAGGGGTTTGATGCTGCGGCGAGGGGTTTGATGCTGCGGCGAGGGGTTTGATGGAGCGGCGAGGGGTTTGATGCTGCGGCGAGGGGTTTGATGGAGCGGCGAGGGGTTTGATGCTGCGGCGAGGGGTTTGATGCTGCGGCGAGGGGTTTGATGCTGCGGCGAGGGGTTTGATGGAGCGGCGAGGGGTTTGATGGAGCGGCGAGGGGTTTGACGTTGCGGCGAGGGGTTTGATGGAGCGGCGAGGGGTTTGATGCTGCGGCGAGGGGTTTGATGGAGCGGCGAGGGGTTTGACGGAGCGGCGAGGGGTTTGATGCTGCGGCGAAGGGTTTGACGGAGCGGCGAGGGGTTTGATGCTGCGGCGAGGGGTTTGATGCTGCGGCGAAGGGTTTGACGGAGCGGCGAGGGGTTTGATGGAGCGGCGAGGGGTTTGATGCTGCGGCGAGGGGTTTGGCGCTGCGGCGAGGGGTTTGATGGAGCGGCGAGGGGTTTGATGCTGCGGCGAGGGGTTTGATGGAGCGGCGAGGGGTTTGATGGAGCGGCGAGGGGTTTGATGGAGCGGCGAGGGGTTTGATGCTGCGGCGAAGGGTTTGATGCTGCGGCGAGGGGTTTGATGCTGCGGCGAGGGGTTTGATGGGGCGGCGAGGGGTTTGATGGGGCGGCGAGGGGTTTGATGCTGCGGCGAGGGGTTTGATGCTGCGGCGAGGGGTTTGACGGAGCGGCGAGGGGTTTGATGGAGCGGCGAGGGGTTTGATGCTGCGGCGAGGGGTTTGATGCTGCGGCGAAGGGTTTGATGCTGCGGCGAGGGGTTTGATGGGGCGACGAGGGGTTTGACGGAGCGGCGAGGGGTTTGATGGGGCGGCGAGGGGTTTGATGGAGCGGCGAGGGGTTTGACGGAGCGGCGAGGGGTTTGATGCTGCGGCGAGGGGAATGATGCTGCGGCGAGGGGTTTGACGGAGCGGCGAGGGGTTTGATGGAGCGGCGAGGGGTTTGATGGAGCGGCGAGGGGTTTGATGCTGCGGCGAGGGGTTTGACGGAGCGGCGAGGGGTTTGATGCTGCGGCGAGGGGTTTGATGCTGCGGCGAGGGGTTTGATGGAGCGGCGAGGGGTTTGATGGAGCGGCGAGGGGTTTGATGCTGCGGCGAGGGGTTTGACGTTGCGGCGAGGGGTTTGATGGAGCGGCGAGGGGTTTGATGGAGCGGCGAGGGGTTTGATGCTGCGGCGAGGGGTTTGATGCTGCGGCGAGGGGTTTGATGGAGCGGCGAGGGGTTTGACGCTGCGGCGAGGGGTTTGATGGGGCGGCGAGGGGTTTGATGGGGCGGCGAGGGGTTTGATGGGGCGGCGAGGGGTTTGATGGGGCGGCGAGGGGTTTGATGGAGCGGCGAGGGGTTTGATTGAGCGGCGAGGGGTTTGATGGAGCGGCGAGGGGTTTGATGGAGCGGCGAGGGGTTTGACGGAGCGGCGAGGGGTTTGATGGAGCGGCGAAGGGTTTGATGCTGCGGCGAGGGGTTTGATGGGGCGGCGAGGGGTTTGACGGAGCGGCGAGGGGTTTAATGGAGCGGCGAGGGGTTTGACGGAGCGGCGAGGGGTTTGATGCTGCGGCGAGGGGTTTGATGGAGCGGCGAGGGGTTTGATGCTGCGGCGAGGGGTTTGATGCTGCGGCGAGGGGTTTGATGCTGCGGCGAGGGGTTTGATGGAGCGGCGAGGGGTTTGATGGAGCGGCGAGGGGTTTGATGGAGCGGCGAGGGGTTTGATGGAGCGGCGAGGGGTTTGACGGAGCGGCGAGGGGTTTGATGCTGCGGCGAGGGGTTTGACGGAGCGGCGAGGGGTTTGATGGAGCGGCGAGGGGTTTGATGGAGCGGCGAGGGGTTTGATGCTGCGGCGAGGGGTTTGACGGAGCGGCGAGGGGTTTGATGCTGCGGCGAGGGGTTTGATGCTGCGGCGAGGGGTTTGGTGCTGCGGCGAGGGGTTTGATGGGGCAGCGAGGGGTTTGATGGGGCGGCGAGGGGTTTGACGGAGCGGCGAGGGGTTTGACGGAGCGGCGAGGGGTTTGATGGAGCGGCGAGGGGTTTGATGCTGCGGCGAGGGGTTTGATGGGGCGGCGAGGGGTTTGACGGAGCGGCGAGGGGTTTGATGGAGCGGCGAGGGGTTTGACGGAGCGGCGAGGGGTTTGATGCTGCGGCGAGGGGTTTGATGCTGCGGCGAGGGGTTTGATGGAGCGGCGAGGGGTTTGATGGAGCGGCGAGGGGTTTGATGGAGCGGCGAGGGGTTTGATGGAGCGGCGAGGGGTTTGATGCTGCGGCGAGGGGTTTGATGCTGCGGCGAGGGGTTTGATGGAGCGGCGAGGGGTTTGACGGAGCGGCGAGGGGTTTGATGCTGCGGCGAGGGGTTTGATGCTGCGGCGAGGGGTTTGATGGAGCGGCGAGGGGTTTGATGGAGCGGCGAGGGGTTTGATGCTGCGGCGAGGGGTTTGACGGAGCGGCGAGGGGTTTGATGCTGCGGCGAGGGGTTTGATGCTGCGGCGAGGGGTTTGATGGAGCGGCGAGGGGTTTGATGGAGCGGCGAGGGGTTTGATGCTGCGGCGAGGGGTTTGACGTTGCGGCGAGGGGTTTGATGGAGCGGCGAGGGGTTTGATGGAGCGGCGAGGGGTTTGATGCTGCGGCGAGGGGTTTGATGGAGCGGCGAGGGGTTTGATGCTGCGGCGAGGGGTTTGATGCTGCGGCGAGGGGTTTGATGGAGCGGCAAGGGGTTTGACGCTGCGGCGAGGGGTTTGATGCTGCGGCGAGGGGTTTGATGGAGCGGCGAGGGGTTTGATGCTGCGGCGAGGGGTTTGATGGAGCGGCGAGGGGTTTGATGGAGCGGCGAGGGGTTTGATGCTGCGGCGAGGGGTTTGATGGAGCGGCGAGGGGTTTGATGCTGCGGCGAGGGGTTTGATGGAGCGGCGAGGGGTTTGATGCTGCGGCGAGGGGTTTGATGCTGCGGCGAGGGGTTTGATGGAGCGGCGAGGGGTTTGGTGCTGCGGCGAGGGGTTTGACGGAGCGGCGAGGGGTTTGACGGAGCGGCGAGGGGTTTGATGGAGCGGCGAGGGGTTTGATGCTGCGGCGAGGGGTTTGATGCTGCGGCGAGGGGTTTGATGCTGCGGCGAGGGGTTTGATGGAGCGGCGAGGGGTTTGATGGAGCGGCGAGGGGTTTGATGCTCCGGCGAGGGGTTTGATGCTGCGGCGAGGGGTTTGACGGAGCGGCGAGGGGTTTGATGGAGCGGCGAGGGGTTTGATGCTGCGGCGAGGGGTTTGATGCTGCGGCGAGGGGTTTGACGGAGCGGCGAGGGGTTTGATGGAGCGGCGAGGGGTTTGACGCTGCGGCGAGGGGTTTGATGGGGCGGCGAGGGGTTTGACGGAGCGGCGAGGGGTTTGATGCTGCGGCGAGGGGTTTGATGGGGCGGCGAGGGGTTTGACGGAGCGGCGAGGGGTTTGACGGAGCGGCGAGGGGTTTGATGGAGCGGCGAGGGGTTTGATGCTGCGGCGAGGGGTTTGACGGGGCGGCGAGGGGTTTGACGGGGCGGCGAGGGGTTTGACGGAGCGGGGAGGGGTTTGATGGAGCGGCGAGGGGTTTGATGGGGCGGCGAGGGGTTTGATGCTGCGGCGAGGGGTTTGATGGAGCGGCGAGGGGTTTGATGCTGCGGCGAGGGGTTTGATGGGGCGGCGAGGGGTTTGATGCTGCGACGAAGGGTTTGATGGAGCGGCGAGGGGTTTGATGGAGCGGCGAGGGGTTTGATGCTGCGGCGAGGGGTTTGATGGAGCGGCGAGGGGTTTGATGCTGCGGCGAGGGGTTTGATGGAGCGGCGAGGGGTTTGATGGAGCGGCGAGGGGTTTGATGGGGCGGCGAGGGGTTTGATGGAGCGGCGAGGGGTTTGATGGGGCGGCGAGGGGTTTGATGGAGCGGCGAGGGGTTTGATGGGGCGGCGAGGGGTTTGATGGAGCGGCGAGGGGTTTGATGGGGCGGCGAGGGGTTTGATGGGGCGGCGAGGGGTTTGATGGAGCGGCGAGGGGTTTGATGGGGCGGCGAGGGGTTTGATGCTGCGGCGAGGGGTTTGATGGAGCGGCGAGGGGTTTGATGCTGCGGCGAGGGGTTTGATGGAGCGGCGAGGGGTTTGATGGGGCGGCGAGGGGTTTGATGCTGCGGCGAAGGGTTTGATGGAGCGGCGAGGAGTTTGATGGAGCGGCGAGGGGTTTGATGTTGCCGCGAGGGGTTTGATGCTGCGGCGAGGGGTTTGATGGAGCGGCGAGGGGTTTGATGGTGCGGCGAGGGTTTTGATGCTGCGGCGAGGGGTTTGATGGAGCGGCGAGGGGTTTGATGGAGCGGCGAGGGGTTTGATGGTGCGGCGAGGGGTTTGATGCTGCGGCGAGGGGTTTGATGCTGCGGCGAGGGGTTTGATGGAGCGGCGAGGGGTTTGACGGAGCGGCGAGGGGTTTGATGCTGCGGCGAGGGGTTTGATGCTGCGGCGAGGGGTTTGATGGAGCGGCGAGGGGTTTGATGGAGCGGCGAGGGGTTTGATGCTGCGGCGAGGGGTTTGACGGAGCGGCGAGGGGTTTGATGCTGCGGCGAGGGGTTTGATGCTGCGGCGAGGGGGTTTGATGGAGCGGCGAGGCGTTTGATGGAGCGGCGAGGGGTTTGATGCTGCGGCGAGGGGTTTGACGTTGCGGCGAGGGGTTTGATGGAGCGGCGAGGGGTTTGATGGAGCGGCGAGGGGTTTGATGCTGCGGCGAGGGGTTTGATGGAGCGGCGAGGGGTTTGATGCTGCGGCGAGGGGTTTGATGCTGCGGCGAGGGGTTTGATGGAGCGGCGAGGGGTTTGACGCTGCGGAGAGGGGTTTGATGCTGCGGAGAGGGGTTTGATGGAGCGGCGAGGGGTTTGATGCTGCGGCGAGGGGTTTGATGGAGCGGCGAGGGGTTTGATGGAGCGGCGAGGGGTTTGATGCTGCGGCGAGGGGTTTGATGGAGCGGCGAGGGGTTTTATGCTGCGGCGAGGGGTTTGATGGAGCGGCGAGGGGTTTGATGCTGCGGCGAGGGGTTTGATGCTGCGGCGAGGGGTTTGATGGAGCGGCGAGGGGTTTGGTGCTGCGGCGAGGGGTTTGATGGGGCGGCGAGGGGTTTGACGGAGCGGCGAGGGGTTTGACGGAGCGGCGAGGGGTTTGATGGAGCGGCGAGGGGTTTGATGCTGCGGCGAGGGGTTTGATGCTGCGGCGAGGGGTTTGATGGAGCGGCGAGGGGTTTGGTGCTGCGGCGAGGGGTTTGATGGGGCGGCGAGGGGATTGACGGAGCGGCGAGGGGTTTGACGGAGCGGCGAGGGGTTTGATGGAGCGGCGAGGGGTTTGATGCTGCGGCGAGGGGTTTGATGCTGCGGCGAGGGGTTTGATGGAGCGGCGAGGGGTTTGATGCTGCGGCGAGGGGTTTGATGGAGCGGCGAGGGGTTTGATGGAGCGGCGAGGGGTTTGATGGGGCGGCGAGGGGTTTGATGCTCCGGCGAGGGGTTTGATGCTGCGGCGAGGGGTTTGACGGAGCGGCGAGGGGTTGATGGAGCGGCGAGGGGTTTGATGCTGCGGCGAAGGGTTTGATGGAGCGGCGAGGGGTTTGATGGAGCGGCGAGGGGTTTGACGGAGCGGCGAGGGGTTTGATGGAGCGGCGAGGGGTTTGACGCTGCGGCGAGGGGTTTGATGGGGCGGCGAGGGGTTTGACGGAGCGGCGAGGGGTTTGATGCTGCGGCGAGGGGTTTGATGGGGCGGCGAGGGGTTTGACGGAGCGGCGAGGGGTTTGACGGAGCGGCGAGGGGTTTGATGGAGCGGCGAGGGGTTTGATGCTGCGGCGAGGGGTTTGACGGGGCGGCGAGGGGTTTGATGCTGCGGCGAGGGGTTTGATGGAGCGGCGAGGGGTTTGATGGAGCGGCGAGGGGGTTTGATGGGGCGGCGAGGGGTTTGACGGGGCGGCGAGGGGTTTGACGGAGCGGCGAGGGGTTTGATGGAGCGGCGAGGGCTTTGATGCTGCGGCGAGGGGTTTGATGGAGCGGCGAGGGGTTTGATGCTGCGGCGAGGGGTTTGATGGGGCGGCGAGGGGTTTGATGCTGCGGCGAAGGGTTTGATGGAGCGGCGAGGGGTTTGATGGAGCGGCGAGGGGTTTGATGCTGCGGCGAGGGGTTTGATGGAGCGGCGAGGGGTTTGATGGGGCGGCGAGGGGTTTGATGGAGCGGCGAGGGGTTTGATGGGGCGGCGAGGGGTTTGATGGAGCGGCGAGGGGTTTGATGCTGCGGCGAGGGGTTTGATGCTGCAGCGAGGGGTTTGATGGGGCGGCGAGGGGTTTGATGGGGCGGCGAGGGGTTTGATGGGGCGGCGAGGGGTTTGATGGGGCGGCGAGGGGTTTGATGGAGCGGCGAGGGGTTTGATGGAGCGGCGAGGGGTTTGATGGAGCGGCGAGGGGTTTGATGGGGCGGTGAGGGGTTTGATGCTGCGGCGAGGGGTTTGATGCTGCGGCGAGGGGTTTGATGGGGCGGCGAGGGTTTGATGGAGCGGCGAGGGGTTTGATGGGGCGGCGAGGGGTTTGATGGAGCGGCGAGGGGTTTGATGCTGCGGCGAGGGGTTTGATGCTGCAGCGAGGGGTTTGATGGGGCGGCGAGGGGATTGATGGGGCGGCGAGGGGTTTGATGCTGCGGCGAGGGGTTTGATGCTGCGGCGAGGGGTTTGATGCTGCGGCGAGGGGTTTGATGCTGCGGCAAAGGGTTTGATGGGGCGGCGAGGGGTTTGATGGAGCGGCGAGGTGTTTGATGGAGCGGCGAGGGGTTTGATTGTTTTGATGGAGCGGCGAGGGGTTTGATGGAGCGGCGAGGGGTTTGATGCTCCGGCGAGGGGTTTGATGCTGCGGCGAGGGGTTTGACGGAGCGGCGAGGGGTTTGATGAGCGGCCGAGGGGTTTGATGCTGCGGCGAAGGGTTGATGGAGCGGCGAGGGGTTGATGGAGCGGCGAGGGTTTGACGGAGCGGCAAGGGGTTTGATGGAGCGGCGAGGGGTTTGACGGCTGCGGCGAGGGGTTTGATGGGGCGGCGAGGGGTTGACGGAGCGGCGAGGGGTTTGACGGAGCGGCGAGGGGTTTGATGAGCGGCGAGGGGTTTGATGACTGCGGCGAGGGGTTTGACGGAGCGGCGAGGGGTTTGACGGAGCGGCGAGGGGTTTGATGGAGCGGCGAGGGGTTCGATGCTGCGGCGAGGGGTTGACGGGCGGCGAGGGGTTGTGACGGGCGGCGAGGGGTTTGACGGAGCGGCGAGGGGTTTGATGGGAGCGGCGAGGGGTTTGATGGCTGCGGCGAGGGGTTTGATGGAGCGGCGAGGGGTTTGATGCTGCGGCGAGGGGTTTGATGCTGCGGCGAGGGGTTTGATGGAGCGGCGAGGGGTTTGATGGGGCGGCGAGGGTCTGATGCTGCGGCGAAGGGTTTGATGGAGCGGCGAGGGGTTTGATGGAGCGGCGAGGGGTTTGATGCTGCGGCGAGGGGTTTGATGAGCGGCGAGGGGTTTGATGGGGCGGCGAGGGGTTTGATGAGCGGCGAGGGGTTTGATGGGGCGGCGAGGGGTTTGATGGAGCGGCGAGGGTTTGATGCTGCGGCGAGGGGTTTGATGCTGCAGCGAGGGGTTGATGGGGCGGCGAGGGGTTTGATGGGGCGGCGAGGGGTTTGATGGGGCGGCGAGGGGTTTGATGGGGCGGCGAGGGGTTTGATGGGGCGGCGAGGGGATTGATGGAGCGGCGAGGGGTTTGATGAGCGGCGAGGGGTTTGATGGGGCGGCGAGGGGTTTGATGCTGCGGCGAGGGGTTTGATGCTGCGGCGAGGGGTTTGATGGGGCGGCGAGGGGTTTGATGGAGCGGCGAGGGGTTTGATGGAGCGGCGAGGGGTTTGATGGGGCGGCGAGGGGTTTGATGCTGCGGCGAGGGGTTTAATGCTGCGGCGAGGGGTTTGATGGAGCGGCGAGGGGTTTGATGGAGCGGCGAGGGGTTGATGCTGCGGCGGAGGGGTTTGATGGGGCGGCGAGGGGTTTGATGGGCGGCGAGGGGTTTGATGGGGCGGCGAGGGTTTGATGGGGCGGCGAGGGGTTTGATGGAGCGGCGAGGGGTTTGATGGAGCGGCGAGGGGGTTTGATGAGCGGCGAGGGGTTTGATGGGCGGCGAGGGGTTTGATGCTGCGGCGAGGGGTTTGATGTTGCGGCGAGGGGTTTGATGGGGCGGCGAGGGGTTTGATGGGGCGGCGAGGGGTTTGATGGGGCGGCGAGGGGTTGATGCTGCAGCGAGGGGTTTGATGGGGCGGCGAGGGGTTTGATGGGGCGGCGAGGGGTTTGATGCTGCGGCGAGGGGTTTGATGCTGCGGCGAGGGGTTTGATGCTGCGGCGAGGGTTTGATGGGGCGGCGAGGGGTTTGATGGAGCGGCGAGGGGTTTGATGGGAGCGGCGAGGGGTTTGATGGAGCGGCGAGGGGTTTGACGGAGCGGCGAGGGGTTTGACGGAGCGGCGAGGGGTTTGACGGAGCGGCGAGGGGTTTGACGGAGCGGCGAGGGGTTTGACGGAGCGGCGAGGGGTTTGACGCTGCGGCGAGGGGTTTGATGGGGCGGCGAGGGTTTGATGGAGCGGCGAGGGGTTTGACGGAGCGGCGAGGGGTTTGATGGAGCGGCGAGGGGGTTTGATGGAGCGGCGAGGGGTTTTGATGCTGCGGCGAGGGGTTTGACGCTGCGGCGAGGGGTTTGACGCTGCGGCGAGGGGTTTGATGGAGCGGCGAGGGGTTTGACGCT
Organism: Scyliorhinus torazame; assembly: GCF_047496885.1. Taxonomy (NCBI): domain Eukaryota; kingdom Metazoa; phylum Chordata; class Chondrichthyes; order Carcharhiniformes; family Scyliorhinidae; genus Scyliorhinus; species Scyliorhinus torazame. The sequence goes on along the minus strand of NC_092728.1, from coordinate 111,257,563 downwards.
GCGGCGAGGGGTTTGATGGGGCGGCGAGGGGTTTGATGCTGCGGCGAGGGGTTTGATGGAGCGGCGAGGGGTTTGACGGAGCGGCGAGGGGTTTGATGGAGCGGCGAGGGGTTTGATGCTGCGGCGAGGGGTTTGATGGGGCGGCGAGGGGTTTGACGGAGCGGCGAGGGGTTTGACGGAGCGGCGAGGGGTTTGATGGAGCGGCGAGGGGTTTGATGCTGCGGCGAGGGGTTTGATGCTGCGGCGAGGGGTTTGACGTTGCGGCGAGGGGTTTTGACGTTGCGGCGAGGGGTTTGATGCTGCGGCGAGGGGTTTGATGGAGCGGCGAGGGGTTTGATGGGGCGGCGAGGGGTTTGATGGAGCGGCGAGGGTTTGATGGAGCGGCGAGGGGTTTGATGCTGCGGCGAGGGTTTGACGCTGCGGCGAGGGGTTTGGTGCTGCGGCGAGGGGTTTGATGGGGCGGCGAGGGGTTTGATGGGGCGGCGAGGGGTTTGATGGAGCGGCGAGGGTTTGATGCTGCGGCGAGGGGTTTGATGCTGCGGCGAGGGGTTTGATGGAGCGGCGAGGGGTTTGACGGAGCGGCGAGGGGTTTGATGGAGCGGCGAGGGGTTTGACGGAGCGGCGAGGGGTTGATGGGGCGGCGAGGGGTTTGATGGGGCGGCGAGGGGTTTGATGCTGCGGCGAGGGGTTTGATGAGCGGCGAGGGATTTGACGGAGCGGCGAGGGGTTTGATGGAGCGGCGAGGGGTTTGACGGAGCGGCGAGGGGTTTGATGGGGCGGCGAGGGGTTTGACGGAGCGGCGAGGGTTTGATGGAGCGGCGAGGGGTTTGATGCTGCGGCGAGGGGTTTGACGGAGCGGCGAGGGGTTTGATGGAGCGGCGAGGGGTTTGACGGAGCGGCGAGGGGTTTGACGGAGCGGCGAGGGGGTTTGACGGGGCGGCGAGGGGTTTGACGGAGCGGCGAGGGGTTTGACGGAGCGGCGAGGGGTTTGATGGAGCGGCGAGGGGTTTGATGGGGCGGCATGGGGTTTGACGGAGCGGCGAGGGGTTTGACGGAGCGGCGAGGGGTTTGATGGAGCGGCGAGGGGTTTGATGCTGCGGCGAGGGTTTGACGGAGCGGCGAGGGGTTTGACGGACCGGCGAGGGGTTTGATGGGGCGGCGAGGGGTTTGATGTGGCGGCGAGGGGTTGATGCTGCGGCGAGGGGTTTGATGCCTGCGGCGAGAGGGGTTTGACGTTGCGGCGAGGGGTTTGACGTTGCGGCGAGGGGTTTGACGCTGCGGCGAGGGTTTGACGTTGCGGCGAGGGGTTTGACGTTGCGGCGAGGGGTTTGATGCTGCGGCGAGGGGTTTGATGCTGCGGCGAGGGGTTTGACGTTGCGGCGAGGGGTTTGATGGGGCGGCGAGGGGTTTGATGCTGCGGCGAGGGGGTTTGATGCTGCGGCGAGGGGTTTGACGTTGCGGCGAGGGGTTTGACGTGCGGCGAGGGGTTTGACGCTGCGGCGAGGGGTTTGACGGAGCGGCGAGGGGTTTGACGGACCGGCGAGGGGTTTGATGGGGCGGCGAGGGGTTTGATGGGGCGGCGAGGGGTTTGATGCTGCGGCGAGGGGTTTGATGCTGCGGCGAGGGGTTTGACGTTGCGGCGAGGGGTTGACGTTGCGGCGAGGGGTTTGACGCTGCGGCGAGGGGTTTGACGTTGCGGCGAGGGGTTTGACGCTGCGGCGAGGGGTTTGACGGAGCGGCGAGGGGTTTGACGCTGCGGCGAGGGGTTTGACGGAGCGGCGAGGGGTTTGACGTTGCGGCGAGGGGTTTGACGGAGCGGCGAGGGGTTTGATGGGGCGGCGAGGGGTTTGATGGAGCGGCGAGGGGTTTGATGCTGCGGCGAGGGGTTTGATGCTGCGGCGAGGGGTTGATGGGGCGGCGAGGGGTTTGATGGAGCGGCGAGGGGTTTGATGGAGCGGCGAGGGGTTTGACGGAGCGGCGAGGGGTTTGATGCTGCGGCGAGGGGTTTGATGCTGCGGCGAGGGGTTTGATGAGCGGCGAGGGTTTGACGGAGCGGCGAGGGGTTTGACGGAGCGGCGAGGGGTTTGATGCTGCGGCGAGGGGTTTGATGGAGCGGCGAGGGTTTGATGGAGCGGCGAGGGGTTTGACGGAGCGGCGAGGGGTTTGACGGAGCGGCGAGGGGTTTGATGCTGCGGCGAGGGGTTTGATGCTGCGGCGAGGGGTTTGATGGGGCGGCGAGGGTTTGATGGAGCGGCGAGGGGTTTGATGGAGCGGCGAGGGGTTTGACGGAGCGGCGAAGGGTTTGACGGAGCGGCGAGGGGTTTGATGCTGCGGCGAGGGGTTTGACGGAGCGGCGAAGGGTTTGATGGAGCGGTGAGGGTTTGATGAGCGGCGAGGGGTGTGATGCTGCGGCGAGGGTTTGATGCTGCGGCGAGGGGTTTGATGAGCGCGAGGGGTTTGATGCGATCCGGGGGCGGGCGGGGCCGGGAGGGGAGGGGGCG